>NC_135812.1:108527780-108827780 GCF_964213995.1 Mustelus asterias | reverse complement strand
TAAGGTGCCACAATAAAAGGATACCAAGCAAAATATGGAGTTGGGGATAATATTTTAGCACGGATAAAGGATTGATTAATTGCTAGAAAGCAGAGAGTGGGCATAAATAGGGCTTTCTCAAGTTGGCAAGCAGCGAATAGTGAAGTGCTGCATGGGTCAGTGCTGAGGTCTCCACTATCACAATCGATATTAATGACTTAGATTCAACGACAGAGAGTAATATATCAAAGTTTGCTGATGATACCAAGCTAGGTGGGAAGTTAAGCTGTAGGGAGGACAGAGAGGCTGGAAAGAGATATGGGCAGGTTGGGTGAGTGGGCAACAACACAAGTGTGAAGTTATTCACTTCGATGATTCGAGTAATTTTAAAGGTATGAGTCTTGTACAAGGTTCAAAGATGCTGGGGTGTGCTTGTTCAAGGAATGCAGAAAGCTAGCATACAGGTGCAGAAAGTAATTAGGAAGGCAAATGCATGTTGGTCTTTATTGCAAGGGTATTAGACTACAAGAATACAAGTCTTGCTGCAACTGTGCAGGATTTGAGAGACCACATCCAGAATACTGTGTGCAGATCAAGGCTCCAGTATATTGGCAGTCACATTGGAGGCAGCATAGCAAAGGTTCACAAAGAGACATAGATAGGATGCAAAGCAAGGCTGAAAAATGGCAAATGGAGTTTAACCCTGATAAATGTGAGGTGATTCATTTTGGTAGGACTAATTTAAATGTGGATTACAGGGTCAAAGGTAGGGTTCTGAAGACTGTGGAGGAACAGAGAGATCTTGGGGTTCATATCCACAGATCTCTAAAGGTTGCCACTCAAGTGGATAGAGCTGTGAAGAAGGCCTATAGTTTGTTAGCTTTTATTAACAGGGGATTGGAGTTTAAGAGCCGTGGGGTTATGCTGCAACTGTACAGGTTGAGGGAGCTAGGGCTGTTCTCTCTGGAGCCGAGCTTTATCTGAAACCAAGATCAAGCTATCCCACTCCCTATCATCCTGGTGTGTTCCATGTGCCTATCCAATAACCGCTTAAATGTTCCTAAAGTGTCTGACTCCACTATCACTGCAGGCAGTCCATTCCACACCCCAACCACTCTCTGCGTAAAGAACCTACCTACCTTCCTATATCTCCCACCATGAACCCTAGAGTTATGCCCCCTTGTAATAGCTCCATCCACCCGAGGAAATAGCCTTTGAATGTTCACCCTATCTATCCCCTTCATCATTTTATAAACCTCTATTAAGTCTCCCCTCAGCCTCCTCCGCTCCAGAGAGAACAGCCCTAGCTCCCTCAACCTTTCCTCATAAGACCTACCCTCCAAACCTGGCAGCATCCTGGTAAATCTCCTCTGCACTCTTTCCAGCGCTTCCACATCCTTCTTATAGTGAGGTGACCAGAACTGCACACAATATTCCAAATGTGGTCTCACCAAGGTCCTGTACAGTTGCAGCATAACCCCACGGCTCTTAAACTCCAACCCCCTGTTAATAAAAGCTAACACACTATAGGCCTTCTTCACAGCTCTATCCACTTGAGTGGCAACCTTTAGAGATCTATGGATATGGACCCCAAGATCTCTCTGTTCCTCCACAGTCTTCAGAACCCTACCTTTGACCCTGTAATCCACATTTAAATTAGTCCTACCAAAATGAATCACCTCACATTTATCGATGTGAGTCAGTGTGAGACTGGACTTTTTTCTCTGGAGCGTAGGAGGCTGAGGAGTGACCGTATAGAGGTCTATAAAATAATGAGGGGCATAGATAAGGGAGATAGTCAATATCTTTTCCCAAAGGTAGGGGAGTCTAAAACTAGAGGGCATAGGTTTAAGGTGAGAGTGAAGAGATACAAAAAAGTGTCCAAAGGGGCAATTCTTTCACACAGAGGGTGGTGAGTGTCTGGAACAAGCTGTCAGAGGTAGTAGTAGAGGCGGGTACAATTTTGTCTTTTAAAAAGCATTTAGATAGTTACATGGATAAGATGGGTATAGAGGGATATGGGCCAAATGCAGGCAATTGAGATTAGCTTAGGTGTTTAAACAAAATTACAGCATGGACAAGTTGGGCCAAAGGGCCTGTTTCCATGCTGCAAACCTCTATGACTATGGTCAGACTAAACAAAATTAAAGAAATACTTTCATTTATAAAGTGCTTTTATGACTTCAGCATGGCCCAAAGGGCTTTCCAGCTAAAGAAGTATTTTTGAAGTGTAGTCACTGATGCAATGTAGGAAACACAGCAGCCAATTTGCACACAGCAGGCTCTCACAAATAACAATGAGATACTGACCATGTAATTTTTTAGTGATGTTGGAGGTGGGATAAATATTAGGTGAGGCTCCAGTGGGAACTCCCCTGCTCCTCTTTGAATAGTGCTACAGGGTCTTCAATGTTCAGCTGAGGACAGGCAAGGCCTTGATTTCATGCTTTATCCGAAAGACGGCCACTACACAAGTGCAGCACTCCCTCATTACTTCACTGGAATGGTCAGCCTTTGTGTTAATGCTCTGAGGTCGGGCTGAATCCCCAACATTATGACTCAGAAATGAGTGAGCTACCCACTGAACCACGCCTGATCTTTTCATCTCAACTTTTCTAGCTGAGAATAAAATGTTTATCAAATGTATATATGCTCTGATGTTAAAACTGTAAGAAGTTTAACAGGTTCCTCACCTGAAGAAGGGGCTCAGAGCCTCGAAAGCTTGTGTGGCTTTTGCTACCAAATAAACCTGTTGGACTTTAACCTGGTGTTGTTAAACTTCTTACTGTGTTTACCCCAGTCCAACGCCGGCATCTCCACATCGTTAAAACTGTATCCATTTAATTTCACTTCATTTTTATTCAAAGAAGCAGGATTGTTAAAAGGAGAACTAACGTTATAACGTAATAACTTGTCTCGTGTTCCACATTGCGAATAACAACACAGCTCAAATCTGTTCTTTGCTATTTCCTTGTAACACTGAACCTTTAAGGATGTTGAACCGGTCAGTGCAGTCTCATTTCTGCTAATAATGTTGTGTTTTGTGTAGTTTAGCATCAGAGTACAAAAAATGGCCAAGGCCCATGATCGTGACGCACTATTTGTTTTGTGGGGTGGAGGGGTGGGCTGGGGAAGGAGAGGGTGTGTAAATATACACTGAAATATTTAAATTTTGGGGAATTCTTCCCCAACTTAAAATTCTTTTAACAGGATTTTAAAATCAAATTCTGAAGTTGTTGAATTGATTTAGGAATATATTCACTCCACTCTTCAATTAATTGTTGTCGCAGAGTTAGAGCCAGAAAGGAACTTTGCCTATCTGAAACGCTGCAGCTTTTGGTTTCTGTCACTAGATGGTATGCGTATGGCAAGTAATGTGTGGAGGCTGCACACATTGTAACAATCACATGCATTACAAATTACAAGGTTACTTCTTCAAATAAAGACATAACACTATATGGAATAAAAATTAACACACTTTCCCAATTCTGTTGTGCTGTAGAGAAATACAAAATGGATGACATATGTATTTGCATGGTCCCTGTGAGAACAAAGATTAAGACTGCAGGGAGGAAGCTACAATACTGACCAAGGGACCATGGCTCAGAGGGCTGTCTGGGATTGGTGGAGTGTTGGAGGAGTGCGTAGGAGGAACATAGAGCACAACAGAAATGTGGTAGGGAAAGGAACCTCTAATAAAGGGGGTGAATAGCGTCCTTTGCAGCCCAGAACATGAACTGCAGCCCCTTACTATACTCCTTACACACCTGTGACTGTGCGGCCAAATTCCCCCGATTCGATTTTCAAGTTTGCTGACGACATCACCGTAGTGGGTCGGATCTCAAACAATGATGAGACAGAGTACAGGAATGAGATAGAGAATCTGGTGAACTGGTGCAGCAACAATAATCTCTCCCTCAATGTCAACAAAACGAAGAAGGAGATTGTCACCGACTTCAGGAAGCGTAGTAAAGAACATGCCCCTGTCTACATCAATGGGGACGAAGTAGAAAGGGTTGAGAGCTTCAAGTTTTTAGGTGTTCAGATCACCAACAACCTATCCTGGTCCCTCCATGCGACACTATAGTTAAGAAAGCCCACCAAAGCCTCTACTTGCGCAGAAGACTAAGGAAATTTGGCATGTCAGGCACGACTCTCACCAACTTTTACAGATGCGTCATAGAAAGCATTCTTTCTGGTTGTATCACTGTTTGGCATCCTGCTCTGCCCAAGACCGCAATAGGGCAGCACAGTGGCTAGCACTGCTGCCTCAGTGCCAGGGACCCGGGTTCGATTCCCGGTTTGGGTCACTGTGTGGAGTCTGCACATTCTCCCCATGTCTGCGTGGGTTTCCTCCCACAATCCGAAAGATGTGCTGGTGAGGTGCATTGGCCATGCTAAATTCTCCCTCAGTGTACTCGAACAGGCGCCGGAGTGTGGCGACTAGGGGATTTTCACAGTAACTTCATTGCAGTAAGCCTACTTGTGACACTAATAAATAAACTTTAAACTTTAAGGTCATGAATGCAGCCCAATCCATCACGTAAACCAGTCTCCCATCCATTGATTCTGTCTACATTTCCTGCTGCCTCGGCAAAGCGGCCAGCATAATTAAGGACCCCACACACCCCAAACATTCTCTCTTCCACCTTCTTCCTTCGGGAAAAAGATACAAAAGTCTTGAGGTCATGTGCCACCGACTCAAGAACAGCTTCTTCCCTGCTGCTGTCAGACTTTTGAATGGACTTACCTTGCATTAAATTGATCTTTCTCTTCACCCTAACTATGACTGTAACACTACATTCTGCACTCTCTCATTTCTTTCTCTATGAATGGCATGCTTTGTCCGTATAGCGCACAAGAAACAATACTTTTCACTGTATACTAATACATGTGACAATAATAAATCAAATCAAATTTCATTTGGCAGACCCAACACAAAGAAGCTTGACATGTTTGAAAGGCAGATTGCTCACAAATATTACCATTCCAAAAAATAAACTTAATTCATCCTAGCTATGACAGTAACACTGCACTCTGCAATCTGTTTCCTTCTCTATGAACGGTATGCTTTGTCCGTATAGCGCGCAAGAAACAATACTTTTCACTGTATACTAATACATGTAATAATAATAAATCAAATCAAATCAAAATTAAATCTCAAAGAGTATGTTGCCTACTGATGCCTGGGTAAGGGGTTTCCCATGGCAACAGGAGGGGATCTTGAAAGAATGGGGTTAAATCCAGTTGTCATCATTCATATGGAACAAACAGCATTGGTAGGAACAGGGAGGAAATCCTGCTGAAGGGTATCAGAAGTTACTTTAAATTAAAAAGCAGGGCCTTGAGGATAATAACCTCTCATAATAACATGCAAACTGGTATAGGAACAGACAGGACAGGAGAATTAACATGTGACTAAAGGGCTAATGTAGGAAGAAAGATGGCACCATCGTCCTGGCAGAAAGGGTAAATATGGAGGAAGCAAATGAGCGAGAGAGAGAGCGAAAGAGTATGTGTGCGTGCGCGCGCGTGTGCTTGCACAGAAAGCTGAGATGGTTAGAACATAGAACATAGAACATTACAGCGCAGAACAGGCCCTTCGGCCCACGATGTTGCACCGACCAGTTAAAAAAAACTGTGACCCTCCAACCTAAACCAATTTCTTTTCGTCCATGAACCTATCTACGGATCTCTTAAACGCCCCCAAACTAGGCGCATTTACTACTGATGCTGGCAGGGCATTCCAATCCCTCACCACCCTCTGGGTAAAGAACCTACCCCTGACATCGGTTCTATAACTACCCCCCCTCAATTTAAAGCCATGCCCCCTCGTGCTGGATTTCTCCATCAGAGGAAAAAGGCTATCACTATCCACCCTATCTAAACCTCTAATCATCTTATATGTTTCAATAAGATCCCCTCTTAGCCGCCGCCTTTCCAGCGAAAACAATCCCAAATCCCTCAGCCTCTCCTCATAGGATCTCCCCTCCATACCAGGCAACATCCTGGTAAACCTCCTCTGCACCCTCTCCAAAGCCTCCACATCCTTCCTGTAATGTGGGGACCAGAACTGCACACAGTACTCCAAGTGCGGCCGCACCAGAGTTGTGTACAGTTGCAACATAACGCTACGACTCCTAAATTCAATCCCCCTACCAATAAACGCCAAGACACCATATGCCTTCTTAACAACCTTATCTACTTGATTCCCAACTTTCAGGGATCTATGCACACATACACCTAGATCCCTCTGCTCCTCCACACTATTCAAAGTCCTCCCGTTAGCCCTATACTCAACACATCTGTTATTCCTACCAAAGTGAATTACCTCACACTTCTCCGCATTAAACTCCATCCGCCACCTCTCGGCCCAACTTTGCAACCTGTCTAAGTCTTCCTGCAAACTACGACACCCTTCCTCACTGTCTACCACACCACCGACTTTGGTGTCATCAGCAAATTTGCTAATCCACCCAACTATACCCTCATCCAGATCATTAATAAATATTACAAACAGCAGTGGCCCCAAAACAGATCCCTGAGGTACACCACTTGTAACCGCACTCCATGATGAATATTTACTATCAACCACCACCCTCTGTTTCCTATCCGCTAGCCAATTCCTGATCCAATTTCCTAGATCACCCCCAATCCCATACATCTGCATTTTCTGCAGAAGCCTACCATGGTGAACCTTATCAAACGCCTTACTAAAATCCATATATACCACGTCCACTGCCTTGCCCCCATCCACCTCCTTGGTCACTTTCTCAAAAAACTCAATAAGGTTAGCCTCCAACCATCTACATAACAGTGATTGGATTACAAAAGTAATGCATTGGGTGTAAAATAAGTTGTTATTCTTGTTGAATTGCTTTTAGATGCTACTTGTATAAGAATGCAGCTTTATAATGCAAGTTCTTCCAATCAACAATAACCAAGAAGTTGCCATGCACTGAATTACGTATCACCATTTTACATACTCCTCTTACCTCTGTATGTCTTTGATGAAGTGCATTGTATTCTTTCTTGAGTTCTGACTCACGTTCTTCCAACCTACCAACTGAAAATAATTAAGCAAATTAGAATGCTTCCCAAAAATGCCAGTAACAAAGCCATGCATCTTCATTCAGACACTGAGTCAAGAACCAATAGATAGCCCAGAATCATTAATGGTTCCCCTCCTCCGACTTACCATAGAAATTAATCACACCA
Source organism: Mustelus asterias (assembly GCF_964213995.1). Lineage (NCBI taxonomy): Eukaryota > Metazoa > Chordata > Chondrichthyes > Carcharhiniformes > Triakidae > Mustelus > Mustelus asterias. Next base: position 108,820,583 of record NC_135812.1, on the reverse strand, counting down.
GTACATTTCGTGTGGTTTTTTGGGTGAAATGGTGTTTTGGCCAAAACATAAACCATTTTATACTTTAAAAAGATTATAAAAGACAATAATTGATCTTTCACATCATCACTTGGGCAAATTATGAGAGGCTGACCAACATCCCACATCCCAGGAAAGATGCAACACATTCAGGAGAGGACAAAAAATGATAACTAAAAGGGTGAAAATGTATGATGCCAGCTATTGTGTATCATGTTTAACATTTCAAAGCTGTAAAGGTTTTTAAAAAAGAAATACAGATATCGATCCACAGTGAATCATTCTCATATCCTCCTCCTTATGGACTGTTTACAGAACAGCGCCACTTGATGGGTGAAATGTACCACCTTACACTTATTACCAGTTCTGCATTGTCAAATTGAAGCATTATCCGGGATTTGTAATTTGAATTTTTCTCAGTCACTCAAAAGTCCTTTTTTAAAAAAGCATTATGAGCTGTTAATAGAGACGCACTCAGTCCAGCGATGCTAAGATTAAAGAATATCATGCAGTGGACAGCTGAACCTCCAATATAAATTAATTTAGCTTCGGCAATCACAGCACCATGTTTTTCATAATTAGGTCTTGTGCGAGGAAACCGTCAAAATTGATTTACTGTTCACTGTTTTTAATAATCAAATTTACGCAGGTCCAAACCGCAGTCACATATGCTGAAAACGTAAGTAATTGTATATGGATATAGTCCTTCATCTCATCAGTTGTGTACTCTGGTTAATCAGCAAAACTGGTTAGTTGTGTTAAGCAGGTAAGTTTAATGACTATTGCCGAAGATTGCTCTATGATTACCCTGAACACCACACCTAAAAGTTGGTGTACTTTGACCACACTACAGACACATGTGTAACTCTTAGATTATTCCATCAGGACACTGAATACCCTGGGATAAAGTACACCAAGTGCTGCTGACCCAGATTTTACTGAGTTTATAGACCAGACTTTATCATTGTTTGCTATGATTCAGCAGTAGCACTTGTGCCAAGGACTTGACCATATAATCTCAGCAGACACTTGAGTGCAGTGTCAAAGGAATGTGCATCAAAAGTGTCATCTCTTGGAAGATATGTTAAACTGAAGCTCTATCTGCCCTCTCAGGTGGGCATAAATTATCCCATTTCATTATTTTAAAGAAGAGCAGGACAGCTTGCCCGTGTTCTAGTTAATCGACAAAATATTATGGGTTTTCTCTGGGTGCTCCGGTTTCCTCCCAGTCCAAAGATGTGCAGGTTAGGTGAATTGGCCATACTAAATTGCCCTTTAGTGTCCCAAGATCTGTAGATTGGATGGATTAACTATGGTGAATGTGTGGGGTTGCAAGGTTCCCCATAAGCTCAGCTCTTAGAACGTCCGTTCAATGTAAAGTGGGGAAAAAAACCCAACAGAATGCTGAACTATGGTGCTAAAACAGTAGAGGACAAGTCAGAGGAATTCACGAGTATTCTGTACAGTGCTTTGGTTGACCACATCTTGAATACCACATTTGCTTGGTAGTCACAGGCACGATGTAGATTCCCGTAGCTGAAAAACTGAACAGGAATTCTTTCAGGCTGCTAATATTTCCTCCGTTACAAAGTGACTACACTTCAAAAGCATTTCATTGACTGCAAAGCACTTTGGGACATCATGAGATCACCAAAGATACTATGGAAACACACATCTTGTTTCCTTCTTCATGTCCAAGCCTGTGTTAAAAATCAAGTATAGGAGAAAATTAGGCAATTTTAAAATTGAAAGGAAGCATCTATGATGTGATTTTAGAGGTATAAAACAAGTGTTCAGCTACAAGCCACATGTTGGAAATCTCGATTTCAAAAGATTTGCAAACACGTAATCATAAATATCCAGCAGCATCAACGTTCAGCCTCGAGTCTCAGCTTTAAACAGCTGTAGAACAGCAGTTTTATTATTCAGCTAATAATGGGAACTTCTATAACCAAACAAAGAACAAACTTGCTTTTATCTAGCATCTTCAAGACTTCAGAATGCCCAAAGCATCTCACAACCAATGAATTGCTTGTGGAGTATAATAACCATTGTAATGTGGGGGAGTCCAAAACAAGAGGGCATAAACACTGGAACAAGCTTAGCCCCAAGCCTGTTGCAGCACTCAATGAGGTCATGATGCTCTAACTCCACAAAAGTGCTTTTGCTCCATACCTTAACAGAAATTGAAGATAGTCACTAATAACAGGAGAAACTTATTTCCTCAGAGAGAGTGATGAAAATGTGGAACTTCCCGCCATAAAGAGAAACTGAGGTGAATCACATCGGTGCATTTTAAGGGGAAGTTAGGCAAGTACATGAAGCAGAAAGGAATAAAAGGATATGTTGGTAAGAGTTAGATAGATGGGTAAGGAACAGGCTCAAGTGCAGCATAAACACTGGCACCAACCAGCTGCCCTGTGTCTGTACTCTAAATTCTTTGTAATTCTTCGTAAAACTGTCCACAGAATTTCCAATTTTTGAGAGACAAGCATGCTTTGTGAAAGCACCACAGATTGTTTCATACGTGAGTGAACCAGGAGGCAGTAAATTCATTCCAAGGGGATAAGTTGTTTCTGAGAGAATAATGGGTATCTGTAGAGAAATGTGGGTCAGCCCATGACGCAAGGAGAACCACATGATTCACAGAAACGATGCAAGTGTTGAAACTTGTGGTCCTGATTGGTTACAATGATCCTTTTCAATTCAGAGAATTGATCCCCTCTGGGGGGTATCTATAATAATAATTAGATTTTGTCTGTCCGTACTTTCCTGATCGGTTGGTGGGTGGAGCCTGCTACACGCAGAGGCACAGAAAGGCATAGAAAAATACTGTATTCATTCAGGAGTCACAGGGCAGCTAAATTCAGACATCGTGATACCGCCCCACTGATCTATTTTTATTTGTTAAGAATAATTTCTTGTCTTTTTTTCTGGCTGGCCGAACACTTGGCAGCCTACATATCGGCAGACCCTAAAGCTGACTTCCCAGCCACTAGCAAAGCCCCTGTAGCCAGGAAAGACCACAGGCAATCTCATATGACTCACCCATCTGATTTTCCCCTCTCCATGCCCCCTTTCCTTCCCACCCCAACTAACACCTCTCTCCCAGCTTGGGTCAGAGTGTGTGGAGTTTGTACGTTATCCCCGTGTCTGCGTGGGTTCCCTCCGGGTGCTCCAGTTTCCTCCCACAGTCTGAAAGATGTGCTGGTTAGGGTGCATTGACCCAAACAGGCGCCGGACTGTGGCAACTAGGGGAATTTCACAGTAACTTCATTGCAGTGTTAATGTAAGCCTTACTTGTGACTAATAAATAAACTTTACTTTTACTTTAATTTTACTTGAAGGTGGGAAACATTTCAACTTCTTATGAATGTAGTCCGAGAGATCAGGAAATGTAAGGTGTAGGGCTTGAAGCAGTGTTTGTCCACATGCACTTTAATGTGGAGATGCCGGCGTTGGACTGGGGTAAGCATAGTAAGAAGTCTCACAACACCAGGTTAAAGTCCAGGTTTACTTGGTAGCACAAGCTTTCGGAGCGCTGCTCCTTCAACAGGTGAGTGAAGAGTTGGGTTCACAAACAGGGCATATATAGGCACAGACTCAATTTACAAGATAATGGTTGGAATGAGAGTCTAAACAGGTAATCAGGTCTTTACAGTTACAGATAATGCGAGTGGAGAGAGGGTTAAACACAGGTTAAAGAAGTGTAAATTGTCTCGAGCCCGGACAGTTAGTGAGATATTGCAAACCCAGGCATGTTGTGGGGGTTACAGATATGAACCCAAGATCCCGGTTGAGGCCGTCCTCATGTGTGCAGAACTTGGCTATTAGTTTTTGCTCAGTGATTCTGCGTTGTCGTGAAGGCCACCTTGGAGAACGCTTACACGAAGATCAGAGGCTGAATGCCCTTGTCTGCTGAAGTGTTCCAGAGTCATTTATCTCAGCACTCTCAAATTTCCAACCTTCTAGCTGTTACCCTTCAATTCATCACGACATCTTGGTAGCTACATTTTCTAAATCACCCTCTCCACCACAAGGAACAAAGAAAATTATAGCACAGAAACAGGCCCTTCGGCCCTCCAAGCCTGCACCAACCTGCTGCCTGACTTAACTAAAACCCCCTACCCTTCCGGGGACCATATCCCTCTATTCCCATCATATTCATGTATTTGTCAAGACGCCCCTTAAAAGTCACTATCGTATCTGCTTCCACTACCTCCCCCCGCAGCGAGTTCCGGGCACCCACCACCCTCTGTAAAAAAAACTTACTTCGTACATCTCCTTTAAACCTTGCCCCTCACACCTTAAACCTATGCGCCCTCGTAATTGACTCTTCCACCCTGGGAATAAGCTTCTGACTATCCACTCTGTCCATGCCTCTCATAATCTTGTAAGAACATAAGAACATAAGAAATAGGAGCAGGAGTAGGCCATCTAGCCCCTCGAGCCTGCCCCGCCATTCAATAAGATCATGGCTGATCTGACGTGGATCAGTACCACTTACCCGCCTGATCCCCATAACCCTTAATTCCCTTACCGATCAGGAATCCATCCATCCGCGCTTTAAACATATTCAGCGAGGTAGCCTCCACCACCTCAGTGGGCAGAGAATTCCAGAGATTCACCACCCTCTGGGAGAAGAAGTTCCTCCTCAACTCTGTCTTAAACCGACCCCCCTTTATTTTGAGGCTGTGTCCTCTAGTTTTAACTTCCTTACTAAGTGGAAAGAATCTCTCCGCCTCCACCCTATCCAGCCCCCGCATTATCTTATAAGTCTCCATAAGATCCCCCCTCATCCTTCTAAACTCCAACGAGTACAAACCCAATCTCCTCAGCCTCTCCTCATAATCCAAACCCCTCATCTCCGGTATCAACCTGGTGAACCTTCTCTGCACTCCCTCCAATGCCAATATATCCTTCCTCATATAAGGGGACCAATACTGCACACAGTATTCCAGCTGCGGCCTCACCAATGCCCTGTACAGGTGCATCAAGACATCCCTGCTTTTATATTCTATCCCCTTCGCAATATAGGCCAACATCCCATTTGCCTTCTTGATCACCTGTTGTACCTGCAGACTTGTAGACTTCTATCAGGTCGCCCCTCAACCTCCGTCGTTCCAGTCAGAACAAACCAAGTTTCTCCAACCTCTCCTCATAGCTAATGCCCCCCATACCAGGCAACATCCTGGTAAATCTTTTATGTACCTTCTCCAAAGCCTCCACATCCTTCTGGTAGTGTGGTGACCAGAATTGAACACTATATTCCAAATGCGGCTTAACTAAGATCTGTAAAGCTGCAACATAACTTGCCAATTTTTAAACTCAATGCCCTGTCCGATGAAGGCAAGCATGCCGTATGCCTTCTTGACCATCTTCTCCACCTGCGTTGCCACTTCAGTGACCTTTGTACCTGTACACCTAGATCCTTCTGCCTATCAATACTCTTAAGGGTTCTACCATTTACTGTATATTTCTTCTTTATTAGACCTTCCAAAATGCATTACCTCACACCTCATCACCTTTGATGGCTCTATCCCATTTTAATCGCCCCCCCCCCCCATATACCCTTGATCCCCATTCACTCAAATCCAAGGAATGCAGATTGGTGTATAATTGGTTTTACCATTCATCATCTGACCTGGCGAGATGCTAAAAAGGATTATTGGGCACTGCTCTTCTTCAATAAAATTGCCCATTATTCAAGGATCATCCAGGAAGGTAAAAATAATACCTGGCTTCTCTTCAATACCACTAACTGTCTTCTTAGACCAACCTCCCATGCCTCCTCCATCTTCATCTCTAAGAACAAGTGCAAAGAGTAAATATATACACTTTTCTTCCAAAGATGAAGACCTCCTTGTTTAGCTGCCTCAGCTGTTTCGCTCCCTTCTACTAGCCCATCAGGCCAAACATTCTCTAAGGTACCCCCTTGCCTTTATTATGAATTAACAGCTTTCTCTAGTTTCTGTCCTTCTCCTCTTATGCCCATCCTGGGCAGCGAGATCCACTCTTTAGACTCTTTACTGCTGACCACACAAATTCCCTTCCTGGCTCCTATATTATTGAACATGATTCTCTCACTCCAGCTTAGTGTGCTATTGATTTATTTTATGTTTTTTTAATTCATTAATGGGACATGGGTGCCACTGGCTGGGACAGCATTTATTGCCCATCCCTAGTCGCTCTTGAACTGAGTAGCTTGCTGGGCCATCTCCGAGGGCAGTTGAGAGTCAACCACATTGCTGTGGATCTGGAATCACATGTCGGCCAGACCAGGTAAGGATGGCAGATTTCCTTCCCTAAAAGGACATTAGTGAACCAGATGGGTCTTTCTGACAATCGACAACGGTTTTATGGTCATCAGTAGGTTCTTAATTCCAGATTTTTTTTACTGAATTCAAATTCCACCATCTGCCATGACGTGATTCGAACCCAGAATATTAGCTGAGTTTCTGGATTAATAATCTAGTGATAATGCCACTAGGCCATTTAAGATTCAGCTTTTTTTCTACAGGTAGTCAATATGTCTAAAAGGAATACAACTCAGATACTGGGAAATCAGGATAATTACTCATTTTAGCCATGTAGCATTTGCTAAGAAAGAGCTAATGGACTTTCGTTTACAAAAAGAAAATGTCCCCTGGGGTTTTTGATTAAAGCAATGGAAGGTGGGTTTAGGTAGGCAGGGTCATGTGGTTAATGGGGGAGGGGGAGCGAGGTATGTAGCAGAGATAAAACAGCTTTCAGTTCTAGCTGGGGTTTGTTTAAAGACAGACGTCTGCAAGCTACTCTGAAAATCAAAACCTCTGAAAGCTTCAAGACAGTGTGTACTCTTTATAGCAAGTATATTTATGGCTGTTAACTGTATTTAAGTGGAATTTTAAGTCGGTAAAAAATATTGCTTATTTGGAACTGAAACAGTGATAAGTTAGAAATTGAAGTTGTTTCCTTTTTAAAAAAAATATTGTGCAACTGTTAACGATTAAGCTGTTTCCTTTGTTAGAGTTATATTTGAACTGTGTTATGAATAACAAGTGAGTTTTGCGCATGAACAGTGGGAGAGAATGACCATCCGGAGTGAGACACATCCAGGATGAATGTGGGTATCAGGAATTTGGAGTTGAACGGGAATTCAGTGCAGAGAGGAAAGAGATGCTTTTTCTCCTCGCTTTCTAGTTTGCAAATCTTCAGAGAGTAGTCTTGCCCTGCTGCAGTAGTAGAGGATACAAGAGAGAAAGCTGATTGGTAAGTAGTGGGTACGGTCAGGTATGTGTTTAATACTTTCATCATTTATAGTTTCAGAAGTCTTTTTTGTGATTTATAGTTTGCAAGATTATATTCAATGGTAAATAGTCGGGTAAGTATTTAATAGTTTTATCATTCATAGTTTCTGAGTTCTTTTTTGTGGTTTATGGTTTGTAAAGGTTATATTAGGTAGTAATGAGGACTAGGAAAGAAGAACCCTAGAGGATTGGATATAATCTGATATTAAGCAACTTCCAAAGGTTTAATATAAAGGGGTAAGTCATGGCAGGAGAGCTCCAAGCTATGGTGTGCTCCTTATGTTCCATGTGGGAAGCTGGGAACATTTCTGGGCCAGTATGTGTAAGGAAATGTTTCCAGCTGCAGTTCCTGGAAGCCCGGGTTTCAGAGCTGCAACAGAAGCTGGGGACAAGTGGAGCATCCATGAGGTGGAGAATATCATGGAAAGTATGTTTAGAGAGGTGGTCACACTGCAGGCTAAGATTCCCCAGACAGGAAGGGAATGGGTGACCATCAGGCAGAACAAGAGGGCAAGGCAGGCAGTGCAGGAATCACCTGTAGCCATTCCCCTGCAAAACAGATATACCGTTTTGGATACTGCTGATGGGAATCGCCTCTTAGGGGAAAGCAGCAACAGCCAAATTCAGTGCACCATGGTTGGTTCTGCTGCAAAGGGGAGAAATAAAAAGTATGGGAATGCAATAGTTATAGGGGATTCAATTGCAAAGGGAATAGATGTTTCTGTGGTCACAAACAACACTCCAGGATGGTATGTTGCCTCCCTGGTGCTAGGGTCAAGGATGTCTCAGAGTGGCTTCAGGACATTCTGGAGAGGGAGGATTAACAGCCAGTGGTCGTGTACACAGAAGTATCACTGGCATAGGTAAAAATGGGATGGGGTCCTAAAAAGCAGAATATAGGGAGTTAGGAAGGAAGTTGAGACCTCAAAAGGTAGTGATCTCAGGATTACTACCAGTGCCACATACTAGTCAGAATTAACAGGCTATAATCGGATGAATACATGGCTAAAGCGATGGTGTGAGGGGAAAGGTTTCAGATTCCTGGGACATTGGGACCAGTTCTGGGGTAGGTGGGACCAGTAAAAACACCTGGGCAGGCCCGGGACTGATGTCCAAAGTGGGATATTTGCTAGAGTGGTTGGGGAAAGTTTAAACTAAAATGGCAGGGGGATGGGAGCCAATGCAAGGAGTCAGCGGAGGGGGAAATCAAGTACAAAAACATAGACAGAGTGGAATGAGAAAAGTGATAGGCAGAGGACTCAACTGCTTTCTGTGGTAGTGAATTCCACAGGCTGACCACTCTGGATGAACACGTTTCTCCACATCTGTCTTAAATGGTCTATGTTGTATCCTCAGACTATGAACCTGGTTCTGGACACCCCCACCATTGAGAACATCATTCTTGCATCTATCCTGTCTAGTCCTGTTAGAAATTTATAGGTTTCTAAGAGATCTGCCCCTCATTCTTCTGAACTCCAGATTTTCACAGTAACTTCATTACAGTGTTAATGTAAGCCTACTTGTGACGAATAAATAAACTTAACTTCCAGTGAATAAAATCCTAACTGACTTAATCTCTCCTCTTACATTAGTCCTGTCATCCCAGGAATTGGCCTGGTAAACCTTCTCTGCATTCCCTCTCGAACAAGAACACCCTTTCTCAGATCAGGAGACTAAAACCACACACAATATTCCGGATGTGGCCTCACCAAGACCCTATATAATTGCAGCAAGACATCCCTGCTCCTGAACTCAAATCCTCTTGCTATGAAGGCCAACATAGGCCAAATACCATTTGCCTTTTTAACTGCCTGCTGCACCTGCGTGCTTGCCTTTGGTGACTGGTATACGAGGACACCCAGGTCTCATTACACATTCCCTCTCCTAATTTGTGGCCAATCAGATAATAATCTGCCTTCCTGTTTTTGCTACCAAAGTGGATAACTTCACATTTTTCAAAATTATATTGTATCTGCCATTCATTTGCCCACTTATCCAAGTCAGACAAGATCTCCACATCCTCCTCACAGCTTGCCTTCTCACCCAGCTTTGTGCCACCTGCAAATTTGGTCACTGCCTGCCATTTGGAAAGAGGCCCGTTTATTCCTACTCTTTGTTTCCTATCCATCTCAATGCACTACCCCCAAACCCATGCGCTTTAAGTTTACTCGCTAATCTCTTATTTTGGACCTTGTCAAAAGGCTTCTGAAAGTCCAAATAAACCACACCCACCGGCTCCTCCTCATCAACTCTACTAGTTACACAGATAGATCATAGAATACTACAGTGCAGAAGGAGGCCATTCAGCCCATTAAGTCTGCACCGACCATAATCCCACCCAGTCCCTATCCCCATAACCCCATGCATTTACCCTAGCTAGTTCCCCTGACACAAAGGGGCAATTTAGCATGGCCAATCCACCTAACCCGCACATCAAATCACATGAACAATTGGTGACATTCCCGCCCACTCTTTATTTGGGGTTGAAGTTAAGCACTTGAACCTTAACAACTGATACAGGTGCAGCAAAGACTCAGCCTTCAAGTAAGGCCTAGGTTGTCATTCCCCATTCAGTCATTGCCATTTCATTGTGGCCCTAGTACCCAACAAGTTCCTGAAGTGAACATTTTTCAACAAAATGAATGTAACTTGTCAAATAAAAATTGCTAAATCAGCAGCTTTCTGTGGGAGGAAACTGGAGCACTCGGAGGAAACCCACGCAGACACGGGGAGAATGTGCAAACTCCACACAAACAGTGACCCAAGCCAGGAATTGAACCCATGTCCCTGGTGCTGTGAGGCAGCAGTACCCATCACTGTGCCACCGTGCCGTCCCTGTCTACCCAGAATGGCAGGAATCTACCTGGTTTGACATCAATCCTGGCAGTTATTAAAAGCAAATCAGAATGCTGTGATTCCATTTATAAATTTTAGTTCACCGCTCTAGTCCATTCATTAACTTTAATGATTGCGTTTGCTGCAGCCACACAGATGCAACGTGATGACATAGAATGTAACCGATGTAGCCGCGCACATGTACTCAGTTCACGAATGTCGCTGATTATCCTTTGCTCTGTTGGCACTGTCAGGGTCTCAAGTCAACCTTTACTAGGACAAAGAGAACTAAGAAGGAGCAGGAAGTAAAGGATTGAACGATTCAGAAAAGGGCAACTATCTAAACATTCAACTGCCCCAACCAGGAAAACTCATACCACCAGTACCCAGCCTAGAAAACTTTACACACAGTCCCAAGAATCGAGATACGCGGGAACACTGTTGCTTGCTTTGCTGCTGAGCTAGAAAAACTGCATCAATTAAAAAGGCCTAACAGGGTTACTTGTCTTAAACAATGTAATAGACAGAAAGCTGCTGATTTAGCAATTTTTATTTGACAAGTTGCATTCATTTTGTTGAAAAATGTTCACTTCAGGAACTTGTTGGGTACTAGGGCCACAATGAAATGGCAATGACTGAATGGGGAATGACAACCTAGGCCTTACTTGAAGGCTGAGTCTTTGCTGCACCTGTATCAGTTGTTAAGGTTCAAGTGCTCAACTTCAACCCCAAATAAAGAGTGGGCGGGAATGTCACCAATTGTTCATGTGATTTGATTTGAATGTGGTTCGCCAGCACAGTGTTGTTTTATCTGTTTTCTAATCTTGGGGACGTTGAACACAATGCGATTTGGAAGTCAGAGTTGAACATTTATGAGACCTTGAGGTAGTTTTATGGGGGAGAGAAAGGGGAAACCAAGAGGAGAAATAAATGTCAAAAAACTGAATCTAGAAGAATGGCCAAAGAAAGTGGGGTGAGATGGAGGGTGGATGAGAAACTGGACCAGTGAAGAAGTTCACACACCCGTACCACCCGCTTTCCATGATGCCACTTCAGCCAACATCTCCTGGAATATGTTAAGCCAAAGTTCATACCCCTGTCTGATGCCCACATCCTAACTCTCACCAAGTCTCACTCACCCATCTCCCCTTGTTATATTCCAGAGAGCCAGTAGATGAAGGATAGTACTGGAGCCAATATTTATTCAATCATGGGGCGGCACAGTGGCAAGCACTACTGCCTCACAGCGCCAGGGACCCAGGTTCGATTCCTGGCCTGGGTCACTGTCTGTGTGGAGTTTGCACGTTGTCCCCGTGTCTGCGTGGGTTTCCTCCGGGTGCTCCAGTTTCATCCCACAGTCTGAAAGACCTGTTAGTTAGGTGCATTGACCCGAACAGGCGCCGGAGTGTGGCAACTAGGGGAATTTCACAGAAACTTCATTGCAGTGTTATTGTAAGCCTTACTTGTGACACTAATAAATAACTTTAACACTTATTTACAGAGTCAAACATCAGAAGCACATACCTCCTAATTCAACTACATCCCAGTTAATGAGTGTCACTATATCTGTTCACGTGAAACCCCAACTGATGCCCTCTACCTTCATATAATTAAACAGGATTGATATATAATTAATGCACTGATCTCAAATGGTTAGCAGTCAAGCAATGACTCAATTTTCCTCCATGTTTACGAAACCCTCCACAATCCTGCCCCTCCTTTCCTCTAATCTCTGCATTTTGCCAATTCTGGTCTCTTGAGCATTTGCTAATTTAATTGCTTCATATCTTTTCTGTCACTAATTCCCTAAACTCTGAAATTCCATTCTTTTAACTCTGTCTCTTTTTCCTGCATTAAGATACAACTTGCAACATACGTCTTTGGCCACGTTTTTAGTCATCTGGCTTAATATCTCTAAGTAATTTGCTGTCAAATTTTGTTCCACAGCGCTCCTGCAAAGCACTTTGAAACATTTTATTACATTCAAGGCACTTGATGAATGGAAGTTATTGTTGAAAACCTTGAAAAAAATGAAATCATTTCAGCTTCTGTTGTGGTGAGCAGTTCTAATGTTTAAATGTAAACAATCCCTGCTGTATTGGAAGGATGATAAAATCAGAGTGGGTTCACAAAACAGCTCAAACGTCAAATGAATACAGATTATGTCACACCTGAATATGTTCCAACACAGCTGGCATATATAGTGTAATGACTGTTAATTTCTCTCTTGAAAGCTTTCACTTAGGAAGCATTGCGCTACTGCAAAGTCTGTCTTTACTGTTGCAAATGAAAGGTCAACAGATCACTATGCCTTCTGAATCAAATCAGAGAACGAGGCCAAATAACCACATGCATTTATATAGGATCTTGCATAAACTGTTGCAACAGAGTAACATGCCTTTTAAGCCACTCAAACCTGTGCCTGTGTTCTCCAACTCACCTAATCATACTTATCAGTTTGCTTCCCATCCCATTGATACTTTTGTTCTCAAATTAATTTACTTTTCATTAAACAATGTAGTCTGCTTCAGTAAAAATACTACAGTGTTTCACAAAAGGTGAGTATGCATGCCAAGGTGATGATTTAATAAAAGCAAAGAGGTTTGGCTAGCTTCACTTTAGAGAGGTCGCATAAAATAAATTATTCCAGAGTATCCAGTCAAGGCAGCTGAAGGTTATGCCAGAGTATACAGGGTTCATAAAGGCAGATGGGTTTCTCAAAAAACTAAACTCGAACAAAAAGGTTAACAGTGTTATACAACAGTTAAATCACTCTCATTTCAGCTCATAGATGCAGCAGGAAGTGGGTTGATGCCAACAACTCTATACAATGATGTATTTGTGACCAGAAATTGGTTATTTGGAAGTAGACATGCAATGACTGCTCACTGATCATGAGGCAAACTCAGGGACCTCTTCACAGCCTCAAATGTTTGCTGCCCACCCATTCAGTTAAGGGTACGATTAGTCCAAGTATTGCCAACGTCTATGTAGCATTAAGGTGTACAGGAAAACCCGTGCGTCAGTGCAGAATCCAAGTTCCAAGATCTCCATTCTCCCAGCTCTGATAATGCAGAAGTTACTGGATGGCTTTCAGAGTACAGGACTGCCATGCAAGAATAGGTTCAGATTCAACCATAAGTACATACCAAGTTTTAAATATTACTCTGGTAGCCCATCAGTATTATCATACAGTAGACAGCAATTCCTACATCACATTCAGGACATATTACTTCCATGTCACTTCATCACAGAGCTTAAACTAGATAGGTTGGGGGGAGGGGATCGAGACAAGGTGACTGGGAGCGAGGAAGTTAGCTCGCAAACAGAGAAGGGTTATAGACAGTGCAAGAGGGAAGATGGACGGGGGATAGAGAAGGAGAGAGCTCGGACCAAAGGATTGAGATGTGTTTACTTTAATGCCAGGAGTATAGTGAATAAAGGGGATGAGCTCAGAGCATGGATCGATGCCTGGAAGTGTGATGTGGTGGCCATTACGGAGACTTGGATGTCTCAGGGACAGGACTGGATACTCCAGGTGCCGGGATTCAGATGTTTCAGGAAGGACAGGGAGGGAGGCAAGAGAGGGGGGTGGAGTGGCACTGCTGATCAGGGATAGTGTCACAGCTGTAGAGAAGGTGTATGCTGTGGAGGGACTGTCTACAGAGTCTCTGTGGGTGGAAGTTCAGAGTGGGAAGGGGTCGATCACTTTGCTGGGAGTTTTTGATAGGCCGCCCAATAGTAACAGGGAGGTGGAGGAGCAGATAGGGAAACAGATCCTGGAGAGTTGCAATAATAGCAGAGTTGTTGTGATGGGAGACTTTAATTTCCCAAACATAGATTGGAATATCCCTAGGGTAAGGGGATTGCATGGGGAAGAGTTCGTTAGGTGTGTTCAGTAGGGTTTCCTGACACAGCATGTGGACAAGCTTGCAAGAGAAGAGGCTGTACTTGATCTGATACTGACCAATGAACCTGGACAGGTGTCAAATCTCAGTGGGAGAGCATCTTGGGGATAGCGATCATAACTCTATCTCCTTGAGGCTTGCATTGGAAAAAGAGAGAATCAGGCAAGCTAGGAAAGCGTTTATATGGAGTAAGGGGAAATATGAAGACATAAGGCAGCAAATTAGAGGAGTAAATTGGAAGGAGGTATTCTCGGGGAAATGTACTGAAGAGAGGCGGCAGTTTTTCAAGGAATGTCTGTCCAGAGTGCTACAGGACAACGTTCCGAGCAGACAGGGAGGAGTTGGTAGGTTAAAGAAACCGTGGTGCACGAAAGCTGTGCGGGACCTAGTCGAGAAGAAAAGGAAAGTGTACAAAAGGTTCAGAGAGCTTGGCGAAGATAGGGATCTAGATGAGTATACGGCTTGTAGGAAGGGACTAAAGAAGGAAATTAGGAGAGCCAGAAGGGGTCACAAGAAGGCCTTGGCAGGTAGGATTAAGGAAAACCCTAAGGCGTTCTATAAATATGTGAAGAGTAAAAGGATGAGACGTGAAGGAATAGGGCCGATAAAAGGTGAAGGTGGGAAAATCTGTATGGAACCAGTAGAAATGGCAGAGGTGCTTAATGAGTATTTTGCCTCGGTTTTCACAGAGGCGAAGGACCTGGGTGGATGTACTGCGGGCTTGCGGTGGACTGAAAAGATGGAGTATGTGGAATTTAACAAAGAGGTTGGCCTGGAATCTTTGAATGGCATCAAGATAGATAAGTCGCCGGGTCCGGATGGGATGTACCCCAGGTTACTGTGGGAGGCGAGGGAAGAGATTGCAGAACCTCTGGCGATGATCTTTGCGTCGTCAATGGAGACGGGGGAGGTGCCGGAGGATTGTGGATGTGGTTCCTATTTTCAAGAAGGGGAATAGGGATAGCCCAGGAAATTACCGACCTGTGAGTCTAACCTCAGTGGTTGGTAAGCTGATGGAGAAGATCCTGAGGGACAAGATTTATGAGCATTTAGGGAGGTTTAGTATGCTCAAGAATACTCAGCATGGCTTTGTCAAAGGCAGATCGTGCCTTATGAGCCTGGTGGAGTTCTTCGAAAATGTGACTAAACACATTGACGAAGGGAAAGCGGTAGATGTGGTTTATATGGATTTTAGCAAGGTGTTCGATAAGGTCCCCCATGCAAGGCTTCTAGAAAAAGTGAGAGGGCATGGGATCCAAGGGGCTGCTGCCCTGTGGATCCAGAACTGGCTTGCCCAAAGGAGGCAGAGAGTGGGTATAGATGGGTCTTTTTCTAAATGGAGGTCGGTCACCAGTGGTGTGCCCCAGGGATCTGTTCTGGGACCCTTGCTGTTTGTCATTTTCATAAATGACCTGGATGAGGAAGTGGAGGGATGGGTTGGTAAGTTTGCCGACAACACGAAGGTTGGTGGGGTTGTGGATAGTCTGGAGGGATGTCAGAAGTTAGAGGGACATAGATAGGATGCAAGCCTGGGCAGAGAAGTGGCAGATGGACTTCAACCCAGATAAATGCGTAGTGGTCCATTTTGGCAGGTCAAATGGGATGAAGGAGTACAATATAAAGGGAAAGACTCTTAGTACTATGGAGGATCAGAAGGACCTTGGGGTCCGGGTCCATAGGACTCTAAAATTGGCCCCGCAGGTGGAGGAGGTGGTTAAGAAGGCGTATGGTGTGCTGGCCTTTATCAATCGAGGGATTGAGTTTAGGAGTCCGGGGATAATGATGCAGCTATATAAGACCCTCGTCAGACCCCACTTGGAGTACTGTGCTCAGTTCTGGTCGCCTCATTACAGGAAGGATGTGGAAAAGATTGAAAGGGTGCAGAGGAGATTTACAAGGATGTTGCCTGGATAGAGTGGCATGCCTTATGAGGATAGGCTGAGGGAGCTCGGTCTTTTCTCCTTGGAGAGACGTAGGATGAGAGGATACCTAATAGAGGTATATAAGATGTTGAGAGGCATAGATCGGGTGGACTCTCAGAGGCTTTTTCCCAGGGTGGAAATGGCTGCTACGAGAGGACACAGGTTTAAGGTGCTGGGGGGTAGGTACAAGGGAAATGTTAGGGGGAAGTTTTTCACAGAGGGTGGTGGGCGAGTGGAATCGGCTGCTGTCAGTGGTGGTGGAGGCAAACTCAATAGAGTCTTTTAAGAGACTCCTGGATGAGTACATGGGACTTAATAGGATGGAGGGTTATAGGTCGGCCTAAAAGGTAGGGATATGTTCGGCACAACTTGTGGGGCCGAAGGGCCTGTTTGTGCTGTAGTTTTTTTATGTTTCTATCACGAGTGCCAATAAGCATAATTATAACGTATAGCAATAAGCATAATAAGCATAATTAGGGCGGCACGGTAGCGCAGTGGTTAGCACTGCTGCTTCACAGCTCCAGGATCCCGGGTTCGATTCCCGGCTCAGGTCACTGTCTGTGTGGAGTTTGCACATTCTCCTCGTGTCTGCGTGTGTTTCCTCCGGGTGCGCCGGTTTCCTCCCACAGTCCAAAGATGTGCGGGTTAGGTTGATTGGCCAGGTTAAAAATTGCCCCTTAGAATCCTAAGATGCGTAGGTTAGAGGGATTAGCGGGTAAATATGTGGAGGTAGGGCCTGGGTGGGATTGTGGTCGGTGCAGACTCGATGGGCCGAATGGCCTCCTTCTGCGTTGTAGGGTTTCCATAACATTTTATGTTTCACAAACAAAAAAATAAAACCAGTATCTCCCATTTTTCATGTTCTTATTTTTTCATGGGTTGTGAGCATCGCTGGCACCGCCAGTAGTTGTTGCCCATCCCCAATTGCCCTGAAGGTGGTGGTGAGCCACCACCTTTAACTCTTGTTGTTCATCTGGTACAGACACACCCATAGTGCTGCTGGGAAAGGAGGTTGGCAACACTGAAGGAACAGTGATACAGTTCCAACTCAGGATGATCTGAGTCTTGGAGGGAAACCTACAGATGGCGGTGCTACCATGCAACTGCTACCCTTGTCCTTCTAGGTGGTAGAGGTTGCGGATTTGGAAAGTGCTATCAAAGAAACTTTGATAGTTGCTTCAGTGCATCTTGTATGAATTACACACTGCTGCGACTGTCTATCAGTGGTGGAGGGAGTGAATGGATGAGGTAGCAATCAAAAAGGTTGCTTTGTCCTGGATGGTGTTGAGTTTCTTGCGTGTTGACGGAGCAGCACTCATCCAGGCAAGTGGAGAATATTCCATCACATTCCTGACTTCTCCACTGTCGATAGTGGACAGGCTTTGGGGAGTCAGGAGGTGAGTTACTCTCCACTAAATTCCCATAGTATTTTAAAGTAAAGTTTATTTATTAGTCACAAGTAAAGCTTTCATTAAGAGTGCAATGAAGTTACTGTGAAATTCTCCTAGTCACCACAGTCCGGCGCCTGTTTGGGTCAATGCACCTAACCAGCACGTCTTTCAGAATGTGGGAGGAAACCGGAGCACCCAAAAGAAACCCACGCAGACACAGGGAGAACGTGCAAACTCCACACAGACCGTGACCTAAGCTGGGAATCAAACCCGAGTCCCTGGTGCTGTGAAGCAGCAGTGCTAACCACTGTGCCATCCTGGTTCAGTTCAGTTTCTGGTCAATGGTAATCCCCAGAATATTGATAAAGCCAGAGAGATATACAGCACGGAAACAGGCCCTTTGGCCCAACTTGTCCATGCTGACCAGTCCTAAACTGAACTCGTCCCATTTGCCTGCGTTTGGCCCATATCCGTCTAAACCTTTCCTATCCATGTACCTGTCCAAATGTCTTTTAAACATTGTAATTGTAGCCGCCTCTATCACCTCTTCTGGCAGCTCATTCCATACACGCATCATCCTCTGTGGGAAAAAGTTGCCTCTCAGGTCCCTTTTAAATCTTTCCCCTCGCACCTTAAACCTACCTATGCTCTCTAATTTTGGATTCCCTTACCCTGGGGCAAAGACCTTGGCTATTCACCTTTATCTATGCCCCTCATGATTTTATAGACCTCTATAAGGTCACCCATCATCCTCCTACGCTCCAGGAAAAAAAGTCCCAACCTATCCAGCCTCTCCTTATAATTCAGACCTTCCAGTCCTGGTAACATCCTTGTAAATCTTTTTGCACCCTTTCCAGTTTAACAACTCCCTATAGCGGGGCGAACAAAATTGTGCGCAGTACTCCAAACGTGGCCTTACCAATGGCTTGTACAGTTGTAACACAAGGTCCCAACTCCTGTACTCAATGCTCTGACTGAAGGCAATTGTGCCAAACACCTTCTTTACCACCCTGTCCACCTGTAATGCCATTTTCAAGCAACTACGTACCTATGCCTCTGGGTCTCTCTGTTTGACAACACTTCCCAGGGTGCTACTAATTCAGAGGGAAATTCAGCATGGTTATGCCACTGAATGTCAAGGGGAAATGGTTAGATTCTAGCTTGTTGGAGATGGTCATTTCCTTACACTTGAATGACAAATATTACTTGCCACTTGTCAGCCAATCCTGGATATTGTCCAGTTCGTGTTGCATTTGGACATGGACTGCTTCAGTATCTGAGGAGTCGTGAATAGTGCTGAACATTGTGCAGTCATCAAACATCCCCACTTCTAACATTATAACGGAAGGAAGGTCTTTGATGAAGCAGCTGAAGATGATTGGGGCTACGACACTACCCTGAGGAACTCCTGCAGTGATGTCCGGGAGCTGAAATGACTGACCTCCAACCATCAGAACTATATGCCTTTGTGCCAGGTATGACTCCAACCAGCAGGGAGTTTTCCCCCCGATTCCCATTAACTCCAGATTGTTAGGGCTCCTTGATGCCACACTCTTTTGTCCATGTTTGAACCAGGGCTGTAATGAGGTCAGGAGCTGAGTGACCCTGGCGAAACCCAAACTGGGCGTCGCTGAGAAGGTTATTGCTGAGCAGGTGCTGCTTGATAGCACTGTTGATGACCCCTTCCACCACTTTATTGATGAGAGAAGACTGATGGAGCAGTAATTAGCCAGGTTGGATTTGTCCTGTTTGTGTGTACATGACATACCTAGGCAAATTCTGGAGCACAAGTCTTCAGCACTATTGCTGGAATATTGTCAGGGTCCATAGCTTTTGCAATATCCAATGACAAGCTGATGCTTGATTTATGTGGAGTGATTTGAATTGGCTGAAATCTGGCATCTGTGACCTCCGGAGGTAGCAGAGTTAGATCTACTCAGCCCTTCTGGCTGAAAATTGCAGTATATGTTCATGCATTATCTTTTGTACTGACGTGCTGGGTTCCTCCCATCATTGTCAATGGGGAAATTTGTGGAACCTCCTCGTCCAGTTCATGGCTGGATGTGAGAGGACTGCACAGCTTGGATCTGATCTGTTGGTTGTGGAGTCACTTTCAGCACTGTCCATCACTTGCAGCCTACGCTGTTTGACGTGCAAGTAGTCCTGCGTTGTAGCTTCACCATGTTGACATCTTATTTTTAGGTATGTCTGGTGTTGCTCCTGGCATGCTTTGTTCCCTCTTCATTGAACCAGGGTTGATCTCTTGACTTGATAGTAATGGTAGACGGGGGATGCCAGGCTATGAGGTTACAGATTGTGCTCGAGTACGAGTGCTGCTACTGATGGCCCACAGCTCAGGGATGGCCGGTGTTGAGTTGCTAGATCTGTTCAAAATCTATCCTTTTTAGCATTGTGATGGTGCCACACAACATGATGGAAGGTACCCTCAATGTGAAGATGGGCTTTGTGTCCGCAACAGCTGTGTGGTGATCAGATTTACCGATACTATCATGGACCGATGCATCTGTGACAGGCAGGTCAGCAAGGATGAGGTTAAGTGTGTTTTTTCCTTTTGTTGGTTCCCAGACTACTTGCCTCGGACCCAGCCTCGCAGCGATGTCCTTTAGGACTCAACCAGTTCGGTCAGTACTAGTGCTACTGAGCCACTCATGGTGATGTACACTAAAGTCCTTTGGTCAGGGTACATTGTCCTTGCCACCTTCAATACTTCCTCTAAGTGATGTTCAGTATGGAAGAGTACTGATTCATCAGTTGAGGGCAGATGGTACATGATAATCAGCAGGGTGTTTCCTTGCCTATGCTTGATCTGATGCCATGGGATCTGGAGGTGATGTTGAGGACTCATGAGCAACTCCCTCCCAACTGTATACCATTGTGCCACAGCCTCTGCTAGTCTGTACTGCTAACAAGACGGACATACTCAGGGATGGTAATGACAGTGTCGGAGACATTGCTAGTGCCAAAACAGTAAAATCCTACCGGAGGTCAACGGGCCTTCCCATGGTCCGCCCCACGCCTGCTCAGATTCCCATGCGGGCGGGGTGGTAAAATTCCACCCACTGTCTGTAAAGCATGGTTCCGTGAGTATGACTACGTCAAGCTATTGCTTGACAAGTCTGCAAGACAGCTCTCCCAACTTTGGCACAGGCCCCCAGATGTTAGCAAGGAGAACTTTGCAGGGTTGACAAGGCTGGGTTTGCCGTCATCATTTCCAGTGCCTAGGTCGGTACTGGTGGTCTATCTGATCCCATTCCTTTGAGACTATTTAGCGGCTTGATACAACTGAATGACTTGCTAGGCCAATTCAGAGGGCATTTAAGAGTCAGCCACATTACTGTGGGCCTAGAGTCACATAAGGCCAGGCCAGGTAAGGACAGATTTTCTTCCCTAGAGGACATTAGTGAACCAGTTGGGTTTTTACAACAGTTTCATGGTCATCAGCAGACTTTTAATTCCAGATTCTTGTATTGAATTTAAATGCCACCAATTGTCATGGTGGGATTTGAACCCATCTTGGAGAGCATTATTTGTTGATGTAGTACAAGTTGAAGGATGTCAAATTGAAACCAGATGGCTTGCTCAGAACAGACCTTAGGTACTGCATGCAGTTTATTCCCCCACAGAGAATATAAGGAAGGTGCAGAGAACAGTCACGAGGTTAAACACCACTGTCAGAAGGAAGAGTTATCAGGTTATAAATTTGTAATTCGTAACATGTAAGGAAGGGAGAACTGAGAGTACCCATAATAGCATCAAAAAGGAAAGATTATGTTTTTAAAAAATGTAAATATAGAAAATTACTTCAAGCAAGGTTCATGAGGTCAAATAGACATGGACTCAAAATGACATAAGCAATTTTGGCCTTAACTTCAGGAAGTCCTTCTTTATACAATGGAGGATTAACATGTAGGATGGACAGCACAGTGAAACCCTTGCAAAAAAAAAAAGAATCAAGCTTTCCTCAGGTTCTCTTTCTCCTCTTCAGAGTGGGAAGTCTGTCTCTCATGCAGAACCCCAGAGTCAGCAAAGCCATGCAATCTTCTCATGTTTGTGGGTGTATAATGTTGTCATGTCAGGATAAGCAAGCTGGTTTTTGAAACAAAATACTGTATTATGAGAGGAAACAAAGTGTAAATATGCCACAAAAAGTTAAATGCTGTGACGTATGCAGATAATTTAGGTTCTTTCTGGGTGAAATAGCTGAAAATGCCTTTGTGTTGTATTGATCTTGTGATCTGATAATACTGAGCTGAGTTCCAAATCATTATTTCCATTTTGCTCCATATAAATGGAGTGTAGCAAAGAACAGGGGCGTCCAGTAACCCATTGATTGTCACAGGGACAGAGTTTCTGAACAGGGGATTTCGAAAAATCTCAAAGCTCATTCAGATTCTATTCATGGAGTTTACAGTATTTTGTTTTCCTGCTTTAAGTGGCTATAAACAGTTGATGGTGCAGAGATGCCATCACTTCACCTCTTCCAAAAGCTCCAATGTATACTACTACAGGAGGAAACCAAACATCCTCAACATGACTAGATACCATACTTGTCTTTGTTAGTTCCCTGTCCCGCTCAGACCCCCACCCTTTTTTTCCCTGAAATTCCATCTGTCTACTAAATATACGTCAGAGTAATCCCAAGACACATTAAATCTTGTCCTAAATCAGAAACAATTAAGTCATGACTGTAAGTCTCAGGATGACATTATACCATTAATGGCTCTTAAATGCGGTCAGTACATATTAATACACCCTCCCCCTGTCCTGGGATTCCAAATGGAATTGGTTAAAAATACAATCAGACACTAGTATTTGGGATTGGTTAATAATTGGTCAGAGCAGCAGCTTTTTAGCTTCAAGGCACAGACACGGGACAATTAATCTCTAAACAAAATTAAAAAGAGACCAATCCTGAGACTATTTCAGGAGATCCTTAGGGTTAACTCCTCACGCTTATGCAACAGCATCAAAACAGACCAAAAACAAAATGGTTTACTTGGATATTGGAATACATGGCATCACACCAGTACAACAACCTGCATTTACAGAATTCCTCGAGTACAGAAGAACATTTAGTCAAATCAAAAAATGTACACTGAGCCAAACAAGCAGATACTAGGAGGTGAGGGGTAATCAAACGTTTAGTCAAAGAAATTGATTTTAAGGGAAGAATGAGAGGACTATGGGGTGGGGGGCAGAATTCTTGAGCTGTGTGACTGAAGGCACAGCAGCCAATGGTAGGA
Source organism: Mustelus asterias (assembly GCF_964213995.1). Lineage (NCBI taxonomy): Eukaryota > Metazoa > Chordata > Chondrichthyes > Carcharhiniformes > Triakidae > Mustelus > Mustelus asterias. Next base: position 108,797,956 of record NC_135812.1, on the reverse strand, counting down.
TACAGGAAGGGAAAGATGTCCAACAGGACAGTCAGAGGCACAGAGTTAAGGAGAGAGAACTGATGTTTAACAGTTGAAGAAGTTTAGAGCGATGGCAAAGGGTTATGTCCACAGATGAATTTAAAATGAGGGGGCCAGAATGTTTCCCAGATATTTTAAAAAAATGTAAGAACATTGCAAATGTCCTAACTATAATCTTCCAAAGTTCTCATGATTCAGGAACTGCTCCTTTAGATTCGGAGCTTGCTCATGTCACTTCACTGTTGACAAGGGGAAACCAGGGAATTATAGACCAGTTATCCAAACACCTGTCATCAGGAAATTACCAGAATCTATAACTAAGGAAAGGGTACCAAACACCTTACAATTTTCAACTGATCAGAGAAGCGGTTGGGGTTCATGGGTTTGTGGTGGGCATCAACTATTTACCATATTTATTAATTACTTAGAAACACAGAAACACTTAGATGATGGTACAGAAAGTCTCATACTGAAATCTGCTATAAAAACAGAAAATGCTAGAAAAACTCAGCACGTCTAGAAACATCTGTTGAAAGAGAAACAAGAGTTAACATTTCAAGTCCAATAGGGCTCATCTACAGAACTTCAGTTCCAAAGAAGAGTCATATTTTGCTCAAAAAATTTAACTTGGTTTCTCCCTCCACATATGTTGCCAGACCTGTTGAGCTTTTCCCACACTGTTCTTTCTCAGATCTCCAGCGTCCGCAGTATTTTGCTTTTATATTATTGAAATGTGTTGATGGCAAAAAGATAAGTGGAATTCTAAGCAGTATAGAGGGAAGCCTAAGCCACAAAAAGAGATTGATAGTTTATTTAAATAGGCAAAACTGTGACAAAGAGATTTCCATGTAGGTAAATGAGGGATCATCCACTTTGGACCTGAGGAGGAAAGAATAGGGTACTTTGTAAATGGTGAAAAGCTGGAAACAACGGCGGGCTAAAGAGATGCAGGGGTCCAAATACACAGATTATTCAAATGTCGGAAACTAATACAGTACATAAGATAATCAAAAAGGCTAATGGAATGCTGGCATTCATATCGAGGGAACCAGAATACAATGGAGTGGAATTCACATTTCAGCTATGCAAAACCCTGCTTAGACCACACCTGGAGTAGTGAGACCATGGGTTGTATTTGCATCCTTGAGGAGTGTGTGTGTGTGTGTGTGTGTGTGTGTGTGTGTGTGTGTGTGTGTGTGTGTGTGTGTGTATACTGCGAGATTAAAACATCAAAAGAGGTTAGATGTAAAAGCAAGTATTTTTGAAGTGGAAATGAGTGGAGCTAAGATTGGATACCAGTAAGCAACATGAATAAAGATTTACATTAGCAAGACAAGAATGGGTGCTGCGAAATTTTAATTAATGTATTTAAAAAGAAAAATATATAATTGGTAAAAATGAATAAAGCAGTGTTTATTTTTACCCAAATGTTATAGCCATATAATAGCATGAAAGATCTGTATATCCTGGGAAAGGAAACTTCCGAAGGAATATGAAAATATATTTAAATATAAAAGGTGGAAAACATATTTAGAGAGATTGAAGTATAAGTATGTGTCATCTTTGGATCTTGAAGGACATGGTGCTGAAACAGACCTGTGAAGAAAGCAGTTTGCAGCCACCCTCAAGGAAGACAAGTGTTGTGTCGACAAGGTTTTGATTCAAACTTTGGTTTCTCAGTATGAGAGAGGCAGAGGCCTGTGGAATACTTCCACTGGAACAATAGTGTAGGTTTGTGGTTACTCAAATTTTTATTTTGATTTGATTTATTATTGTCACATGTATTGGCATACAGTGAAAAGTATTGTTTTTTGCGCGCCATACAGATAAAGTATACCGTTCATAGAGAAGGAAACGAGAGTGTTCAGAATGTAGTGTTACAGTCACAGCTAGGGTGTAGAGACAGAGCAACTTAATGCAAGGTAGGTCCATTCAAAAGTTTGATGGCAGCAGGGAAGAAGCTGTTCTTGAGTCAATTAGTACGTGACCTTAGACTTTTGCATCTTTTTCCCGCCGGAAGGTGGAGGAAGAGATTATGTCCGGGGTGCGTGGGGTCCTTAATTATGCTGGCTGCTTTTCCGAGGCAGCGGGAAATGCTGACAGAGTCAATGGATGGGAGGCTGGTTTGCGTGATGGATTGGGCTACATTCACGACCTTTTGTAGTTCCTTGCGGTCTTGGGCAGAGCAGGAGCCATACCAAGCTGTGATACAACCAGAAAGAATGCTTTCTATGGTGCATCTGTAAAAGTTGGTGAGAGTCGTAGCTGACATGCCAAATTTCCTTAGTCTTCTCAGAAAGTAGAGGTGTTGGTGGGCTTTCTTAACTATAGTGCCGGCATGGGGGTGCCAGGACAGGTTGTTGGTGATCTGGACACCTAAAAACCTGAAGCTCTCGGCCATTTCTACTTCATCCCCATTGATGTAGACAGGGGCATGTTCTCCACTATGCTTCCTGAAGTCGATGATTAGCTCCTTCGTTTTGTTGACATCGAGGGAGAGATTATTGTTCTCGTACCAGTTCACCAGATTCTCTATCTTATTGAGAAAATCTATAAGGATTGTTGTCTAAAGGTGCGTTTAGCTTAGAGTTAAATTAAGCAGAAATCTTTGGGAAATTTTTGTAGAACTACTGTTCTGAGTGAAAATGTAATCTTTCTGTTTAAGTTTTCCTCTTTTGTTAAATAAATGTTTAAATTTAATATTTAAGATCTCCAAAAGTGGTTTGCAATTTTGCTTCTGACTTCAGTGCAGATACCTTTTCAACATAAATGACAAATTGCAGATTGTTGTGAAAGCGTGCCAAAGTTTCACTTCAGGATTTAGGCAGCCTGGCAATTACCACCAGCCATTACTGAGTGGGAAAGTTAAAGCACCAACAAATTGATGGTTTTTGTGCAACAAGTACAAACATACAAAAATAAATTTATGAAAGTTTTTTTCAATTTCTTGAATCTATATAAAGTTAAAAGTTTATTTATTAGTGTCACAAGTAAGGTTTACATTAACACTGCAATGAAGTTACTGTGAAATTCCCCTAGTCGCCACACTTCGGCGCCTATTCGGGTCAATGCACCTAACCAGCACGTCTTTCAGACTGTGGAAGGAAACCGGAGCACCCAGAGCAAACCCACGCAGACTTGGAGAGAACGTACAAACTCCACACAGTGACCCAAGCTGGGAATTGAACCCGGGTCCCTGATGAGACAGCAGTGTTAACCATTGTGCCACCATGCTGCCTCAATATTGTCGTGATCCAGCAGATGTTATTTGCTGCGCAAACCAATTCCCAAAGGGAAACGTGACCCTCATATCACAACCATTTTTTCATATCCTGGCAACGAAAAGAAAAGTTTACTGAATTCAGAAGCACAGATTTCAATAACACCTTTGGGATTTAAAACATGAAATTGAAACATTTATTAACAAAACAGGAGAAAACTTAAGCACTCAAGATTACACTTGCACTGTTAAAATTGACTTCACAGAACATCCCTCAGAAATCCTCACTTGGTTAGACATATAGGTAAACACCCCCTAGGCAATACTCCCTTATAGGGGTTTAAAAACAAAATTACAATAACTTTGCCAAAAGGCAAACACACTGTTACTGTAGGAAAGGTATATCACGAGACTCCTTACTCACTTCCACTCTGCTGTGGAAGTTCAAGAAGCTTCAAAAACAAAATTCTACTTTCTGAAAACGAAACACTTTGTTGGCTTGGCCAGAAAGGCTGCTTCAGCTCTTTTCCCAATATAGAGCTGTACCCTATAAAGTCTCACAAAGCCACCACCCAACACAGCTTAACACCTCTCCTTAAATATTGTTTTTGCCTTTAATCTTCAATTTCATTGTCCTTAGCACTTCCTTAACTTGTTCAAAATACATGTTCTCCCGTTTGCCCACTCTTGGGTCAAATAAAATGTAATAATCTTTCCTTGATTAGTTATGAAACATTTGCATGCTGTAAAAGCCTTTTACTCCTCTTTGAAATTTAACAGCAAAACAAATACAAACCATTACTTATCTACTAATGCAAATTTCCATTCACTGCTTGTATACATATAGAAAACTAATTTGGTCAAACCTACTTCAAATGACAGCTTGTAACAACCGCACTCCTTCGGATTTCTGAAATCTTACAGATGATGTGTCTTCAGTATTATTAACAATTATACACACACCCACACATAACACACACAATGGACCCCCAAATTATTAAAAATAACATCTCTCATCACAGCATAGATACTTTAATTAAAAAGTTATTCTAACGGGGAGACTAATGCTGCCCTCTTTTAATCACAAATTTGTTTACTATTAGGAGTGACGCTGGACAGTTCAATTCACACATCATGTGTGGTATTCAGTCTGATCTCATTTATTGCTTCTGTCGCAGATTATTGTGAAAAGCCACTTTCACACAGATATGTTATAGTAAAGGGAAGGAACTCATTCAGGTACTCATAAATTAAGCTGCTCCAAAAATTCAATAATGAAAGTTTGCTAAAGCTTTGTCGTAGTGCAGAGTCAGAAGCCATGTCAATCAAGCTCTCATACTCTCCAGCACTGTGTCTGTCTCTGTGGCTCGGGAGGGTAAGGGGCAGAGCGGGAGGGCAATAGTTATTGGGGACTCGTTAGTTAGAGGGATAGATAGGAGGTTCTATGGCAGCAAAAGAGACTCACGGATGGTATGTTGCCTACCGGATGCATGACGTCTCAGACCATGTTTTCCGGATTCTGAAGGGGGAGGGGAAACAGTCACAAGTCGTGGTACACATTGGTACCAACGACATAGGTAAGAGAAGGGACGGGGATTTAAAGCAGGAATTTCTGGAGCTGGGCTGGAAGCTGAGGGCCAAGACAAAACATGTGGTCATCTCTGGTACGTTGCCGGTGCCACGTGATAGCGAGTTGAGGAACAGGGAGAGAGTGCAGTTAAACATGTGGTTGCAGGGATGGTGTAGGAGGGAGGGTTTCAGGTACGTGGATAATTGGAACACATTCTGGGGAAGGTGGGACCTGTACAAACAGGACGGGGTGCACCTGAACCAGAGGGGCACCAATATCCTAGGAGGGAAATTTGATACGGCTCTTCAGGGGGGTTTAAACTAATTTGTCAGGGGAGTGGGAAAAGGAGTTGTAGTCCAGAAGTCAGTGAGGGTGGTGAGGTATTGGGGAAGGTATCAGGGTCAAGGGTGGGTACCGGTAGACAGGAAGGTGGGTTGAAGTGTGTCTACTTCAATGCAAGGAGTATCTGGAACAAGGTAGATGAACTTGGGGCGTGGATTGGTACTTGGGACTACGATGTTGTGGCCATTACGGAGACGTGGGTAGAACGGACAGGCATGGTTGTTGGACGTTCCGGAATATAGATGTTTCAGTAAGTGTAGGGAAGCTGGTAAAAGAGGTGGAGGAGTGGCATTGTTAATCAAGGATAGTTTAACGGCTGCGGAAAGGCACTTCGAGGGGGATCTGCACACTGAGGTAATATGGGCTGAGGTTAGAAATAGGAAAGGAGCGGTCACGTTGTTAGGAGTTTACTATAGGCCCCCAAATAGTAATAGAGATGTGGAGGAAGAAATTGCTAAGCAGATTATGGATATGTGTGGGGGTCAGAGGGTAGTTGTCATGGGGGACTTTAACTTTCCAAATATTGATTGGAACCTTTGTAGGTCAAATAGTTTGGATGGGGCAGTTTTTGTGCAGTGTGTGCAGGAGGGTTTCCTGACACAATATGTGGATAGGCCGACAAGAAGTGAGGCCACATTGGATTTGGTACTGGGAACTGAACCGGGCCAAGTGTTAGATTTGGTTGTGGGAGAGCACTTTGGAGATAGTGACCACAATTCGGTGTCTTTTGTTATTGCAATGTAGAGGGATAGGGCCGTACGGCAGGGCAAGGTTTACAATTGGGGGAGAGGTAATTATGATGCGATTCGGCAAGAATTAGGGGGCATAAGTTGGGAACAGAAACTGTCAGGGAAAGGAACTAATGAAAAGTGGAACTTTTTCAAGGAACAAATACTGGGTGTCCTTGATAGGTATGTCCCTGTCAGGCAGGGAGGAAATGGCCGAGTGAGGGAACCATGGTTCACGAAAGAGGTGGAATGTCTTGTGAAAAAGAAGAGGGAAGCTTATGTAGGGATGAGGAAACAAGGTTCAGATGGCTCGATTGAGGGTTACAAGTTAGCAAGGAATGAGCTGAAAAAGGGGCTTAGGAGAGCTAGGAGGGGACATGAGAAGTCCTTGGCTGGTCGGATCAAGGAAAACCCCAAGGCTTTTTACTCTTATGTGAGGAATAAAAGAATGACCAGGGTGAGGTTAGGGCCGGTCAAGGACAGTAGTGGGAACTTGTGTATGGAGTCAGTAGAGATAGGCGAGGTGATGAATGAATACTTTTCTTCAGTGTTCACCAAGGAGAGGGGCCATGTTTTTGAGGAAGAGAAGGTGTTAAGGCCAATAGGCTGGCGGAACTAGATGTTCGGAGGGTGGATGTCCTGGCAGTTTTGAATAAACTGAAGGTCGATAAGTCCCCTGGGCCTGATGAAATATATCCTAGGATTCTTTGGGAGGCAAGGGATGAGATTGCAGAGCCTTTGGCTTTGATTTTTGGGTCCTCGCTGTCCACGGGGATAGTGCCAGAGGACTGGAGAATGGCGAATGTTGTTCCTCTGTTTAAGAAAGGGAATAGAAATGACCCTGGTAATTATAGACCGGTTAGTCTTACTTCGGTGGTTGATAAATTGATGGAAAAGGTCCTTAGGGATGGCATTTACGACCATTTAGAAAGATGCGGATTAATCCGGCATAGTCAGCACGGATTTGTGAAGGGCAAGTCGTGCCTCACAAATTTGATAGAATTTTTTGAGGAGGTAATTAAATGTGTTGATGAAGGTAGGGCAGTTGATGTCATATACATGGATTTTAGTAAGGCGTTTGATAAGGTCCCCCATGGTCGGCTTATGATGAAAGTGAGGAGGTGTGGGATAGAGGGAAAGTTGGCCGATTGGATAGGTAACTGGCTGTCTGATCGAAGACAGAGGGTGGTGGTGGATGGAAAATTTTCGGATTGGAGGCAGGTTGCTAGCGGAGTGCCACAGGGGCCAGTGCTTGGTCCTCTGCTCTTTGTGATTTTTATTAATGACTTAGAGGAGGGGGCTGAAGGGTGGATCAGTAAATTTGCTGACGGCACCAAGATTGGTGGAGTAGTGGATGAGGTGGAGGGCTGTTGTAGGCTGCAAAGAGACATAGATAGGATGCAAAGCTGGGCTGAAAAATGGCAAATGGAGTTTAACCCTGATAAATGTGAGGTGATTCATTTTGGTAGGACTAATTTAAATGTGGATTACAGGGTCAAAGGTAGGGTTCTGAAGACTGTGGAGGAACAGAGAGATCTTGGGGTCCATATCCATAGATCTCTAAAGGTTGCCACTCAAGTGGATAGAGCTGTGAAGAAGGCCTATAGTGTGTTAGCTTTTATTAACAGGGGGTTGGAGTTTAAGAGCCGTGGGGTTATGCTGCAACTGTACAGGACCTTGGTGAGACCACATTTGGAATATTGTGTGCAGTTCTGGTCACCTCACTATAAGAAGGATGTGGAAGCGCTGGAAAGAGTGCAGAGGAGATTTACCAGGATGCTGCCTGGTTTGGAGGGTAGGTCTTATGAGGAAAGGTTGAGGGAGCTAGGGCTGTTCTCTCTGGAGCGGAGGAGGCTGAGGGGAGACTTAATAGAGGTTTATAAAATGATGAAGGGGATAGATAGAGTGAACGTTCAAAGACTATTTCCTCGGGTGGATGGAGCTATTACAAGGGGGCATAACTCTAGGGTTCATGGTGGGAGATATAGGAAGGATATCAGAGGTAGGTTCTTTACGCAGAGAGTGGTTGGGGTGTGGAATGGACTGCCTGCAGTGATAGTGGAGTCAGACCCTTTAGGAACATTTAAGCGGTTATTGGATCGGCACATGGAGCACACCAGGATGATAGGGAGTGGGATAGCTTGATCTTAGTTTCAGATAAAGCTCGGCACAACATCGTGGGCCGAAGGGCCTGTTCTGTGCTGTACTGTTCTATGTTCTATGTTCTAATCTTGCACTAATAACTCAACTGGCTTGGCTGTTAGCACGAAGAGTTACGTACCCTCGTACTTAATAGCTGACAGGAGAAAATATTCCAACTAAAAAGAGTACAAGTCGCGCAGCTGCTGTGCAATATCGCTGAAAATATTTTGGTGAGAAGTAAGTAAGTTTATTAGTCACAAATAAGGCTTACATTAACACTGCAATGAAGTTACTATGAAATTCCCCGAGTGGGCACACTCCGGTGCCTGTTCGGGTCAATGCATCTAACCTTTGGACTGTGGGAGGAAACCGGAGCACCCGGAGGAAACCCACGTAGACACGGAGATAACGTGCAAACTCCACACAGACAGTGACCCAAGCCGGGAATCGAACCCAGGTCCCTGCCGCTGTGAGGCAGCAGTGTTAACCACAAAGTCATTAAATATTTGGAAAGTAGTTGAAGTTCTCAAAGTCCAAAAAAACTTTCTGCAACAAAGATAAAATCCCTTTTGCAGGGAAAATGGTAACATAATTTCCTTGAAGCAACAGATTCACTGAACTTAGTTTTGTAAAAATACCTGCAAAATACGAAAGTCTCAGAAGCCACCTCGCATTTGATAATTACTCAAAATTGAAATATGTGATCCACACAAAACAGCAATACTTCACAACGAAGGTCTAAAAGTCTCACAAGCTCCACAAGACAGCCACCTCACTGTATACAGGAGCGGAGGTGGGTGCTCACTACCCATTACTTCACACACAATTCTCAATATTCCAGATTTCAGTGGTCAAGTTTTAATGTAATTGATAATTTGCACTGCTTCATACAGCACATTTTTTATATATTAGGCAGCTTCTCAATAACAAATGTTTGTGAGAGGCACAGTGACTGTGCAGCGTGATGCTACTGCTTTGATCCATACTACAACACATGGTGGCTTCCCAAACATTGCTCTGGTGCCATCACTGCGCATATCAACATATTTTTCCCGACTAATTTCATGTCTTTTCAGAAAGTTGTTATTGCAGTTGAATATTTCTTCATGATTAGCGTTGCAAAGACTCACATAGGAGCAAGTCCTCCTCAATAAATTTTTTAAAGACATAAGTAATGCACAAAAACAAGAAATACTGCCAGCACCAAAACATCAGTCAACCCATCTGGCTGTAAAGAATACGCATCAAGATTTAAGTCAAGAAACTAGTTTGTTTTCGATGTCAGCAGCACAATCTCAAATTTGTCAGGCAACAATATCGTTTGACAGCTGTAGTGCCTCAAGTTTTTTTTAAAATCAGTGTGCTCAAGTCGGCACATTACAATGTCCTAGAACAAGGTTTGGTCAGGTTTTCTCTGATCGTATGGGTTATTCATGCAAGTCCAATGTGGTAATTTCCTTCGTAAGATGCCTTTTGTTTGCATTTTTATTATTCGTTTTGACAGTTTCTAACACAAAGATTTTACAGTTTGTAAGTGCATTAAGATTTGTCTCAAAAAACTTGCATCTTTATCTTTATATTCAGAATGATTAGCTTCCAAATACACAATTTAGCAGGTGCCAGAGAGCTGTTGGATTACAGCACATGATGCACTATGCTTCAGAGGAATCTTTTTCTCCATTGCAAAAAAATCCAAAATACAAATAACTCCCTATGTACTTCTGTTTCTTATTTCCCGCTCATTCAGTTGATGTGGATAATGATCATTACATTTGGAAAGATCATTTTCTAATTTTTGCTCGTGATTGGCTGAAATGGCCCACCTTTATCATTAGCTATCATATCAGGTGCATTTGTTTTTTTACTTCTTTAAGGCCCCTTCTTTTAGCCACCGATCGATAGCTAAGTAGCCTACCCTAGTGTAATTTTATAATGCAATGAAATTTCACAAAGACAAGAAGTTTGTCCTTTGCAGAAATACTGCCGGATTACATTATCACTGATGTGTCTGAGCACTGAGCAGCGACAATGAGCAAGTGGCACAAAGCATTTTCAACAGCTGACTGTACACACAACAAACATGTTCAGCCAAGGAGGTGTTAAAAATGCTTTGTACAACCGTATCCGAGACCACGTCACAAGAGTTTAATTTTGCAGTGTGACCAATTCTAATCTAAATAAATTCACAGAACTCCCATGGAATGCTGTTTGGGAAACTCTGGGCCTTCAGACAATTCTTGAGTGACTACCCAAACATCCACTTGCCTGATGCAACATCTGAGCCACAGGAAACTATTGCTTGATTAACAGCTGTCTCCCTGATCCTATGCTGTTAATTGTACAACTTTCACTTACATAAGATAGAGGTTTCAAGTGGTTGCAATTTCTGCTACTGATGCTTCAAAGGGTCTGGATGATTGACATTTTTAATAACCTGGAGCAAAAAGGAGCCTTTTGAAGAAAATGGCAAGTTATCAATGAACGACTTTTAATAATGCTTTTTTGTTTTATACATCCTACTGTCATTATAGTATTCATTATTATAATGGGCGGCACAGTAGCACAGTGGTTAGCACTGCTGCTTCACAGCTCCAGGGACCTGGGTTCGATTCCCGTCTTGGGTCACTGTCTGTGTGGAGTTTGCACATTCTCCCCGTGTCTGCGTGGGTTTCCTCCGGGTGCTCCAGTTTCCTCCCACAATCCAAAGATGTGCGGGTTAGGTTAATTGGCCATGCTAAATTGCCCCTTAGTGTCCCGGGATGCGTAGGTTAGAGGGATTAGCGGGTAAAATATGTAGGGATATGGGGATAGGGCCTGGGTGGGGTTGTGGTTGGTGCAGACTCGATGGGCCGAATGGCCTCTTTCTGCACTGTAGGGTTTCTATGATATTCTATGATATTCATTAGTTCAATACAGGTGAACGGGCATGGAACTGTCCCAATTTGGCATGGGGGCCATAGAGGTTATTTGGGGGATACCTTGGAATTGGCGGGGGGGGGGTGGAAAAGGAGAAACGACAGGAGTGCCTATTGGGGGTGGTTGGGAGGCACGTCTTGACGTGGGGAGGAGCTTTTGAACTTTAAAAGGTTCCCTCATGCTGATGATAGTTTATGATATTTCTGAGCTACGAGTGACCTTAACTCTTAAAAGCTGACCTGACTGCATGAAAACTGTGGAGGACTAGGACATCCCTATGCTCATAGGCTGGCTCCAGCCAGGCTGGAAGCACCGGCTGCAGGTTCGCAGCTCAAAGCAGCTTGCAACTTCAAAAGCACACTTGCACATCAGAAGCCCCGGAATGGTGTTGGGAATTCCAGAACCACAACCTGTCCCCCATTTTTCAAGAGCTCCTAAGACATTCAGGAAGGATATACTGGCCTTGCAGAGTGCAGCTTAAATTGACCACGGTTAAATTACAAAACCTTGGTCTTATTCCCTGGAATTTGGAAGGTTAAGGGGCAATTTTATTCAAAGTTTTCAAGATTTTAAGGGGACTGATAAGGCTGATAAAGAATCTATGCAAGATCAATTGTTAATTTTAAAAGTGGGATTGATTTTTTCTGATAATGAAAGATTTTTAGGAGTATGGGATAAAGGAAGGGACACTGATACAGTTTTCACTAAAGCTTTCAAAAAGAATGAGCAGATGAAGCAATATCTGTGGGCCAAGTGATTGACAGAATGGACGTTTGTAAGAGTGTAAATGATTTGTTCAGTGGTACAATTTGCTTTCATTAAACATGGGTTTTAAATCGATTGCTGCCATGGAACACTCAGGAACCCTCAGTCTGAGTATCTGATGGCATTCTGTTGCTTAGTTACACTCTGCAGCTGCAGCTTCTAAACAGCTTTTGTTCAACTGTGGAAAGCAGAATGAAGAAATTAAAAATTGTTCGGCAAGGAAAGGGAATCTTGGTCAAGATAAGGTTAATTATGGCCCTGAAAGTAAAACCCATGTAAACTGAAAAGTTAAATTAGCAGTGTCAAAAATGGATCACTTCTTTTATTGACAGCTGGTCAATAAAATACACATATCTCCAAAAAGGTACAAGTATTGAAACTGTTTATTCCTCAGATAAACAAGGACTACAAATCATTTCAAATGGAAAACCGGCTATAGTCAAAGAAATGATGTATTAACAGTCGTTATTTGGTTAAAATAAAGACAACTGACTGTGATAGACTCTGCCTTCTGTCGGTCCAAAGTGGTTCAGAAGACATTAGCCCAGAAAGATAGAACTCTGCTCATTTAAACTCCTGAGATTATGAGAGACCTCCTATGTGATTATTTAAATGTTATGTGCAACTAGCTGGCTTTTGGTCAGTTTCTATTCCCCCACCTTGAACCCACTCTCTAATGCGACTAGGGGATTTTCACAGTAACTTCATTGCAGTGTTAATGTAAGCCTACTTGTGACAATAATGAATAAACTTAAAGTCAATTCCACTGTTACAAATGCTGACTGGAAGCTTACTACGTGAACAACATCATCAGCAAAGGACACTGCTATTCAAACTGTGTCCTTTCTCTCGGAGAGGTAGATATGCAAAGTAGGCCAACATGAATACTTTGAGAACTGAAACCAGCAGTGGTTAGGGAGAAATAAAAGCCATCAGCAGCAGCTTTGTTTCGAGCTCCAGCTGTGTCACATTGTTCAAGAGGTTTGTTTTGAAATGGAAAGGTTGATGGGCAGTACCTGCCCATCCAGCTAAGATTTGGGTTAGGTTTGGGTTAGTATACAAATGCAACATTCTAGACTTTGTTGATCCATTCCTGTGATTGAGGGGGGGGGTTTGCACATTCTCCTCGTGTCTGCGTGGGTTTCCTCCGGGTGCTCCGGTTTCCTCCCACAGTCCAAAGATGTGCGGGTTAGGTTGATTGGCCAGGTTAAAAAAAAAAAATTGCCCCTTAGAGTCCTGGGATGTGTAGGTTAGAGGGATTAGTGGGTAAAATATATGGGGGTAGGGCCTGGGTGGGATTGTGGTCGGTGCAGACTCGATGGGCCGAATGGCCTCCTTCTGCACTGTATGTTTCTATGTTCTATGTCTATATATAGCACCTTTCACACAGCAAGATGTCCCAAGGCACCTACTTCATAGCAGCCTAATGTCAAATATTGACATTGAGCCAAAGGAGGAGACATCAGGGCACAAAGGTTTTAAGTTAGATTTTAAGCAGCATCTGACAAAGGAGAAGAGAGAGAGGAGAGGTTTGAAGAGAGAGAGAGAGAGAGAGGGAATTCCAGGGCTATGGGCCTGGACACTAAGCCATTACTGCCAACAGCAAAACAAAGACACTGGGTGACACACAAAGAGAAGTCTGACAACACCAGGTTAAAGTCCAACAGGTTTATTTGGTAGCAAAAGCCACTAGCTTTCGGAACAGGCTGTTCCTTCGTCAGGTGGGTGGAAGTTCTGATCACAAACAGGGCACAAAGACACAAACTCAATTTACATGAATAATGATTGGAATGAGAGTCTTTACAGCTAATCAAGTCTTAAAAGGTACAGACAATGTGAGTGGAGGGAGCATTACGCACAGGTTAAAGAGATGTGTATTGTCTCCAGACAGGACAGCTAGTGAGATTTTGCACATCCAGGCAGGTTGTGGGGGTTACAGATAGTGTGACATGAACCCAATATCCCGGTTAAGGCCGTCCTCATGTGTGCGGAACCCCGGAGCGGAGAAGCTACGACATCTCCTCCGGAACCTTCAACATGTCATTGATGAAGACGAACATCTCGCCAAGGCCATCCCCACACCCCCACTTCTTGCCTTCAAACAACCGCACAACCTCAAACAGACCATTGTCCGCAGCAAACTACCCAGCCTTCAGGAGAACAGTGACCACGACAGCACACAACCCTGCCACAGCAACCGCTGCAAGACGTGCCGGATCATCGACACGGATGCCATCATCTCACGCAAGAACACCATCCACCAGGTACACGGTACATACTCTTGCAACTCGGCCAACGTTGTCTACCTGTTACGCTGCAGGAAAGGATGTCCTGAGGCATGGTACATTGGGGAAACCATGCAGACGCTACGACAACGGATGAATGAACACCGCTCTACAATCACCAGGCAGGAGTGTTCTCTTCCTGTTGGGGAACACTTCAGCGGTCACGGGCAATCAGCCTCTGATCTCCGGGTAAGCGTTCTCCAAGGCGGCCTTCACGACATACGAAAGCGCAGAGTTGCTGAGCAGAGACTGATAGCCAGGTTCCACACACATGAGGACGGCCTCAACCGGGATGTTGGGTTCATGTTCATATCTGTAACCCCCACAACCTGCCTGGATGTGCAAAATCTCACTAGCTGTCCTGTCTGGAGACAATACACATCTCTTTAACCTGTGCTTAATGCTCCCTCCACTCACATTGTCTGTACCTTTAAGACTTGATTAGCTGTAAAGACTCACATTCCAATCATTATTCATGTAAATTGAGTTTGTGTCTTTGTGCCCTGTTTGTGATCAGAATTCCCACCCACCTGACGAAGGACAGCCTGTTCCGAAAGCTAGTGGCTTTTGCTATCAAATAAACCTGTTGGACCTGGTGTTGTTAGACTTCTTACTGTGTTTACCCCAGTCCAACGCCGGCATCTCCACAGCATGACACACAAGGGCCAGAGTTCTCGGAGGGTTGTTACGGTCAAGGAGGTAAGAGAGATAGGAAGAGTAATGATACAAAACAAAAAGGTCAGTCAGGGCTTCATGGCAACAACAAGCATTTATATATTGCCTTTTACACAGTAAAACCTCAAGATAGTTCACAGGGACATTAATAAACAAAATGTTATGCTGAGCTACATTAGGAGATATTAGAAATAACATTACTCAGCAGATCTGACAATGTCTGTGGTGAAAGAGTTTATAATTCAGGTCTGTGACCTTTCATCAGGACTGGGAAAAGTAACAGATGTAATACAGCAAGTGAAAGGTGGTGGTGGTGGTGGTGGTGGTGGTGGGGGGGGGGGGGGGGGAGGAGGAGGAGGAGAGAGAGAGAGGAGAGAGAGAGGAGGAGGAGGAGGAGAGTGTGGAAAGAGTACAAAAAGAAAGGTCTGTGATACGGTTGAGCACAGGAGAGTTTAAAATGACAAAAGGTTTCATGGTGCAAGATCAAAGGGAATGGTAATGGGGCAAGTAAAGAAGCAAAATCTATGCCTAGAAGAGATGTGAATGACAGGATAGTTGCTGTCAGAATGCAAAGTAAAGGTAGTAAGTTCCCAGTCGAAAGATGAAGTGCTTGTGTTGAACTTCATTGGAACACGACAGCAAGCCAATGACAGAAAGGTCAGAGCAGGAGCGAGGTGTGGAATTGAAGGAGTGATCAGTAAATACAATACACCGAGTTGAAAGTACAAGTTAAACTGCTTGGACAGTGGGAAGGAAGGAGATACAAATTAAGGTGTTACATCTGCTGACCTTGTGTGCAAAGATGCCATCAGAAAGGAAAGAGGATTTGAGTAGCCGACAAATAGGCCCGGATGGCAGAGAGAGAATGGCTTTGCAATGGTGGAAGGAAGGGAAGATGTGCTTGTTGGTGGCATCACACTAGAGGTGACAGAAATGACAGAGAATAATTTGTTGAACATAGAGGTTGGTGGGGTGCACTCTTTAGAAGAGTTTAGGGTCTCTGCCTCCACCAGGAGGGCATTAGCTATGAGGAGAGGTTGGAGAAACTTGGTTTGTTCTGACTGGAATGACGGAGGTTGAGGGGCGCCCTGATAGAAATCTACAAGATTATGAGAGGCATGGACAGAGTGGATAGTCAGAAGCTTTTTCCCAGGGTGGAAGAGTCAATTACTAGAGGACACAGGTTTAAGGTGCAAGGGGCAAGGTTTTAGCGAGATGTACGAGGCAGATTTTTTACACATAGTGGGTGCCTGGAACTTGCTACCGGTGGAGGGAGTGGAAGCGGAATACGATAGTGAGTTTTAAGGGGCGTCTTGACAAATACATGAATAGGATGGGAATAGAGGGATATGGTCCCCGGAAGGGTAGGGGGTTTTAGTTAAGTCGGGCAGCATGGTCGGTGCAGGCTTGGAGGGCCAATGGGCCTGTTGCGAAGCTGTAACTTTCTTTGTTCTTTATATCATCTCTTCTCATAACTGTAACTGATTCTTTAACCGATAATGCCTCCACCCCTGCCTTTTTTGTCACCTACTCTATGTTGCCTGAGATCTCTATATCCAGGGATATTGGGCTGCCAATTTTGCCTTTTCTTTAGCCAGGTTTCTGTTATAGCAACAACATCCTGCTGCCATGTGTCTATCTGTGTCCTTAGTTCACCTGCCTTGTTTGTCATTCTCCTTGTATTGAAGTATAAACAGCTCAACCCTGTTGATTTTGCTTGTTTCTATTCTCTTTGAGTCTCTGACTGTATCACTAACTAATAATGTTCTACTTCCCATTTCCTGATCTGAATCTGACCTATCTACGCCTACCCTTTGGTTCCCACTCCCCTCATAATAGTTTAAAACTTCCCCAATAGAACAAGCAAAAGCCACCACGACCACGTTGGTCCCAACTCTGCCCAGGTGCAACAGGTCCCAAATTCCTCAGAACTGGTCCCAATGTCTCAATAATCTAAATCCCTCCCTGGTACACCATTTCTCCAGCCACACATTCATCTGATCTATCCTCTTATTCCTGCTCGCTAGCATGTGATGGGGAGTAATCCTGAGATTACTACATTTGAGGTCCTGCTTTTCAATTTATCTCCTAACTTCCTATATTCAGTTTGCAGACCCTCATCCCTTTGTTTACCTATGTCATTGGCACCTATGTGTAACATGACCACTGACTGTTCATCCTCTCTCTCCAGAATGTCCTGCAGCCGCTTAGTGGCATCCCTGACTCTATCACCAGCAAGGCAGCATACCATCCTGGGTTCACAACTGCGGACACAGAAGCACCTGTCTGAACCCGTATTACGAAAGTCCTGCCGTTCATTTCCCTTACTTCTTTGCAGCACAGCCACCTGTGATGCCATGAACTTAGCTGTTGCTGCTTTCCCCTGAGAGGCCGTCCCACCTCAATGGTATCTAATGGCAGCAGGTGGAAGGTTTTTTATACAGTGAGTAGTTTGGGATCTGGGATGTATTGCCCAACAGTGTGGGAGCAGATTCCATCATTGCTTTAAAAAGGAAATTGGATAAGCAATTCAAGAAAAGAAATTGCAGGGCTATGGGGAAAGAATGGGGGAGTGAGGGCAGCTGAATAGATCTTGCGGAGAGCCATCACAAAGACACAGGCCAAATGTCCTCCTGTGTTGTGATTATTCCATGACTGTACTCTACGCAGTTTCACCACACAGCAAGGGAACAGATGGTAGCTTTCTACCAGGCACATTTCAATATCAAAGATCCTTCAAGATGAAACTATAGTGCACAAGACCAGTCCAGCAACATTCCTACCCTATAAGGAAATGTTTGCCTTTGATTATGCAATATCACGTGGATGTCAACAGGCATCAACAGGTCTTGCTATTCCACACAGCAAGGTGGAGCTGTGCCAAAACATTATTTTTTTTCAATTGGCCCATCAGTACAGCCTTACACTCTGACAACTAAACCAATTTTCAGGTTGGAAATGAAACAGGAACAAGCAGTTGCATTCTCAGCTGCTAATTTAAGAATACAGAAATGAATTCTTACTTCCAATTACAAATGTAAATTGTATGCCAGAAATTTAGAAATCAGCATACTAAAATATGACAAGTTGGTGATTTTCCAGGCTGTTTTAACACTAATTTTAATTTGCATTTGATTAAAATCTTTCCAATTTATGTGATCATTATTATTGAATTTGACAAACTATATATATTTTATCTCTGATCACAATGTTACATAAACAAAGTAGTCGGTCAGCACCACTTTCACTTGAAATATTTGAAGTGACTTCAACTAGGTGCCCCCAATGCTTTTACAGGAGCCAGACTTGTGCCAGTGGCTCCCAAAATTAATATGCAGTTTTCTTTTGAAGAGGAAATTTGTTTTGTCCAGTTAGTAATTGGGAAGTTGTTGGCTGGACTGTCTGTGCTGCTAGATATCCTCCTCCGAAAGAAGATATATAGAGTTTCAAGTAAACATTCTGTATTTGTTCAGTTAACACAGTATCCCAGAACATTCATTCATGGTTCCTTTATGTTGAAACTATTTCAGGTCTAGTCCTGTTTCTTCCAAAGATATGCCGGTTAGGTTGACTGGCCATGAATAATTGCCCATAGTATCCTAAAATATATAGACTAGGGGGATTAACGGGGTAAATACATGGGGTTACGGGAAAGCCTGGGCAAGAGTCAGTGCAGACTCAATGGGCTGAATGGCCTCCTTCTGCACTGTAGGGATTCTATGATTCTTAAAGGAGCCCAAAACCTCAGCAATTTGGGCCTGTCTGAACTAAATCTGACATGCATGCACCATTAAATGCCACATGACCTTGCCGTGATGAGATCAAGTTTGTCAGCATGTAAATAACCATCAGTTTTTTCTCAATCACTGAATTATTTGTTTTCATACAGCCTTCAAATCATTTCACTGAAAACATTTATTAGAAAAACTCAATTTTGTCTTCCGGAGCTCAACTAAATTGGATTGTGGGAAAAGAAGGAACAGGGTGGAATATTACAATCATTTTGGGTTTTTTTTAGAAACTTAGCAACTAGGAGCAGGAGGAGGCCATTCAGCCCTTCCAGCCTCCTCCGCCATTCATTTTGATCATGGCTGATCATCAAATTCAATATCCTGATTTCCCCCTTCCTCCCCCATATCCCTTGGTTCCTTTAGTCTCAAGAGTTATATTTAATTTGTTCTTCAAATCAGACAACGTTTTGGCCTCAATTACATTCTGTGGTAGTGAATTCCGCACATTCACCACCCTCTGGGTGGAGAAATTTCCCCTCACCTCAGTTCTTAAAGGTTTACCCCTTATCCTCAAACTATGGCCCCCTGTTTTGGATACCTCCACCATTGGGAACATTCTTTCTGAATCTACCCTGTCTAACCCTGTTAGAATTTTAAAAGTTTCTATGAGATCCCCTCTTACTCTTCTAAACTCCAGTGAATATAATCCTAACCGACTTAGTCTCTCCTCATATGACAGACCTGCCATCCCAGGAATCAGCCTGGTAAACCTCTGCTGTACTCCCTCTATAGCAAGGACATCCTTCCTCAGATAAAGACACCAAAACAGCACACAATACTCCAGGTATGGCCTCATCAATGCCCTATACAATTGCAGCAAAACACTTCTATCCCTAAACTCAAATCCTCTCGCTATGAAGGCCAACATATCATTTGGTTTCTTTACTGCCTGCTGTACCTGCGTGCTTACTTTCACCGACTGATGCACAAGGACTCCAAGGTCTCGTTGAGTATTCACCTCTCTCAATTTACACCCATTCAAGTCATTTTTAAAAAAGGAACCCAAATCCAGTGTCACTGGTTCTGCTAACAAACAAGGGAAACATGTTAAAAATTAGACCTTGCCAACCTCAGCCAAGACAAATGCAGCAGCTTTATCTTGGGGTTGTTGCTTACTGCAACCTGGTAGCACAAGCTTGTGCTTGAACAATGTAATTCCATGAAGCACTGCAACAAAAGTATCAGGAACGCTAACTGTACAACCCAATTCTGAGAGCAAAAATCTGCAGATGCGGCAAATCTTAAATAAAGATGGAAAATGCTGGAAATATTCAACATGCAATTTCTCCACCACCAACAAACTGCGGCGGCAGCGTGTACCATCTACAGGTTGCACGGCAGGAATTCACCAAGGCCCCTCAGGCAGCATCTTCCAAGCTCATAACCATTACCATCTAGATGGACTAGGGCAGCAGATATCAGGGGACACCATCACCTGGAGGTTTCCAAGAAGTCACTCACCATCCTGACTTGGAAATATATGCTGATTTGGAAATATATTGTCAGTTTTGACAACGGGTCATTTGGATTCAAAACATCAGCTCTTTTCTCTCCTTACAGATGCTGCCAGACCTGCTGAGATTTTCCAACATTTTCTCTTTTGGTTGGAAATATATCACTTTCTTCACTGTCGCTGGTTCCAAATTCTTGAGACCCTTCTTGAGACCGAAGGTTTGAAATGTGTCTATTTTAACACAAGGAGCGTTGTGAACAAAGTGGATGAGCTTAGAGTGTGGATCACTACTTGGAAATATAATGTGGTGGCCATTACAGAGACTTGGATGACTCAGGGACAGGACTGGTTACTTCAAGTGCCGGGTTTCAGATGTTTCAGAAGGGACAGGGAGGGAGGCAAAAGAGGTGGGGGAGTGGCACTGTTGATCAGAGATAGTGTCACGGCTGCAGAAAAGATGGACACCATGGAGGGATTGTCTACGGAGTCTCTGTGGGTGGAGGTTACGAACAGGAAGGGGTCAATAACTTTACTGGGTGTTTTCTATAGGCCGCCCAATAGTAACAGGGATGTTGAGGAGCAGATAGGGAAACAGATCCTGGAAAGGTGTAATAATAACAGAGTTGTCGTGATGGGAGATTTTAATTTCCCAAATATTGATTGGAATCTCCCTAGAGTAAGGGGTGTAGATGGGGAGGAGTTTGTTATGTGTGTTCAGGAGGGTTTCTTGACACAGTATGTAGATAAACCTACAAGAGGAGAGGCTGTACTTGATTTGGTATTGGGAAATGAACCTGGTCAGGTGTCAGATCTCTCAGTGGGAGAGCATTTTGGAGATAGTGATCATAATTCTATCTCCTTTACATTAGCATTGGAGAGAGATCGGATCAGACAAGTTAGAAAAGTGTTTAATTGGCGTAAGGGGAATTATGAGGCTATCAGGCAGGAAATTGGAGGCTTAAATTGGAAAGAGGTTTTCTCAGGGAAATGTACAGAAGAAATGTGGCAAATTTTCAGGGAATATTTGTCTGGAGTTCTGCACAGCAACGTTCCAATGAAACAGGGAAGTTATGGTAGGTTACAGGAACCGTGGTGTACAAAGGCTGTAATGAATCTAGTCAAGAAAAGAAAAGCTTACAAAAGGTTCAGGAAGCTAGGTAATGTTAGAGATCTAGAAGAGTATACGGCTAATAGGAAGGATCTTAAGAAGGAAATTAGGAGAGCCAGAAGGGGTCATGAGAAGGCCTTGGCAGGCAGGATTAAGGAAAACCCCAAGGCATTCTACAAGTATGTGAAGAGCAAGAGGATAAGACGTGAAAGAATAGGACCTATCAAGTGTGACGGTGGGAAAGTTTGTATGGAATCGGAAGAAATAGCAGAGGTACTTAATGAATACTTTACTTCAGTATTCACTATGGAAAAGGATCTTGGTGGTTGTAGTGCAGACTTGCAGCAGACTGAAAAGCTTGAGCATGTAGATATTAAGAAAGAGGATGTGTTGGAGCTTTTGGAAAGCATCAAGTTAGATAAGTTGCCGGGACCGGATGAGATGTACCCCAGGCTACTGTGGGATGCAAGGGAGGAGATCGCTGAGCCTCTGGCGATGATCTTTGCATCATCAATGGAGACGGGAGAGGTTCCGGAGGATGGGAGGATTGCGGATGTTGTTCTGTTATTCAAGAAAGGGAGAAGAGATAGCCCTGGAAATTATAGACCAGTGAGTCTAACCTCAGTGGTTGGTAAGTTGATGGAGAAGATCCTGAGAGGCAGGATTTATGAACATTTGGAGAGGTATAATATGATTAAGAATAGTCAGCATGGTTTTGTCAAAGGCAGATCATGTCTTACGAGCCTGGTTGAATTTTTTGAGGATGTGACCAAACACATTGATGAAGGAAGAGCAGTAGATGTAGTATATATGGACTTCAGCAAGGCATTTGATAAGGTGCCCCATGCAAGGCTTATTGAGAAAGTGAGGCGGCATGGGATCCAAGGGGACATTGCTTTGTGGATCCAGAACTGGCTTGCCCACAGAAGGCAAAGAGTGGTTATAGATGGGTCATATTCTGAATGGAGGTCGGTCACCAGTGGAGTGCCCCAGGGATCTGTTCTGGGACCCTTACTCTGTGATTTTTATAAATGACCTGGATGAGGAAGTGGAGGGATGGGTTGGTAAGTTTGCTGATGACACAAAGGTTGGAGGTGTTGTGGATAATGTGGAGGGATGTCAGAAGTTGCAGCGAGACATTGATAGGATGCAAGACTGGGTGGAGAAGTGGCAGATGGAGTTTAACCCAGATAAGTGTGAGGTGGTTCATTTTGGCAGGTCAAAGAGGATGGTGGAATATAATATTAATGGTAGGACTCTTGGCAGTGTGGAAGGTCAGAAGGATCTTGGGGTCCGAGTTCATAGGACGCTCAAAGCAGCTGTGCAGGTTGAGGCTGTGGTTAAGGCGGCGTATGGTGTACTGGCCTTCATCAATCGAGGAATTGAGTTTAGGAGTCATGAGATAATGTTGCAGCTATATAGGACCCGGTCAGACCCCACTTGGAGTACTGTGCTCAGTTCTGGTCACCTCATTAGAGGAAGGATGTGGAAGCCATAGACAGGGTGCAAAGGAGATTTACAAGGAAGTTGCCTGGGTTGGGGGGCATGCCTTATGAGGATAGGTTGAGTGAGCTTGGCCTTTTTTCCTTGGAGAGACGAAGGATGAGGGGTGACCTGAAAGAGGTGTATAAGATGTTGAGAGGTATTGATCGAGTGGACAGTCAGAGGCTTTTTCCTAGGGCTGAAATGGTTGCCACAAGAGGACACGGGTTTAAGGTGCTGGGGAGTAGGTACAGAGGAGATGTCAGGGGTAAGTTTTTCACTCAAAGGGTGGTGGGCGCGTGGAATGGGCTGCCAGCAACGGTGGTGGAGGCAGATTCGATAGGGTCTTTTAAGAGACTTTTAGATAAGTACATGGAACTTAGTAAGATAGAGGGTTATAGGTAAGCCTAGTAATCGCTAAGGTAGGGACATGTTCGGCACAACTTTGTGGGCTGAAGGGCCTGTATTGTGTTGTAGTTTTTCTAAACCCCTTCCTAACAGCACTTTGGATGTACATTCACCTCAGGGACCACAGCAGTTGAAGAAGAGTCCACCACCACATTTAAGGGGCAACTAGGGTTGGGCAATAAATGCTGGCCTAGCCATTCTGTAAATGAATTCAAAAAAAGGTCAGGCAGCATCTGGGGAGAAAGAAACAGAGTTAATGTTTCAGGTCAGTGACCTGCTTCTCTCCACAGATGCTGCCAGACCTGCAAAGTGTTTCCAGCATTTTATGTTTCTATTTTTAATTCTCGAGAAAGTGTAGTCACAGTTCACTATGAAATGTCTCCAAGACAAAAGAGCAACCAGGAAGAAACACGCAACAGCTCAACACACAAGGGAGGAAATAGTTTAACCCGTTGCACACAGATGTTAAAATATATTCCCTATTTTCTCTTGTGATAAACCTTGGTAAAATAGATGTTCCTCAAATTTTATCAGGCTACTCCCAAGCAATGGCAAGATTATACTACCATGCAAAACATAGATTAGTAGAGTAACTGATAATTACATTTAAAAACTTGATCTTTAATTTAGAAATTTTACTGGAAAGGTCAGAACAGAGCTGGGAAGAAGAAATTTTATTCACGTAAAGACTGTCTAACAGGTCAGTGGGTAAATGCATTACACAGTGACATCCGGAACCATATACAGATCAGGAAGATCCCAGATTCAATCTCTAACTGTGCCAAATGTTCTTATCTCAACTGGCAATATTTTTGGGATACTACAACTGACTTCTTTGTCTTGACATTAGTAAAGTAAAAAGTCCAGCAGGGTTCAGCAGCAGACTATTTTACAATGATCCCTGCTGGAAAACTTAAGGATGTAATTTTCCAGCCGTTCTTGCCTGCAGGATCTTCCAGTCTCGCTGATGGCGAACCCCGCTGCAGGCTTCCCAGCGGCAGGATCTTCGCGGCTAATGGCGGGTTGTCTCCGCCTCTGCAAATCACGCTGTTGGGGTGCACGGAAAATCCCACCCTAGACGTGTGAAAGAGCTCCAGAATATAGGAGTTTAGTAACTGAAGACTGTCACGTAATGGAAAGAATGGAGGGGAAAGTGCTCAAAGCACAGCCTAGTAATAAAGCACCAGAGGAGAAACTGAAAACCTGGTCTGGTTTTCACATTTATCCAATTTATAATGAACCTGACTTCCAAAGTGATAGTTTTAGTAAGTATGGCAGAGGGGTATAAAAGTAGTGGTAGACTAAAATAAATGGCAACATGCTTTTCGGGGTGTCAAGTAGAATGCTTACAAATAATCAGTAGAAACTTGAGAAAAATTGTTATTTTGTGCCAATCATTTAAAAAGCTTTTGGGATTGTTGCCTTTATAAATAAAGGCATAGCAGACAAAAGCATGGAAAGTGGTGCTAAATCTCTATGATGAGGCATCAGCTGGCAGTGTGTCCAACTATGGGTGTTGCACTTTAGGAAGGATGTCAACCTTTAGGGAGGGGGTGAGATTTACTGGAATGAAACCAATGATGAGGATGTTTATTTCTGTAGACAGACTGAAGAAGCCAAGATTGTTCTTCCTCCAGGCTATTTAGCCCCTGAGCCTGTTCCACCATTCAATCGTTGATCTACAACCAAACTCCATATATCTGCCTTTGCCCCAATTTCTTAACACCTTTAACAGAGATGGTCAGGAGAGATGTATTAGCGGGTTTAAAACTTGGAAAAGTTTTGACAGAGTAATTTAAAAACTTAACACTAATAGGAGGCTTGGTCACCAGAGGGACATCATCGCATCTTGGTATCCGGGGTCACCAGCGGAGACGTCAGATCAGCCTTCTTGAAAGTTAACCCATGGAAAACGACTGGCCCAGATGGAGTACTTGGACAAGCATTCAGATCCTGCATGGACCACCTGGCGGGGGTATCCGCAGACATCTTTAACCTCTCCTTACACCAATCTGAGGTCCTACCTACTTCAAGACGACAACAATCATTACTGTAAAAACGAAAAGCCAAGCAGCGTACCTTAATGACTATCGCCTGGTAGCTCTGACTGCTATCATTATGAAGTGCTTTGAAAGGTTAGTCATGGCACGGATCAACTCTGGCTTCCAGATTGCCTGGATCCACTACAATTCACCCATCACCGCAACAGGTCTATAGCAGATGCCATCTCCCTGGCCCACCACTCAACCCTGCAACACCTGGATGACAAAGACACCTATGTCAGACTCCTATTCATAGATTACAGCTCAGCCTTCAACACCTTCATTCCAACAAAACTCATCTCCAAACTCCATGGCCTAGGGATCGGCTCCTCCCTCTGGAACTGGATCCGAGACTTCCTAACACACACACCGCAATCACTAAGGGTAGGCAATAATGCCTCCTCCACAGTTATCCTCAACACCAGTGCCCCGCAAGGCTGTTTTCTTAGCCCTTTACTATACTCCTTATACACTTATGACCTTGTGGACAAATTCTGCTCTCGCTCCATTTTCAAGTTTGCTGATGACACCACTGTAGGGGGTCAGATCTCAAATAATGCTGAGACAGAGTTCAGGAAATAGATAGAGAATCTGGTGAACTGGTGCGGTGACAATAATCTCTCCCTCAATGTCAATAAAACAAAGAAGATAGTCATCGACTTCAGGAAGCGTAGTGGAGGACGTGCCCCTGTCTACATCAACGGGGATGAAGTGGTCGAGAACTTGAGGTTTCTAGGTATCCAGATCACCAACAACCTGTCCTGGTCCCTCCATGCTGACGCTATAGTTAAGAAAGCCCACCAACTCCTCTACTTTCTCAGGAAGCTAAGGAAATTCGGCATATCCGCTACGTCTCTCACCAATTTTCTACAGATGCACCACAGAAAACATTCTTTCCAGATGTATCACAACTTGGTATGGCTCCTGCTCTGACCAAGACCGCAAGAAACTACAAAGGGTTGTGAACGTAGCCCAGAACATCACAAAAACCAGCCTCCCATTCATTGACTCTGTCTATACTTCCCGCTGCCTCGGAAAAGCAGCCAGCATAATCAAGGACCCCACGCATACTGGACATACTCTCTTCCACCTTCTTCCATCCGGAAAAAGATACAAAAGTCTGAGATCACGTACGAACCGACTCAAGAACAGTTTCTTCCCTGCCAACATCAGACTTTTGGATGGACCTACCTTACATTAAATTGATCTTTCTCTACACCCTAGCTATGACTGTAACATTATATCCTGCACCCTCTCCTTTCCTTCTCCTCTATATTCTCTATCATCGGTATGCTTTGTCTGTATAGCGTGCAAGAAACAATATTTTGCACTGTATACAGTACATGTGACAATAATAAATCAAATCAAAAAGACACAAATTTAGCGTAATTGGTAAAGAAACCAGGGGAAATTTTTCTCTATTCAGTGTAGCCCAATAAATTTCTTCCTGAAAGGTGCTGGAGGCACCGTCTATAGTAATATTTAGAGAAGAATTAATATATATCTAAAAAGAAGAAAGCAGAGGAGTGGGACAAAGAGCTCTTTTCAAAGAGCCAGCACAAGAGGTTGAGCCAAATTGACTCCTTATGCATTGTATGTAGACAGACTTGCATTTATATGTATTTTTCATGACCACCTGACACCTCAGTGCGTTATAACCAATGAAGTGCTTCTTGAAGTGTAGTTAACTTTTGTAACACAGAGAACACGGCAACCAATTTGCACACAGCAAGCTCCACACACTCACAAGGCAATGTGATAATGACCAGTAAAACTGCTCTATTGTGATGTTGATCGGGAGATAAATTTGGCCAGAATTTCAGGAACAATCCCCTGCCTGCCTTCAAAATACTGTCACAGGATCTTTGAACATTAAGGTTAGGGTTGTTTTCATTGGAACAGAGGAGACTGAGAGAATTGAGAAGTATAAGATTATGTGAGGCATAGATAGACAGGAAGAAACTTTTCCCCTTGGTGGAGGGATCAATGATGTGGAGATGCCGGCATTGGACTGGGGTGAACACAGTAAGAGTTTTAACAACACCAGGTTAAAGTCCAACAGGTTTATTTGGTAGCAAATGCCATTAGCTTTCGGAGCACTGCTCCTTCGTCAGATGGAGTGGATCTTGGGTTTATGTCACAATATCGGTAACCCCCACAGCTTGCCTCCTGGACTTGCAGAATCTCACTGGCTGTCCTGTCTGGAGACAATACATATCTCTTTAACCTGTGCTTAATGCTCCCTCCACTCACATTGTCTGTATCTTTAAGACCTGGTTGGCTGTAGAGATTCGCATTCTAAATCAGTATTCTGTAACTTGATTTTGTGTCTCTGTGCCCTGTTTGAGAGCAGATTTCCACTCCATCTGACGAAGGAGCAGCGCTCCGAAAGCTAATGGCATTTGCTACCAAATAAACCTGTTGGACTTTAACCTGGTGTTGTTAAAACTCTTACGGAGGGATCAATGGCCAGGGATATAGATTTAAGGTGAGGGGCGGGAGGTTTAGAGGGGATGTGAGGAAAACCTTTTTCACCAAGAGGGTGATGGGAGTTTGGAACTCACTGCCTGAAACGGTGGTGGAGGCAGAGACCCTCATAACATTAAAGAAATATTTAGATGTGCATTTGCAATGCCAAGACATACAAGGCTATGGACCAAGTGCTGGAAAATGGAATTTGAATGCCTGGGTTGATATTAGAGTCATGAAGGTCTACAGCACAGAAAAGGCCCTTCAGCCCATCATATCTGCACCAGTCAAAAACAACCACCTAACCATTCTAATCCCATTTAATGGTTTAATGTCTCACCCAAGAGGCACCTCTGACATTACAGTGCTCCCTCATCACTGCACTGAAACATCAGCCTTGATTTTTATGCTCAAGTGCTGGAGTGGGACTTGAACCTGGAACCTTGTGACTCAGAAGCAAGAGTGCTACCATAAGACCATAAGACCATAAGACATAGGAGCGGAAGTAAGGCCATTCGGCCCATCGAGTCCACTCCACCATTCAATCATGGTTGATTTCAACTCCATTTACCCGCTCTCTCCCCATAGCCCTTAATTCCTCGAGAAATCAAGAATTTATCAATTTCTGTCTTGAAGACGCTCAACGTCTCGGCCTCCACAGCCCTCTGTGGCAATGAATTCCACAGACCCACCACTCTCTGGCTGAAGAAATTTCTCCTCATCTCTGTTCTAAAGTGACTCCCTTTTATTCTAAGGCTGTGCCCCCGCGTCCTAGTCTCCCCTGTTAATGGAAACAACTTCCCTACGTCCATCCTATCTAAGCCGTTCATTATCTTGTAAGTTTCTATCAGATCTCCCCTCAACCTCCTAAACTCCAATGAATATAATCCCACGATCCTCAGACGTTCATCGTATGTCAGGCCTACCATTCCTGGGATCATCCGTGTGAATCTCCGCTGGACCCGCTCCAGTGCCAGTATGTCCTTCCTGAGGTGTGGGGCCCAAAATTGCTCACAGTACTCCAAATGGGGCCTAACCAGTGCTTTATAAAGCCTCAGAAGTACATCCCTGCTTTTGTATTCCAAGCCTCTTGAGATAAATGACAGCATTACATTTGCTTTCTTAATTACGGACTCAACCTGCAAGTTTACCTTTAGAGAATCCTGGACTAGGACTCCCAAGTCCCTTTGCACTTTAGCATTATGAATTTTGTCACCGTTTAGAAAATAGTCCATGCCTCTATTCTTTTTTCCAAAGTGTACGACCTCGCACTTGCCCACGTTGAATTTCATCAGCCACTTCTTGGACCACTCTCCTAAACTGTCTAAATCTTTCTGCAGCCTCCCCACCTCCTCAATACTACCTGCCCCTCCACCTATCTTTGTATCATCGGCAAACTTGGCCAGAATGCTCCCAGTCCCGTCATCTAGATCGTTAATATATAAAGAGAACAGCTGTGGCCCCAACACTGAACCCTGCGGGACACCACTTGTCACCGGTTGCCATTCTGAGAAAGAACCTTTTATCCCAACTCTCTGCCTTCTGTCTGACAGCCAATCGTCAATCCATGTTAGTACCTTGCCTCGAATACCATGGGCCCTTATTTTATTCAGCAGTCTCCCGTGAGGCACCTTGTCAAAGGCCTTTTGGAAGTCAAGATAGATAACATCCATTGGCTCTCCTTGGTCTAACCTATTTGTTATCTCTTCAAAGAACTCTAACAGGTTTGTCAGGCACGACCTCCCCAACTGAACGACCTCCTACCAACTGAACCATGGCTACATTGAGTCTATGAATCAGCTTTGTTTGTGATTCTTCTGCCAGAGAAACATCAGAAGCTTTTCTGCATCTATTTAAGAAGTTGTTATGGTGACAGTTTGAGTGTCAGAATATTGCTGCTTAAATTATCCACTGTTTCTGGCTTTAAAAAAATAGTTTCAGATGGTAAAAATCTCACACACATATAATCACAGAATGTTACAGCACAGGAAGCATTCAGCCCACTGCACCTGTTCTCTGAAAGAGCTTTCCATTTAATCCCATTTCTTCTTTTTCTCAAATATTTATTCAATTTCCATTCACAATGATTATAAATTCTGCTTCTGTAGGATTTTTGAAAGGGGCATTCCATCACCTCATCTCTGCCTCCTCCTCTTGGTTACCTTGAAATTTATACCTTGAGTCACCAACATGTTATCGAGAGAAAATAGGTTTTCCCATATTTAGCTAATGTTTTGCCTTAATTATCTGCTGTTTTGAAGCATTGTCATCTGAAACATGGCACTTCACTCAGTGCCACACCGAGGTGTCAACCGAGATCATGTGCTGAAGGCTCTGCAGTGAGACTTGAACCCACAAACTTTCGCATCAAAAGCAAGAATGCTATCACTTAAACTCCTTGTTATGTCCCTGAACTAAATCTCTTTGTTCTTCCAAAGTTTGATAATTTAGTGCAAATTTATTTTCTTACTTTTCTTCCTTCTTTAGCCAACAGGGTCAAGGAGAATCCCATATATTGCGAGCAAGAGGGTAGAAACAGCAGGCCCACTCAATGGAGGGAAGTCATGCGTGGACCCACAGGAAGTGGGCGAGATCCTTAATGACTACTTTGTATCGGTATTCACCAAGGAGAAGGACATGATGGATGTGGAGGTCAGGGATAGGTATGTGAACGCTCCTGAGAACATCAATATATCAAAAGGACCAAGTGTTGAGTATCATAAATTGCATTAAGATAGACAAGTCCCCAGGGCTGGATGGGATCTATCTCAGGTTACTGCGGGAGGCAAGGGGAGAAATAGCTGGGGCTTTACCAGATATCTTCACATCTTCTTTGACCACAGGAAAGGTTCCAGAGGACTGGAAAATAGCCAATGTTGTTCCCTTGTTTAAGAAAAGAAGCAGGGATAATCCAGCAAATTACAGGCCGGTAAGCCTGACATCAGTGGTGGGGAAGCTTTAGGAGAAGATACTGAGAGACACGATATATGTACATTTGGAGGAAAATGGACTAGTTAGTGACAAACAGCATGGTTTTCTATGGGGAAGGTCATGTCTCACCAACTTGATTGAGTTTTTTGAAGAGGTGACAAAGATAATTGATGAGGTAACAGCTGTGTATGGACTTTAGTAAGGCGTTTGACAAGGTTCCACCCGGCAGACTGGTACAAAAACTAAAATCACATGGGATTTGGGGTGGGCTGGCTAGATGGATGCAGAACTGGTTTGGTTATAAAAGACAGAGTAGCAGTGGAAGAGTGTTTTTCAGAATGGAGATCTGTAGCTAGTGGTATTCCAAAGGATCAGTGCTAGGACCTCTGTTGTTTGTGGTTTATATAAATGATCTGGAGGAAAATGTACATGGTCTGATTAGTAAGTTTGCGGATGATATGAAGATTGGTGGAGTGGCTGATAGTGCACAAGATACAGATAGATTGGGGACTTGGGCACAGAAATGGATGGAGTTTAATCTGGACAAATGTGACTTGATGCACTTTGGAGGATCAAATTTAGATGTGAATTATAGTGTAAATGGCAGAACCCTTAGGAACATTTATATTAATGATTTGGATGAGAATATAGGAGGCATGGTTAGCAAGTTTGCAGATGACACTAAGATTGGTGACATAGTGGACCGTGAAGAAAGTTATCTCCAATTGCAATGGGATCTTGATCAATTGGGCCAGTGGGCTGACGAATGGCAGATGGAGTTTAATTTAGACAAATGCGGGGTGATGCATTTTGGTAGATTGAACCAGGGCAGGACTTACTCAGTTAATGGTAGGGCATTGGGGAGAGTTACAGAACAAAGAGATCTAGGGATACGTGTTCATAACTCCTTGAAAATGGAGTCACAGGTGGACAGAGTGGTGAAGAAGGAATTCGGCATGCTTGGTTTCATCGGTCAGAACATTGAATACAGGAGTAGGAATGTCTTGTTGAGGTTGTACAAGACATTGGTAAGGCCACACTTGGAATACGGTGTGCAATTCTAGTTACCCTATTATAGAAAGGATATTATTAAACTAGAATGAGTGCAGAAAAGATTTACTAGGATGCGACCGAGACTTGATGGATAGACTGGGACTTTTTTCTCTGGAGCGTAGGAGGCTGAGGGGTGATCTTATAGAGGTCTATAAAATAATGAGGAGCACAGATCAGCTAGTCAATATCTTTTCCCAAAGGTAGGGGAGTCTAAAACTAGAGGGCATAGGTTTAAGGTGAGAGGGGAGAGATACAAAAGTGTCCAAAGGGGCAATTTTTTCACAGAAGGTGGTGAGTGTCTGGAACAAGCTGCCAGAGGTAGGAGTAGAAGCAGGTACAATTTTGTCTTTTAAAAAGCACTTGGATAGTTACATGGGTACAATGGGTATAGAGAGATATGGGCCAAATGCGGGCAATTGTGATTAAATTAGGGGTTTAAAAAAAAAGGACGGCATGGACAAGTTGGGCCGAAGGGCCTGTTTCCATGCTGTAAACCTCTATGACTCTATAACATTAACTTAGAGGGATCTGGGCGTGCAGGTCCACAGTTCCCTAAAAGTGGCAACACAGGTGGCTAAGGTGATTAAGAACCTTCACCAGCTGGGGCATTGAGTACAAGAGTTGGGAAATCATGTTGCAGCTATATAAAACCTTGGTTAGGCCGCATTTGGAGTATTGCGTGCAGTTCTGGTCACCACATTACCAGGAGGACATGGAAGCTTTGGAGAGAGTGCAAAGAAGGTTCGCCAGGATGTTGGCTGGTCTCGAGGGTGTTGGCTACGAGGAGAGGTTGAATAAACTAGGATTGTTTTCAGTGGAAAGACAGAGGCTGAGGGGAGACCTGATAGAGGTTTACAAAATTATGAGAGGCATAGACAGGGTGGATAGTCAGAGGCTTGTTCCCAGGGTTGAAGTGTCACTTACAAGGAGGCACAGGTTCAAGATGAGAGGGGAAAAGTTTAAGGGAGATGTGCAGGGGAAGTTTTTCACAGAGTGGTGGGTGCCTGGAATGCGCTACCAGAGGAGGTGATGGAAGCACATTAGCAACATTTAAGAGGCATCTGGATGGGTACATGAATAGGGAGGGAATAGAGGGATACAGACCAAGGGCAAAAGGGTTTTTTTAAGTTTAGTTAGGGCATCATGATCAGTACAGGCTTGGATGGCCGAAGGGCCTGTTCCTGCGCTATATTTTCTGTTCTAAAATACCTTACCTCACATTTTCCTGCACTACACGTCTTTCAACATCCATCTCCCCAACTGAACTTGGTTTCCTAAAGTAATTTGATAACCATCATTACAGTTAATCACTCTCCCTATTTTTGTATTGTCTGCAGAATTTGATATTCCATCCCCTGCATCAGAATCAGAAAATGTATACATTGAGTTTGTGGTCATGTAGTATTATTGTTTACTTGTGATAACCTGCCTCTTCAATTCTGCCTTTAGCTTCTACTCACAATCCACCGTGACTGTGTCTGATTGCTTTTACCTCTGAAGTACTTTGAGATGTTTCACTATAATAAAAGACACCAACAGGTAGCTGTTGTTTAGGTCAGGTTCTTGTGGAATTAAGCATGGTGGTGCACCAGCTAGGTATTACTGGCATACATATAAAATTAACTTATGATAATATCACTAAATAGGAGAGGAAAAGGATGTAAAATTGGTGCTAACTGGATGTGACTTTGCAAAAGGAAACATTGTAAGAAATGTGTAAATTGTGCTGGGATAGGTAAAAATGGAACCAGTAGCTGGCAATGCAATGAAGACAGCATCATTATACTTACTCGCATATAGATTATCTATTCTGCTTACTGACAAACTATATCCACTCTACATAGCACCGTCCAACTCCCCAAATTCCACACTGTTTTGAAAGTACTTCAACAGCTATGAAGCACTTTGAGAAGTCCTGAGATTGTGAAAGGTACTGTATAAATGCAACTTCTCCTCCTAAATCAATATTAATTGATTTATACATGCATAATAAACGTACATATATTATAATTTCCGAATAATAAATGAATCGTGTCTATAATGTCTAATCTTTCCTCTTGAAACCACAACTTATTAAACGAAACATACATTTTATAATCATCAAACAGGATGTTTGTGCTGTAAATCAGGAATAAGTACGCTGCTATCGATCAAAAATTAATTTGTAAAATCCCAATGACTTATGTTGAACAGCTGGCTGGCTTGTCACACATGGAAGACCATAAATCATACCCAAAGTCTCAAAATTCAGTATGATAACAATCTACATTCACCTACAGTTTAAAGTTTATTCATTAGTGTCACAAGTAGGCTTACATTAACACTGCAACGAAGTTACTGTGAAAATCCCCTAATCGCCACACTCCAGCACCTGTTTGGGTACACTGAGGGACAATTTGGCATGGCCAATCCACCTAACCTGCTCATCTTCGGACTGTGGGAGGAAACCTGAGCACCCGGAGGAAACCCACGCAGACACGGGGAGAACGTGCAGACTCCACACAGACAGTGACCCAAGCCGGGAATCGAACCCGGGTCCCTGGCACTGTGAGGCAGCAGTGCTAACCACTGTACCACCATGCTGCCCAGAGCTCCTGTTCATCCTATATGCTGTCCCCATTGATTTACAACACCCAGGTACCTTAAGGATAACATGGAAGAGCTAAGGCTTAGGAACCCTCAAGTGTGCATGTATCGCTGGAGTTTAATCAGCTAAAACTGCTGAATATGAACAACAGAGAACAGAGACATGGTTTTAAACACAGCTGGTTAAAAGGTGCAAAGGATAGAGGGGCGAATACATCCCAGCGCATGCTCTGTAATTCGGGGAGAGCAATAAGCTCCCAACCCATAAAGTTCAGCCCACTGATACACAGAAGGTAAAAAAAAATGGGCAGCCATAGGAGCCAGATCCTTTATAAATTCTGGGAGCAAACCCACAAATACGAATGTCCCAAATTAAACATTAGTAACGTAGGAGCTTCAATCATAAATTTATAAATTATTTGGGAATGCAGAACTTAAAAGATCACCAAAATATCCACATTTTCTTCAATATGCAAGCACCCTTCACAACTAGTTGATTTCTTTGTTCCCTCTGACACTAAATTTCACGGAGGGTAAATTCCAACAATCCAGCACCTTAAACAGCGGCCAGCAAATAGCAGTGGTGGAAGGAACAGAAAGAGAAAGATAGAGAGAGAATGGAGAAGAAAGTCAACAAAGGTTTCTTCTTCCTGATTAATGTCCAACAACTACTACTGGAAATACAATGTGGGACATCAGTTGAGAACAAGCTTGAGCTTCACTCTCAGATAACCATAGCCAATATTCACCATCAAAACCAATGCAATGTCCGCTTCAGCTAGAGGAGGATACCGGAGACCGTACCAAGGCATCAACTCCTCCCACATTGCAGGAATAGGATAGGACAAGACAAGATAGAAAGAGAAAAGACTATCAAAAGAAATTAGTGAGGAACAAAGACTTGTTTAACTATACCAGTGGGAGGAGGATGGGAGAGCACAAGGCTCACCTGTAATGTTTACTTCATTCACCCCATCAAAAGAGGCACAATTCTCAACAAGAACTCAGATTTCTTGACTGTTTTTATCTTCATAGGGAGCTTGCACTAATTGCAGAATTAACATTTCAAAACAAATAACTGCAGATGCTGAGATCTGAAATAAAAACAGAAAACACTGGGAATAAGTGATTGAGTGTCTGGATGAGGGTAATGCAGTTGATGTAGTTTATATGGATTCTAGTGAAGCCTTTGACAAGGTCCCACATGGGAAACTGATCGAGAAGGTTGAAGCACGAGGAATTTAGGGGAACTTGGCGAGATGGATTAGAAACTGACTTAGTAACACGGGTGGTGGTAGAAGGCTGTTTGAATGTCCAGTGGCGCGTACCACAAGGATCAGTGCTGGGTCCCTTATTGTTTGTTTTATACATAAATGATATAGATGAGAATGTGGCGGGGATGATAAGTAAGTTTGCAGATGACACCAAGATTGTAAGGTGGTTAATAGTGAAGAAGATGATCATAGGTTACAGGAAGATATGGATGGATGGCAGATGGTATTTAACCCTGATAATAATACATGCGAGGTGATGCACTTTGGAAGCAGGATAAGGACAAGGGAGTATTTAATGAATGGCAGGACACTAGGAAGCTCAGAGGAACATGGGGTACTTATTCACAGATCCCTGAAGTTGGCAGAGGTGAATGGGGTAGTTAAGAAGGTATATGGGACATGTGTCTTTGTCAGTTGTGGCATAGAGTACAAGAGCAAGGAGGTTATGTTGGAGCGGAACAGACCGCTGGTTAGGCCACAGCTGGAGTACTGTGTGCAGTTCTGGTCACCTCACTATAGAAAGGTTGTGACTGCATACACGGTGACAAAGTGGTTAGCACTGCTGCCTCACAGCACCAGGGACCCTAGGTTTGATTCCCGGCTTGGGTCACTGTCTGTACGGACAGTGTCTGCGTGGGTTTCCTCTGGGTGCTCCGGTTTCCTCCCACAGTCTAAATTCTCCCTCCGTGTACCCGAGCAGACGCCGGAGTGTGGCGAATAGGAGATTTTCACAGTAACTTAATTGCAGTGATAATGTACTTGTGACACTAAATAAACAGAGGAGATTCAACAGAATGTTGCCCGAGATGGAGCTATAAGGAGAGACTGGATAGGCTTGGATTATTTTCTTTAGAGCAGAGAAAGCTGAGGGACATGATTGAGGTTTAAGATTATGAGGGGTTTGGACAGGGTGAATAGGAAGCAGCTGTTCCCCTTGGTTGAGGGGTCAATCACAAGGGAGCATAGTTTAAGGGAGAGGGGAAGAAGATTCAGAGGGGATTTGAGAGAAAAAAAACATTCACTCAGAGGTTGGTGAGAATCTGGAATGCACTGCCTGAGAAGGTAGTGGAGACTGGAAACCAAGTATCTGGATGAGCACTTGAAATGTCATAACATTGAAGGATACGGGACAAGTGCTGGAATTAGTGCAACTTTACTGGTAATTTTGTTGGTGCAGACTCGATGGGCCAAAGAGCCCTTTCTGACAAGAGACATCTGTGGAGATTAAATCACGGTTAACATGTCAGGTCTGTACTTTCAGCAAAATCAGGTTGAAAGATCACGGATCTGAAACATTAACTCTGTTTCTTCCGCCACAGCTGCCGCCTGACCTATTGAATATTTCCAGCATTTTATTTTTTATCTCAGCATAATCTTTTCCACGCAACAAATGATAATCTTTATTTCCTACAATTTCCGTCTTTATTTTGAATCCACCCCAACCTGAAAAATCCAAACAACATGGAAGTCTATACTGCTGAAATATTAGTCTGGGTGTCTGGATTACTGGCCTAAACTCTCTATTATTCCACAATACCAGCCCCTGTGTACTTACTCTGATCTGCATAATTTTTTGCTTTGAGTTCAAGCTGCCGTGTCTGCGACTCCAACACCTCCACACGAATCTGCAGGTCCTTCTTCTCCTGCTCTTGAGAATCCTCAAACTCGATGAATTTCTAGGATGACAGAGGAAATACATTTTACATTTTTAATTGCTCAGTAGATATTCTATTTCCGATATATTAGAATAACGCAAGACAAATTTGGGTGCCAGACCTTTTTTTTAAATTATTTATTCACAAGATGTGAGCATCACTGGCAAGACCAGCATTTATTGCCCATGGCCAAATAACTGAGTGGCTTGCTAGATCATTTCAGATGGCAGTTAAGAGCTAACCAGATTGCTTTGGCTTTGAGTCAAATGTAGGCCAGACTAAGTAAAGGCAACAGATTGACTTCCCTTAAGGATGTTAGAGATCAGATTTTTCTTGTAACAATCTGGTAGTTTCATTGTCACCATTACTGATAAATCTGGAATAAAACTGAATTTAACTACCTCAGCTGCCATGGCAAGATTTGAATCTCCGAATCATTCATTAAGGTCTCTGGATACTTGTCCAGTAAAAGGAACGCTATCCCATCATACCCCTTATTAAATAAGTGAAAATACATAAATCTCAGAGTTTTACAGAAATGTACGTGGACTGGGTACAGTATTTAATCTTCTTGGTGCCCTGGTAGTAATATATAGATCCGATTCTGTGCCAAACAAGCTTGTCAGTCACCAGAAAAGAGAAGGTATTTCCCCAATAAAACTGGAGATATTGCAAGGCACATCAATGACCCATGGGAATGTAACGTAAAACACAAAGTGATGTCTGGATGCTTTTAACCTTACAAAGTATTACTTACTGTTAATCCATTCCCAGCTGAATGGATTGATAAATTGAAAAATTAAATCAGCCAATAAATTAAACAGAAGATCACCA
Organism: Mustelus asterias; assembly: GCF_964213995.1. NCBI lineage: Eukaryota > Metazoa > Chordata > Chondrichthyes > Carcharhiniformes > Triakidae > Mustelus > Mustelus asterias. Next base: position 108,760,206 of record NC_135812.1, on the reverse strand, counting down.
GCAAAAACATATCTAATGCTGCAAAGTTGAATAGTTATCCAAAGATAGGAAAGGGAGCATGCAAGGCAAATAAATATATTTTTCAACCATCATAAACAGTATTGACCAATTCACAATTTAGGTGCAGTAACCCACACTAGATACTGAAAGCAGAAAGTAGTCATTTTCATTGTAGCAGCATGTATTGCCATTTCCCTCCCAAGGGAACAATGTTGTATTCTATTTATACATACATGTGGCAACTCTGCACGACATTATTAACTGATTTACTCATGTGCTGCATACCTTTGTAGCCAATGATACGCAACCCCTTTCAATTATTCCCATTTAAAGACAATAAATTGGGCAGAAATTGCTCCCATGCCACAGTTTGATTCATTCCTTCCCTTAGGCTAAAGGCATTAAAAGTGGAAAGAAACTCAAATACTCTACCCACTTCCAGAAGACATTACTTATGCAACTTATGTGCACATACTTAGTGCAATCTGCAATCAAATGGTAACATTTCATCATAAAATTATGTCCAGAGATGCACCTTGTGCCGGGTGGGGTAGAGGGTGGTGCTTTTTGAACACCTCTGCAAAAACACAGCAATTCAAGTTTAAAGTTTATTTATTAGTGTCACAAGTAGGCTTACATTCACACTGCAATGAAGTTACTGTGAAAACCCCCTCGTCGCCACACTCCGGTGCCTGTTCGAGTACGCTGAGGGGGAATTTAGCATGGTCAATGCATCTAACCTGCACATCTTTGGAGTGGGGTGGAAACCGGAGAACCCGGAGGAAACCCACATGGTCAGGGGAAGAACGTGCAAAGTCCATACAGACAATGACCCAAGCTGGGAATCGAACCTGGATTCCTGGCACTGTGAGGCAGCAGTGCTAACCACTGTGCCACCCCAATAAGTGAAAACTGGGATCGCTACTAAAAACTCCAGACACTCACAATATGACTTCTGCATTCATCACAGAACATCCAATCATTGGATTGTACAAAACAAATGCATCTACACTTTGTACAAAAGTTCAATGGGGAAAAATGTATTTTTTTGCTTTTCAAGGGCAGATTATGGACTTTAGGAACATCAAAATGTGCCCTTTTTAAAACCTACTAAAGCAAAGCACTTCCAGGTAACTGATTAAGAGCTCAGGTGTCCCTCTACTTTGCCGAATAATGCATCTTACTCCAAACTGCAAAAACCATGAAGGAAAACATACAGTTTGTCATGTTAACCAAGTTCACTGGCTCTCCTCACAGCTCTATAACATTGTCTGCTTCCAGCATTTCTCTGGCTTTTTATTCGTTCACTTGGGTCTCACTGACAAGGCCAGCTTTTATTGCCTTTCCCAATACCCTGCAGTCCTTGTGGATGATTCCTTTAAAAGATGACAAAACATTCTAAGCTTCAACAACCTTACACATACATTTTTTTTTAAAGTTCCCAATTTCTCTCCTAAGTTAATGATCCATAACCATTCACTCCAAACAAAGGATGTCCATACAATTCCTACAGTGCAATAGGCCATTTGGCCCATTCATTCTGCACCAACTCTCCGAAGGAACATCTTACCCAAGCCTACCCGCCCCACCTTGCTCCATAACCCCACACATTTACCGTGGCTAATCTACCTAACTTACACATCTTTGGACTGTGGGAGGAAACCGGAGCACTCGGAGGAAACCCATGCAAACACCACAGTCACCCAGTCACCTGGGTCCCTGGTGCTGAGGCAGCAATGCTAGCCACAGTGCCATCCTATTCAAAATATCAAAACCCTTCATAATGTATAAACTATTAAATCACTACAGTGGTAATAGTAACAGCATCTCAAATCTCTCCATGTAATGATAGTCCCTCAGCTGTGGCTTCCTCTAGGTGAATTCACATTGTATAACTTTGGTCTACTACACATTATAAGTAATAACCAAATGAATATACCTGCAGACCTTAGTTGAAAGGTCAAGGGGGCATAATTTTAAAATGAGGGGTTGGAGGAATAGAGGGGATTTGAGGAAAACCTTTTTCACAAAGGGGGTGGTGGGACGATGGAACGTAAGTAGAATATAGGCGGGAAACTTCACGACCTTCAAAAAGTATGTGGATGAGCACTTGAAATATTCAAGGCAATGGGTAAAGTGCTGGAAAGTGAGATTAGTGTAGATATAGTCCAGTTTTGTCAGTGCAGACTCTCAAGAAGAGAGTCCGAGAGGAAAGGGAGGCTCTGCCTGTGTGTGTGTGTGTGTGTGTGAGTGTCTCTCTCTCTCTCTCTCTCGAGGGGAGGGACTGGTCAGGTCACCCTCATGCCTGCATGGTGTGGGGGAGGGGTGATGTTTTTTAAGTTTAAGTTTATTTATTACCGTCACAAGTAGGCTTAATTAACACTGCAATGAAGTTACTGTGAAAATCCCCTAGTCGCCACATTCCAGTGCCTGTTTGGGTACACTGAGAGAATTTAGCATGGCCAATGCACCTAACCAACACGTCTTTTGGACTGTGGGAGGAAACTGAAGCACCCGAAGGAAACCCACGCAGACACGGGGACGTGCAGACTCTGCATAGACAGTGACCCAAGCCGGCAATCGAACCTGGATCCTTGGTGCTGTGAGGCAGCAGTGCTAACCACTGTGCCACCATGGCCTGCTAATGACATTCAAATGATCAGGTTGTCGCCTGCTCTGGGTGGGAACCTGATCGGGCCAGCCGGACAAGCTGAGTGAATCCCGAGAATCCTCACGCCTGACGGGAATCCCAATTTTCGGCCAACACCCATTCACGGGGACATTGGGATTCCCATGGACCACCTGAAGAAGTCGGGAGAATCAGGCCTTCAATGTGTCAACCAGCCATCAGAAGAACTTCTTTCTGGCATTAAATCAAATTACTGAAACACAAGATTGAGCTCAAAATACAAATATGTTTTTCTTTCAGTTTAACTGGTAGTATTTGTTGCAAAGAAATCGATAAATCAAAAAACACTGCGATCTACACTGCTGAACGTCGACGTTTAATTTTATGTTGTCATTTAAGCAGCGTACCTTGCTTCAAACAACAAATGTAAAAAAGATCTGGTGAGCAATGGGTAAAATGAACACTTTTATTCCCTCAAACAAGCGATTCAAATCCTGAGGGTGGGTTGCACGCAAGCTGTAATCCAGCACAGGCTGATTTTAGCACTTTAACACGTCATGGAAACCACACCATGCTTCTGCAGGGTGCAGAGCTGCACAACATTCATAAGAACCGTAAGAACTAGGAGCAGGAATAGGCAATTCAGCCCTCGGGCCTGCTCCACCATTTAATGCGATCATAGCTGATCTCATCTCAGCCTCAATTCCACCTGTTCACCATAGTCCTTCAAACCCTTAATAATTAAAAATCTGTCCACCTATTCCTTAAATTTATTCAAAGTCCAGGCATCCAGCACACACTGGGGTAGTGAATTCCACAGATTCACCACCCTTTGAGAGAAGCAATTTCTCCTCATCAGTTTTAAATTTGCCACCCCTTTTCCTAAAACTATGAACTCTTGTTCGAGGTTGCCCTACAAGAGGAAACGTCCTCTCCATGTCTACTTTGTCAATCTCCTTATCATCTTGTAAACCTCAATTGATCTCCTCTCATTCTTCTAGACTCCAGGGAGTATAGGTCTAAACTGCCGAATCTATCTCCGTAAGACAAAAACCCCTCATATCGGAAATCAACCCAGTGAACCACCTCTAAATCAACTCCAGTGCAACTACGGGGGTGGCACGGTAAGCACACGGGGCAGCACTGTAGCACAGGGGGTGGCACAGGGGCACAGTGGTTAGCACTGCTGCCTCACAGCGCCAGGGACCTGGGTTCAGTTCCCGGCTTGAGTCATTGTCTGTGTGGAGTTTTCACGTTCTCCCCATGTCTGCGTGGGTTTCCTCCACGTGCTCTGGTTTCCTCCCACATTCTGAAAGACGTGCTGGTTAGGTACATTGACCTAAAAAGGCGCCGGAGTGTGGCGACTAGGTGATTTTCACAGCAACTTCATTGCAGTGTGTGACTAATAAATAAACTTTACTTTTACAGATAAAAGCAAAATACTGCAGATGCTGGAATCTGAAACAAAAACAGAAAATACTGGAAAATCTCAGCAAGTCTGACAGCATCTGTGGGGAGAGAATAGAGCCAATGTTTCGAGTCTAGATGACCCTAGATGGCTCTGATGAAGGGTCATCGAGACTCAAAATGTTGGCTCTATTCTCTCCCCACAGATGCTGTCAGACTTGCTGAGATTTTCCAGCATTTTCTGTTTCTGTTCCAGTGCAACTACATCCCTCCTCAAATAAGGGGACCAAAACTGTGCAATATATGAGCGGTCTCATTAACGCTTTGTACAGTAGCAGCAACACTTCAGTACTTTTATAGTCTATTTCTTTAGCAATAAATGCCAAGATTCCATTTGCCTTCCTTATTACCTGCTGTACCAATATACTAGTTTACTGCAATTCATGCACAAGGACACCCAGATCCCTCTGCACCAAAGCGCTCCGAAGTTTCTCTCCATTTAGATAATTTGCCTTTGTATTTTTCCTACCAAATGGATAACCTCACACTCATCCTTGTTAAACTCAATCTGCCAAATTTTGCCCTATTCACTTAACCTATCAATATCCATTTGTAAATTTCTTATTTCATTATTGCAACTTACTATCCCGCCTATTTTAGTGTCATCTGCAACTTTGGCCAAGGGACCTACTATCCCTGCAGCCAAGCCATTAATATAGATTGTAAATAGTTGGCATCGAGGGCTGAACCCTGTGGCACCCCACTAGTTACATCTTGCCAACCTGAAAAAGACCCATTTATCCCCACTCTCTGCTTTCTGTTGGTTAGTCAATCCTCCATCCAAGCTAATAAATGACCTCTAATCCCATGTGAACTAACCTTGTATATTAATCTGTGTGGCACCTTATCAAATGCCTCCTGGAAGTCCAGATATACTACAGCTACAGGATCGCCATTATTCACTTTGCTTGTTACATCTTCAAATAACTCTAGCAAAGTAGTCAGACATGATTTACCCTTCATAATACCATGCTGACTCTGATGGATTGCATTTTGACTTTCTGAATGTCCTGTTATTCCTTCCTTTATAATGGATTCTAACAATTTCCTAACAACAGAAAACATTTGTTCTTCTTTCTTCCCTATTAAAAGAACAACTATCTTCCCTCATTTTAAAGTTGATAAGTTGAGACTTTTTATCCTTTTAACTCATTCATGGCTGTTTACCAATAAGACTTTTTCACAGAATCATTAAATCAGATTCAGATGATGGCTGCAGTACAGTTCATAAGTCAAACTTGTAGCATAATAATGCATACATATATTGCTTTAGTGTCATATTCGATCTGCAAAAAACCACTTTGTAACAAGATCTTGGCTGGGGTTCTCTGACCTCAGCCGCTATGAATGGAGATTTGGCTAATCTTCAAGTTCTCCATTCTCACTGGCAGCGGCTGCGGGAAGAACGAGATTGGGGAATCAGGAGCTTGTTTTGAATTTTCAAATCCACAGTTTATATGCATTAACCAATGAAAATCTAAGAACAGGCTGGAAATTTTGGATATCTCACAGATCAATATCAATTTGGAAATGTCACAAACGTTGTACCGATTCTTGGACTATTCTGATTTCAGAGGTCCTGAAAAAGTACTTCAACTTGCATCTATGCACCAACCATACTTCAAGAGTTGATGTGGTTAGTCCTGAACACTTACGCTACTTTCGCACCTTTACAGGCAGCCAAATATGTTGGGGAAACGGTATGAAGCATTTGTCATTACTGCAGACATCAATAATAAAGGCACCCCTTAAACTGGATTAAACATGCAGGTTATTTCGGCTAAGTTATGATGCTGTCTGCTGTGAGGGTGACATGGCGGCACAGTGGTTAGCACTGCTGCCTCACAGCATCAGGGACCCGGGTTCGATTCCCGGCTCGGGTCACTGTCTGTGCAGAGTCTGCCCATTCTCCCAGTGTCTGCATGGATTTCCTCCGGGTGCTCCAGTTTCCTCCCGCAGTCCAAAGATGTGCAGGTTAGGTGCAATGGCCATGCTAAATTCTCACTCAGTGTACCCGAAAAGGCGCCGGTATGTGGCAACTAGGGGATTTTCACAGTAACTTCATTACAGTGCTAATGTAACTTAATGTGACACTAATAAACTTTTGAACTTTTAAGATTACATATCGTTCTAAATTCCCAAACGAGGACAAACAAGTGATGTTAGTATTAGGAAGTAGTTTCCCTGCCTTTTAAACTATCAGTAACCATGAAGGAGGTGGCTATTGGAAAGGTGGCAACTTGTGTTACAGTTTTCGCCTGATTCAGGGTGACCTTTCATTCACCCCAGTCACAGTTCCCAATGCTGGCTTCTAAGGTTTCACCTTCAGCAAATGCAACAGATTCATTGGTGCCTTCTTATCACTGTTGGAATAAATTGTTTTGCAGGAATGATGGGTAACACATGTTCGTCAATGATATTTGTTTTTACGATACGGGATTATCAGGTACAAAAATGATCACGTCGAATGCCCTGCCTACATCAATCAAATTGTATTAATATAAAATAAGTAAAAAAGTAAAGTTTATTTATTAGTCACAAGTAAGGCTTACATTAACACTGCAATGAAGTTACTGTGAAATTCCCCTAGTTGCCACATTCTGGCGCCTGCTCGGGTCAATGCACCTAACCAGCATGTCTTTCAGACTGTGGGAGGAAACCCACGCAGACACGGGGAGAACGTGCAAACTCCGCACAGACAGTGACCCAAGCCAGGAATTGAACCCAGGTCCCTGGTGCTGTGAGGCAGCAGTGCTAAACACTGTGCCCCCGTGCCACCCATTTACCACTTGCTAAATGTGGAGGCACTTTCAATCTTTAAGACTAAACTAATGATTTGCATTTATGCAGTCATTTTATGTAGTGGCATGATGTCAGCCATGGCTCAGTGGCAGCTTACTTACCCAAGTCAGAAAGCTGTGGGCACAAGCTCCACTTTGAGCACGTTGGCCAACCTCGTCTGTAGCTGGGATTCTCCGGTGCCGCTGCAGTGAATGGAGATTTGGCTGAGCGACAAATTCTCAATTCTTGCTGGCAGCGGTAGCAGGTCTTGCGAGACTGGAAAATTCTGGCCATTATTCATACTGTCGAAGCAGCCTTCTATCAGATGAAACATTAAACCAAGAATCTGGCTGCTCTCTCAGCTGGATATAAACAATCTCATAGTACTACTTTGAACAGGACAAGAGCTCTTCCACTTTCCTGACTGGGGTAGCTTCAATGGGAATCCTTATTGATAGGGGTGAGACCAGAGGAACCCGCCGCCAGTGAACGGCGTGCTGTCTCCCGCCGCCAGTGAACGGCGTGCTGTCTCCCGCCGCCAGTGAACGGCGTGCTGTCTCCCGCCGCCAGTGAACGGCGTGCTGTCTCCCGCCGCCAGTGAACGGCGTGCTGTCTCCCGCCGCCAGTGAACGGCGTGCTGTCTCCCGCCGCCAGTGAACGGCGTGCTGTCTCCCGCCGCCAGTGAACGGCGTGCTGTCTCCCGCCGCCAGTGAACGGCGTGCTGTCTCCCGCCGCCAGTGAACGGCGTGCTGTCTCCCGCCGCCAGTGAACGGCGTGCTGTCTCCCGCCGCCAGTGAACGGCGTGCTGTCTCCCGCCGCCAGTGAACGGCGTGCTGTCTCCCGCCGCCAGTGAACGGCGTGCTGTCTCCCGCCGCCAGTGAACAGCGCGCTGTCTCCCGCCGCCAGTGAACAGCGCACTGTCTCCCGCCGCCAGTGAACGGCGTGCTGTCTCCCGCCGCCAGTGAACGGCGTGCTGTCTCCCGCCGCCAAGTAAAACAGAGGAGAGGCCAAAGAACAAAGAAAATTACAGCACAGGAACAGGCCCTTCGGCCCTCCAAGCCTGCACTGACCATACTGCCTGATTGAATTAAAAACCCCTACCCTTCTGGGGACCATATCCCTCCATTCCCATCATATTCATGTATTTGTCAAGACATCCCTTAAAAGTCACGATCGTATCTGCTTCCACTACCTCCCCGGGCAGCGAGTTCCAGGTACCCATCATCCTCTGTGTAAAAAACTTGCCTCGTAAAGCTCCTTTAAACCTTGCCCTCTCACCTTAAACCTGTGCCCCCCCAGTAATTGACTCTTCCACCCTGGGAAAAAGCTTCTGACTATCCACTCTGTCCATGCCCCTCATAATCTTCTAGACTTCTATCAGGTTGCCCCTCAACCTCAGTCATTCCAGTTTCTCCAACCTCTCCTCATAGCTAATTTGTCCGGATTAAACTCCATCTGCCATCTCTCCGCCCAAATCTCCAACCGATCTATATCCTGCTGTATCCTCTGATGGTCCTCATTGCTGTCCACAAATCCACCAACCTTTGTGTCATCCGCAAATTTACTAATCAGACCAGTTACATTTTCCTCCAAATCATTTTTATATAATACAAACAGCAAAGGTCCCAACACTGATCCCTGAGGAACGCCACTTGTCACAGCCCTCCATTCAGAAACGCACCTTTCTGCTGCTACTCTGTCTTCTTTGACTGAGCCAGTTCTGTATCCACCTTGCCAGCTCGTCTCTGATCCCATGCAACTTCACCTTCTGACCCAGTCTGCCTTGAGGGACTTTGTCAAAGGCCTTACTGAAGTCCATGTAGACAACATCCACTGCCCTACCCTCATCAATCATCTTCGTCACTTCCTCGAAAAACTCGATCAAGTTCGTGAGACATGACCTCCCCTTCATAAAACCGACCTCCCCTTCACAAAGAATCTCACCCACTGTCTAATTGTGGGTTAGACACAGTCAGTGTGTATTACTTCACAGCAATGAAACAATTGATAAAAGTGCTAGAAAAAATGCTTTGAGAAACAGCTTTACAAAAAGTGACAGAGGCCAAAGGTCCCTTCAGCATTGCTGTAATAGAGAGGGGCTGCAGTAGGGAGCATGACAAATTGAAAATATGCTCCCAATTCATGTCATATGCAGATATTATCGCAGACTTGGTTCTTGTCATGCTTAGCTGGGGTTTAAGAACAATTCCCACTGCCTGCTGTGAAACATGCCTGGTCCCAAATAAACAGCAGAGAGCTCTGAAAGGTAAAGTGCTGAAATATCCCAATATCAACAGCCTTTGATGCTTAATTGGACAAGGTAATTATCATTTTTATTTGCTTTGAAAATAGAGACAGAGCTAACTGCTCACCAAGCAAAAGAAGAATAACCAAGGGCCCAATTCTCCTGAATCGGCACTAAGTGCCCACACCAGTGGGAAAGCCAGTGTTCCCGCTGGCACTGGCAGTGTTTGTCAATGGGATTCTTCCACCTGGTGGATGCAGATTCATGCAGCCTGCGAATCACAACAGCCACCTTGACTTTTCAGAGATTTTTTGAAAGGCTGCCCTGATTTCTGCGGTCTGAGACAGGTCCCCCTCTCCCCAAAAGTCAGAATAGCAACTTTCCAGCTGATCAGGGTAGGACCCGTAACCCATCCTCCCCCTGCCCTCACCACTCAAATAACATGAGTGGTGGAGGATCCAACATGCCAGGTCCACACTGGTCAGCAACAAAGCACACCTGCTGGGGAAGTAGGAGAATGGCGACAATCCAGCCCGATAATTGTTTTATTTGGTGGGAATCCGATCAGGGCCAGTGCTGCCGAACTCCCACGCCCCCAAGAGTCAGGACATCCAATGTAAGTCTGAAACAATGTGCAGCCCAGGTGATGGGATGGAGAGAGAGGTCATTTGATTTTTGATTTGATTTATTATTATCACATGTATCAGTACACAGTGAAAAGTATTGTTTCTTGCGTGCTATACAGACAAGGAACACCGTTCATAGAGAAGGAAACGAGAGAAGAGTGCAGAATGTAGTGTTACAGTCATAGCTAAGGTGTAGAGAAAGATCAACTTAGTGCGAGGTAGGCCCATTCAAAAATCTGATAGCAGCAGGGAAGAAGCTGTTCTTGAGTCGGTTAGTGCGTGACCTTAGACTATCTTTTTCCTGACAGAAGAAGATGGAAGAGAGTATGTCCCGTGTGCGTGGGGTCCTTAATTATGCTGGCTGCTTTTCCGAGGCAGCGGGAAGTGCAGACAGAATCAATGGATGGGAGGCTGGTTTGCGTGATGGATTGGGCTTCGTTCACAATCCTTTGTAGTTTCTTTCGATCTTGGGCAGAGCAGGAGCCATACCAAGCTATGATACAACCAGGTCAATAGCCATGACCACACAAACTATTGAGTAGCCTACATCATTTCAGTTGGTTTCTTGGTCAAATTGAGGAGGAATTTCTTAATTTAAATCCTGTGTTTCAGATACAAGTCCAGATTCAGTGTTATTAGAAAAGATATAGAAAGTTTGCATTCTCTGTGTTTGAAATTGGGAATTGTTAGTTGTATGTTGCAAGTTAATGAAATTTGCAGTTCCAGCTTTATTATTTATGTTAATAAACCTTTTGCATAGATTACAATCTAAATTATAGTCTGCCGCAGTCATTATTCTTTTACGATTCAAACTGTGAGGGAACAAGAGAAGATGCGAGTCATTTCCAGTGAACAGATGATAATGGAAAGAGAGTTCTGTTCAACGCCTAGACAACTCAACCTGATATTATGTGCATATGGTAACATTTCAGTTTGTAGTGAACAAAGACTCCCTTACAAGAGAGCATCTTGCTAATTGGCACTAGAGAAATATCTGGTACAGAACAAAAATCATCTGTGTTCCTCTAGTGGATTACTTAACATATTTGGAGACTAATGGGGAAAGCATGAAAATGCTGAGGGTGGAAATATGGATAAAACTATTCCCTCTAGTTACTGTTCAGAGAATCTACTAGAATGCGCACTACTACTGGCATCAGGTAACAACTGGATCAGGCTCAGCAGTCAGAATATCTACTGGTGAATAATTTGCCAACTGTCATCTCTTTAACTCAATAACTTGCATTTATGTATTTTTTTTAATAAGTAAAATCCACAAGGAGCTTCATAGGAGCAGATAAAAGTTGATGCCGAGCCACTTGAGATATCAGGACAGATGAGTAAAAGCTTATCGAATGGAATCATACAATGATTGCAGTTCAGAAGGAGGCCATTTAGTCCATCAAGCCAGTGCCTTCACTCTGCAAGAAGAATGCCACGAATCCCACAGCTTTCCCTGTAGCTCTGTAAATTCTTTTATTTTTAGGGCAATTATCCAATTGCCTGCTGAAAGTCACCACTGAATCTGTCTCCACCTCACTCTCAAGAATACATTCCAGATTCTAGCAACTTTCTGCAGGAATCGTTTTCCTTCATGGCATTTTTGGTTCTTTTGCCAATTACCACACATATCTGTCTCTTGACCATTCTGCCAAATTCCAAAGGGAATTTTCTCCCCATCTACTCTGTCTATATCCTTCACGATTTTGAACACCTCTATCAAATCTCCTCAACCCTTCTCTTCCCCAAGCAGAACCACCCCACCTTCTCCAATCTACTCAAGTGATTGAAGCCCCTCATTCCCGGGAATCTTTATTCCACACTCTCTAATGCCTTCACGTGCTTACTAAAGTGCAGTGTCTAGCAGTGGACACAATACTCCAGTTGAGACCATACCAGTCTTTTGTAGAAATTCATGATTACTTCCTTGTTTTTCTACACCATGCCTCTATTTATAAAGCTCAGGTTCCTGTCTGCCTTTTCCAATCACTTTTTTGATCTTTATGCCATCTTAAATAATTTGTGCACATTTACCCTCACCTCTCTCTTTCTTGCACCCCCTTTAGATCTGTACCCTTTATTTTGGATGGCCTCCCTTTTCACATCCTACCAAAATGTATCACTTCACATTCCCTTACATTACATTTCACCTGCAACTAAACTGCCCATTCCACCAGCCGGTCTACATCCTTTTGAAGTCTATCACTAACCACCTCACAATTTTTCCAAATTTACAGTCATCTGCAAATTTTGAAATTGTGCCCTGCCCACCCAGGACTAAGTAATTAATATAATTCAAGAAAAGCAACAATCCTAGGACTGAGCCCCAGGGAAAACCACTGTATACCTCTCTCCAATTTGAAAACAATTGTTCACCAATACTTGCTGTTTCCTGTCACACAGCCACCATAATGCATGCTGCTACTTTCCCTTTTATTCCATAGGTTCAACTTTGCTGATAAAGCTATTACGTGGCACTTTATAAAATGCTTTTTGCAAGTCCATAAGTACAACATTAACAGTATTACCCTCATCAACCCTCTCTGTTAGCTCAGCTTGATGGGAGGTAGGTTATAAGCAGTCGTAGAGAGGAAATTCCATAACTGTACAGATAAATGTTCCATTATTGATTGCTGTGCAAAGTAAATCTTGCATGCACAAAAGACTAGAGTTGGAAGAGTACAGTGATGTCAGAGGGCTGCAGGACTGGAGGAATGATGTGGAGATGCCGGCGTTGGACTGGGGTAAGCACAGTAAGGAGTCTAACAACACCAGGTTAAAGTCCAATAGGTTTATTTGGTAGCAAACGCCACTAGCTTTCGGAGCGCTGCTCCTTCGTCAGATGGAGTGGAGGAACTGGAGGAACACAGGAAAGGTGTGGCAATGACTGAAGCTGAACACAAGGCTGAGAATTTTAAAATTGAGGCATTGACAGACTGAGGGCCGGGGTAGGTCAAAAAAGGCAGGGATGATGGGTGAACAAGTGGAGCTGCAAATTATGAAAAGCGCAGGAGTTTTGGACGAGCTGAAGTTTTTGGAGGTAGACATCCACATGTAGCTGTCAGTACCCACTGAACCATAGCCTAGCAGAAGTCACTATCTTTGGGAGAGAGGGAAGAAAAAAACGGCAAAACTAAAGTGGCCACTTCATCACATGACAATATTGCTGGTAATTTGAAAAATATGTTTTTAATTTCATTATATAAGAACATTGAGGCAGCCAACAATGAACAGTCCAACCCAAAAAATAGTACAGTTAATACATTCATATTAAGTTAGTAAATTGGGAGAAAACTATTAAAAACTGGTCATCTGTAGAGGTTCATTTTTATTCACTTAACAGAAAATAGCATCAAAATCACTAGCACATATGCCTATAGGACTTGCACAAAGATGACTCAAGAGCACTTTTCCAGGAATGGAGAGGCAGGGAAGGGTGGCAGTGGAAAGTAGAAAAACAGCAGATGCTGAGCAAGAGAATTAAATGATAACAAGAGTTGAGAGAGAACACCCGAGAGGCAAGATCAAATTGCAGCGTTTTTGAAGGAGGGTTTGAAAGCAAGGAGGAAGGTGGTAACACAGAGCGCAGCACATACTGGTTACTTGTGATAGGGTGGAGACTAAGAGGTAACTTGGTACCAGAGAAGCCAGGCTTGAATGCAAGTCATGATTGTTGGAGATCCTTTCGGAAAGGTTGGTAATGATCCTTGTCATTTCACTGGAAACCCTGTAATATTTTCAAGGATAAGGAAGAGGAGAGTACAAGGCCATGAGAGTGTAGGCAATAGCAGACTAAACCAGCTGTAATTTTGGAAAGTAAAGGCTGGGAAGCCAAATGAGAAACTGTTCCACATCCACAAGTTAAAAGTCTCCCAATCAGCATTCTCATTTTTAAGTTTATTTATTTGTGCCACAAGTTGGCTTACTTTAACACTGCAATGAAGTTAAGATGAAAATCCCCTTGTCGCCACACTCCAGCGCCTGTTCGAGGATACTGAGGAGAATTTATCATAGTCAATGCACCTAACCAGCACGTCTTTCAGACTGTGGGAGAAAACCGGAGCACCCAGAAGAAACCCACGCAGACACAGGGAGAACGTGCAGACTCCGCACAGACAGTGACCCAAGCCAGGAATCGAACCAGAGTCCCTGGAGCTGTGAGGCAGCAGTGCTAACCATTGTGCTACCATGTCGCCCACATCTGCACTCCCATCATTTACTGAACCGCATTGTTTCCTGGGCCTGAAATTAACTTCAAGCTTCTTGCCTTCACTACAAATCCAATGCACCCTAGTGGAGTCTTACTACTAGTCCCAAAAAGAATCAAAATGCCAAGTTGCAAGACCACAGTTGACCACATAGACAAGACAGTAACTGCTCCATGCAAATCTTCAGCAATGACCATAAACTTTTATCACAAAGAGCATGTAGTTCCATTAATGGTCAGGTCAGGGTGAAATATTTCTAAATATCTTCAATTTGAAGTCTTCTGATCATGTTGCAAATTTTGCTGCTGGAAATTTGGAACCAATTAACATTCAAGTTAAAATCTCTTTTAGCAGACCAAACAACTCAGATTCCAAGTATGCATCATATGATGGAATGGATGCAATTCATAAAATGTGTCTGCACTGATCACTTAAACCATGCCAGGGCAGCAGAGTTTAATCACAATATACTTTATTACCTTATAAAGCAATTGAAGATTAGATTAGATTGAAATGAAGCTTGGACACCCTGCAGAAAATAAAACAAAATTCAAATAAATGCTAGGATTCTCTTCAAATAACTGAAAACAGCTGATCTCCATCAGCATACCGCTGTATCTTAATCAAAGCACTTCATCAAAGATTAACACAACAGGACCATACAATGTACTTCCTTACTAACCTTATTAAAAAAAAATCATGTACTGTACAAACCTATGGTCTAAAGTGTATGCCATAGTTAGGATCATCTACTTTCCTTCTTTTATGTGCCTCCAGTTTACCTCTTACACAGTAATGATATCGGAGGCAACTTTTAAACTATTTCCAGTAGATATTTGAAATTGCATTTTCATGAGGTTTTGTCACTTAACTGAATTTCTGAGTTCAGACACTTTGCTATGGGATGTGCCAGAGATAGTTCACTTTAAGATTTGCATGCATGAATACAGTAACTAACTGGGACCTGAAGCTCAGGCAAGAAGTGTAATGGAGTATATTAAATCAACAGACGGCCCTCTATTCTAACATAAAGCACAATGGGATGCTTATGGTTCACATTGAAATAACCTTTTATTTGGTTCATTTCAACTGCTGCTAAATTAGCTATTTTCATAGTATCAATCTTTATTTAACTCTGAAATCAACTGCTGTGTACGACCACTTTTATTTTGCTCCAGTTTTGCACCAGCCTCCCAGCACTTCTCTTTCCAATTTATCACTCAATATCACTCTCCCAAGATACGGGAATCAATTTTCAATGCAGAATTATGGTTTTTATATCAATCTGTCTCTCTTCATCGGTACATTTTTAAAGACTTTTCGCCTTACTCTTGTATATTTTTAAAGATGCACCAACTTCTTATCTGAAATCATAAATAAATTTTATGAACAAACACAATACAAAATAAAGTTTTCCAGTATGTTTATCTTAACATCTTGAGAACCAACTAGCTCATGATAAGGAATTACATTGCATGCTAGATCTGAAAAGCAAGAGTGCATTCAGAATGCCTGGGATGCTGCTTTCTTTGACCTATGTAGGCTTTTCATCTTGGTTGAAAAAGGCAAAAGGGGAGTGATGGTTGGTAACATTTATTTATTCCGAAACAAACTAGCAAACAACCCAAGTAGCATCATGGTGTCAAATGCCCAAATTCAGTTCTATAAATGTAGCTGCCGAGAAGCAAAGATGGTCTCTGCTGTCACTAGAGCAAAGCTAGAGTCCATTTTATATTTCTAAGTGCAGCCAATGGATGTAAAATGTGCATTTGTTATTAGTTACAACACACAAACACATCAAGGGAGTATTCCAGATTTCCACTGCCCTGTGTGAAAACAGCATTCCTAATTCCACTCCTAAATGGCCAAACTATAATTTTAAAAATCATCAGCCCAAAAAACTCAATTATTAAATCATATTATGGTCACTATTTCCAAGACATTCCCTTACCATCAGATTAACAACTAATTAGTTGGCACCGTGGCTTAGTTGGTTAAAATATCTGTCTAGTAAACAGGAGATCCTGAGTTCGAATCTCAGCGATGTCTTGGCCCGGGAGATCTTTGTGATCGGCACCGTAGCACAGTGGTTAGCACTGCTGCTTCACAGCACCAGGGACCCGGGTTCGATTCCCGGCTTGGGTCACTGTCTGTGTGGAGTTTGCATGTTCTCCCCGTGTCTGCGTGGGTTTCCTCCGGGTGCTCTGGTTTCCTCCCACATTCTGAAAGACGTACTGGTTAGGTGCATTGACCCGAACAGGTGCCGGACTGTGGCGACGAGGGGAATTTCACAGTAACTTCATTGCAGTGTAAGTAAGCCTTACTTGTAACTAATAAATAAACTTTAACTTTTCTGGTTCATTTATATAATTCATATTGTTCTAGAAAACTGAATATATTCTAGAAATCCACTGCCTTTATGACTTGAGCTGTTCTACATCAATAAACAATAGTACAACACTGATTTTGCTACATATTTGCCTGATCTCTGTATTCAGAGCCATTAGTTATCTTCACATGTCAATTTAAAACAGCAGACAACTGAAATGTTGGGCTCAGGAAGAAGTTTTTAAAAATTCATGGCATCCAAGTTCAAACCTCACATCTGTTGCACTTAGGTTATGGTGCAATAAGCTGGAAACTACACTTAAATAGTCAGGTGTTGTTAAAGTCACTACCTCACAAAACAAAGTAGAATATCAAACTGCAGAACCTCAAAAAGGAAATATTGTAAAACAACTTTCAATGATAAAATATTACAGTGAAAGAAACCAAGCTACAAGGGTGAAAAAGAAGACACCAAGCCAAAGTAGGCGACATTAGAAACAGTTATTAGAAGCTTGGTCAATAGGGTTTTAATGTGGGACAAAGGATGAAGGCAAAGGGGTTTGGTTTGGAATTCCAAGTGCAGCATATGGTGGCACAGTGGTTAGCATTGCTGCCTCAGCGTCAGGGACCCGGTTCAATTCCCAGCTTGCGTCACTGTCTGTGCAGAGTTTGCACGTTCTCCCTGTGTCTGTGAGAGTTTCCTCCGGGTGCTCTGGTTTCCTCCCACACTGCGAGAAATATGCTGCTTAGGCACATTGGCCATGCTAAATTCTCCCTCAGTGTACCCGAACAGGTGCCAGAGTGTGGCGACTAGGGGATTTTCACAGTAACTTCATGCAGTGTTAATGTAAACTTACTTGTGACACTAATAAATAAACTTTAATCCTGAACTGGAGCATTGGGAGGAGCAAAATAGTGAAGGATTAAGACCATAAGACATAGGAGCGGAAGTAAGGCCATTCGGCCCATCGAGTCCACTCCACCATTCAATCATGGTTGATTTCAACTCCATTTACCCGCTCTCTCCCCATAGCCCTTAATTCCTCGAGAAATCAAGAATTTATCAATTTCTGTCTTGAAGACGCTCAACGTCTCGGCCTCCACAGCCCTCTGTGGCAATGAATTCCACAGACCTACCACTCTCTGGCTGAAGAAATTTCTCCTCATCTCTGTTCTAAAGTGACTCCCTTTTATTCTAAGGCTGTGCCCCCGCGTCCTAGTCTCCCCTGCTAATGGAAACAACTTCCCTACGTCCATCCTATCTAAGCCGTTCATTATCTTGTAAGTTTCTATTAGATCTCCCCTCAACCTCCTAAACTCCAATGATTGTAGTGCTTAAATAGTTTGCAAGGATAAGGAAGGAAAATGCCAAGGAGGGATTTATATACAAGCATAAGAATATTAAACAAAGTCCAGTGGATTAGTGAGCTCTGCTTCCAACAGTTTTAACTCAATTTTTCAGCTCATTGCCTGCTATGAGGAAATGATGCTCGACTTTCTAAGTAAGTGATTAGATGCCAATTCCACGAACACACTAATATATGGCTCATTATTAGTTTAAATCATTCCCAATATAAACTCTATATGTTAATTCACCCCCCCCCCCCCCCCCCCCCCACTACGCTAAAAAATCAATGCAGTGGGATGGGAGAATCATGCCCCAAATATCATAGCATGGAGCAGACTCCATGATCAAACAAGTTACTTAAACTACAGTAACTGGGCAACTGCATTTGCTACATATATTACAGTATTGTGGAATAATGTTTAATCTTGTCATCAGAACTTCCTCTGCACAGTTAAAAACAGTTCCTAATATTTAATTCATTTCGCACCAGACATTGCTAAGCTGAAGAATATCCTTCAAAATTTTCCAACTGGACATTAGATATTCAGAAGAAAAACTCAACGACAGCTCCCAGAGTTTTCATAAGTGCTGAAGATATTTTTTGTCCTATTAATTTGCCAAATATAATTTCAATTGTTTTAGACAATGTGATCTTCCAGTTTTACATAACTGTAAACAAACTTTGTGATGCCAGATTTCCCCAGGGCAGTAGTTACAATAAACAGGGATGCGATAGTAACCTAGCTGCCTGCTTTTCATTAAGAATGATTAGTCCCTGCTGCTAAGTGCACATTTACAGACACCAAGCAAAAACTAAATTGCGTTCTGCTGTAATGTTCTCAGAAACGACTAACCTACCAACATCCACTGACTGAGCTAACAAATTAAGAAAGGTTGTTTGGGATCATACCCAGGACAACTGACATCCAGCATAAACACCCTCAGCAGAAACAGTGGTAACAAAATAAAATGTTCGCCTGGCTAACTGCATAATTCCCATGAAAAACATTCATATTTTCTTTATTAGATACTGAACTTAAATATGACTTTATTGAAGAACACACACCCCAGCTTGTTAGTCCCCTTGATATTTCAATTTCTTCAAATACTGAAGCTTTCAGAATCCATGGAAATTTTAAAAATTCAAATCTCAGTAAAGTTTTGCCAGATTGACTGACCTCTGTGACAAAGAAGATGTCACAGAGAGATTAAACCTATCAGACTTCCTAAAGCTTGACATGCAGATGTACAGAATTGGACTGCAAGCCTTTAAGGTGAACGGCTGAAAGAATAGGCAGAAAAAAGCATTTGTAAGGATCTCCTTGGCTCCCTTAGCCACACATTTGTGGGAATGTAGGTCAATCGATATAAAAGCCACAGTTTTGAAGGATGAAAAATTTCAAAGAGAAATGTTTTTTGAAATCACCTAAAGCAAATGACGTCGAAGTAGAAGGGAAGCTGTGGAGGTTAAACAAATGTTTATGGATTAAATGATGCACTGAGGGTATAGTATTTCTCAGTTAGGTCTGTCTTGCTGAAAGTACGTTGTACTCAGTTGAAAGCAGAAACAGCAATGTTCTACTGGTATCACAAAGACAAACTTGCAGGCATCTTTATGATGCATGTCAATGATTTTCTGTAGGGAGGTTCTGCAAAGTTTCAGCAATTTATTATAGAACATAGAACATAGAAAGCCACAGCACAAACAGGCCCTTCGGCCCACAAGTTGCGCCGATCACATCCCCACCTCTAGGCCTATCTATAGCCCTCAATCCCATTAAATCCCATGTACTCATCCAGAAGTCTCTTAAAAGACCCCAACGAGTTTGCCTCCACCACCACCGACGTCAGCCGATTCCACTCACCCACCACCCTCTGAGTGAAAAACTTACCCCTGACATCCCCCCTGTACCTACCCCCCAGCACCTTAAACCTGTGTCCTCTCGTAGCAACCATTTCAGCCCTTGGAAATAGCCTCTGAGAGTCCACCCTATCCAGACCCCTCAACATCTTGTAAACCTCTATCAGGTCACCTCTCATCCTTCGTCTCTCCAGGGAGAAGAGACCAAGCTCCCTCAACCTATCCTCATAAGGCATGCCCCCCAATCCAGGCAACATCCTTGTAAATCTCCTCTGCACCCTTTCAATGGCTTCAACATCTTTCCTGTAATGAGGTGACCAGAACTGCACGCAGTACTCCAAGTGGGGTCTAACCAGGGTCCTATAAAGCTGCAGCATTATCTCCCGACTCCTAAACTCAATCCCTCGATTAATGAAGGCTAGTACGCCATACGCCTTCTTGACCGCATCCTCCACCTGCGAGGCCGATTTAAGAGTCCTATGGACCCGGACCCCAAGGTCCTTCTGATCCTCTACACTGCTAAGAATGGTACCCTTCATTTTATACTGCTGCTCCATCCCATTGGATCTGCCAAAATGGATCACTACACACTTATCCGGGTTGAAGTCCATCTGCCACTTCTCCGCCCAGTCTTGCATTCTATCTATGTCTCGCTGCAACTTCTGACATCCCTCCAAACTATCCACAACACCACCTACCTTGGTGTCGTCAGCAAACTTACCAACCCATCCCTCCACTTCCTCATCCAGGTCATTTATGAAAATGACAAACAGCAAGGGTCCCAGAACAGATCCCTGGGGCACTCCACTGGTCACTGACCTCCATGCAGAGAAAGACCCCTCCACAGCCACTCTCTGCCTTCTGCAGGCAAGCCAGTTCTGGATCCACAAGGCAACAGCCCCTTGGATCCCATGCCCTCTCACTTTCTCAAGAAGTCTTGCATGGGGGACCTTATCGAACGCTTTATCGGAAAGAAAGATTGGAAGATTGAAAGTCAGGCTTCAGTGGCCTTTAAGTACATCGGGTTAGGTATGAAGCAGAATAGGTCAGAAGTAACATTAAATCAACAATCATGATTAGAAATGGGGTGAGATTCTCACACAGATGATTGTTTATTCAAAGAAGAAACAGAGTAGTTAAGAAGCTTGATTGGCCAATTAAACTGGTTATGCACTGAGACAAGACCCAATGCCAATTATGATGTATTGGAATTTAGTACTATGATGAGGAGGTTATGAGGGTAAATAAAACATTAAAGACATTAAATCTGAAAAAAATAAGCACTCAAGTTTCCAGCTCTGGATGACTCAAAGGACATGAAATTTGTCCTTTTCAGTGATGCTTCCCATGCCAATTATCCAGATGGATATTTGAGTACAACAACTAGGTTTATCATATTTTTGATGAGTGAAAATGGAAAATGTTCCTTGGAAGCCAAAAAAATAAAAAGGATGGCTATATGTACCTTAGCTGCAAAAACACTGGAACTAATGGAAATGATAGATATGGGATTGTTCTTCCCTAACATTCTGAAGGAAATCCTATATGAGGGGCACTCTGAGAAACGTGTTCCCATGGAATGCTATATGGACCATTATCCTCTTTGGGGTAATGCGTATTTGACAAAGAATGTCACTAAGAAAATTTGAAGGATTGGCGTTGCACAGTTGGATGAATTGCTTCCTTATGTGCTGCCAAATTCTACAATTCTACCTTGGGATAACTTAGGAGGTTGTTTTGGCCTAGAGACTTTTCCTCCCACTCTACATTCCTCAGACAACCTCACCTTTCCACAACACAAAAAAACTTTGACATCAGAAGAACATTTTTAGAATTGGTTAGGAAAATTAGTACGATTTGATGTTTTTTAATACTTCCAAGAAGTTTACAGAAAACCATGTTAATAAAAAGATGGAAATAAAGTACTCCAGTGGAAAACTGCAATCAAATGTTGATAAAACAACAACTGTAACCTGGCTATGTTTTTTAAAAAGCACAGAATCAGTAGAAGAACAGTAGCATTATCTTTAGGTGCCCTTTTTTTCCCAGATGATTCTACATTCTCTGGCAAAATTTAAGTTAGATGATCCAGTGTTTGCCCTGACATGCTTGCTTTTCCAGTCATCAGGTTTATGTCCAATGACTCAAGTTATTAGTCAGTCAAACATAGAAGTCAGCTGCTGAGTTCCTGCACTGTTCCTCCTTGACTTGTTTACTCTTAATATTAACAGTAGGAGACAACACCCAATATTGTTGCTGCAAGGAGGGAAGCTAATTATAACATTAAATATTGCTGTAATACCACAAGCAACTTTTTAAGATACAAAAACTGTAGATGTTAAGTTAATAAAAGCAACAAATACAGCTATATACCATCACAAAAAGCTTACTCTACTTCTCACACTATTTTTGTAAAACTGAAAAAAATCAAACTAGATGAGGACGTCAAACTTAACTCCAGCCTGATCTGGCTTCTGGTCTTTGGTGTGGGTCACATTCAACAAATTTTACTGCACATGCTAGGTTAAGATTTAGAATATATTTTTCTCATTCACTGAGTGCAAGACAAACTTGATGTACATTAATTTCAGGGTATGACATACTAGCCCTAATTTATACAGTAGCAGATTAAGTCCATTTGTACAAAAACATATTGGTCCAGATTGTTTTTAAAGCATGTTTTGTAGCTGCCTGAAATCAATATTGGATCAATTTAAATATATAAACAAGGGTCTCGGGCCTCTTTCAGGAACCTTTTGCAAAATGGTTTAAAAACCAGATGCAGAAACTCTTATGCAAGTTACAACTAGTTTTGCCAGTGATGAACCAACCTAAACTAAGAAATGATGGGGAAATTTTAAAAATCCCCTGTCGTGAATGAGTACAGTAAGAAGTTTAACAACACCAGGTTAAAGTCCAACAGGTTTATTTGGTAGCAAAAGCCACAAGCTTTCAGAGCCTTAAGCTCCTTCTTCAGGGGAGTGGGAATTCTGTTCACAAACAGGGCATATAAAGACAGAAACTCAACTTACAGAATAATACTTACAACTAATCAAGTCTTTAAGATACAAACAATGTGAGTGGAGACAGCATTAAGACAGGTTAAAGAGCACAGTGGGCTGCTGCAAGCCTGTACTCAGCCATTCTGCATCTCACTCCTCCATGTACATGTATGCAATGTAAACTTAGCTTACTCCCTTATTCTTAATTCCTTCAGCAGTGGAAAATATTGTTTCATTATTGTTTTTTATTCTTTCATGGGATATAAGCATTGATGGCAACTCAGCATTTGTTGTCCCATCCCTAACTGTTCTTAAGAAGATGGTAAGTTATCTTCTTGAATCACTATAGACCATCTGGTACGGGTACACCCACACTTATCCACAATTTTAATCATCCCTACACCTCTGGAAGAATTTCTCTGCACCATTCCCAAACATCACTCAATTTCCCAGTAATCTGTCCCTTCTTCTACCCCAATGCCCCCACTCCCAATCACATCATCCTTGCTTTCTACTTTTGTTTTAATTCATTTGTGGGATATGGACTTGGCTGGCTGGCCAGCATTTATTGCCCATCCCTAGTTGCCCTTGAGGAGGTGATGGTGAGCTGCCTTCTTGAATCGCTGCAGAGCCCTAATCTCATGACCCCAAAGAGGCAGATTATCAAGAAGTATAGGGAGATGAGACGTGGGGTAAGGAATTCCATAGTGCTGGAACATGACGACTTTTGATTCTGCCACCAATGATAAAAGGCAGTCACACAGCTGCAGAGAGGTTGACTGGGTAGGAATAGATGGGCAGAGGATAGGAAAATACTCTGAATGATGTACAGTCAAGGATGAACATTTTGAAATCCATGTACTGGAGATAGGAAGCAGTGCAGGTCAGGGTGAGAAACAGAGTTAATGTTTTGAGTCTAAATGACTTTCTCTTCACAGATGCTGTCAGGCCTGCTGAGTTTATCCAGCATTTTCAGTTTTTATTTCAGAATTCCAGCATTCACAATATTTTGCTTTTAAATTGAAATGTAAACACAGTTTCCAACCCCTGAACTAATACTGTTCAGGTGGAATAGTTTATCCAAGCTACTATCACTGAATGCAACAGAGTTCACACCAATACTTCACACAGCAAGTTGTTTGTTGATGCAAACACCAAATTAAAGTCAGGTGATTCCCCAGAGCAGGAGAGAGAACAATGAATCATACTTCCTGTCCAATCCCACCATGTCACTAAAATTAAAATAATTGTATTTTCTTCAATTCATGCTGCCTTCTCTAGCTCATGAAGATGATACTAATGCAAAGTTGTCTGATGAATATTAAGTCGACATGTTGAAATTGAAAACTTGACACTGACTCGCAACACTGTCTCTATGGTGTCCGAAGCAAAGAAGAAACTATATTCTCGACCTGTAAGGCAGGCAACGTCTGCAATGATTCACTTCACTTGGTTTAGAAACCATGCCGCTTTTTTACTTCTATCCACAGTGGGGGGGAGAGAAAGAGAGAACAGAATAGAATGGGGAAAGAAAATCCATGTACTAAAAACTTTTCAAAAGAAAGAAAACTAATACAAAAGTCAACTGTAATCATTAATCAACACTTGCAGTAATTTGCAATACTAAAATTGGATATCAGGCGCATGTAGCAGCACAATATGGGAACATCCTGCACCTCAGTAAGCAAACTGTGATGTGATGGCTCAGCAAAAACTGATCACTAGCAAGTGACAATGAAATGATGATATACAACAGGCTTTTAGAAATAAGAAAGAAAAATTATAACTAAAGGATTATACTGGCAATTGTTTGGCATTCTCAATATATGAGGCCCACCAAGTTCAGTGGAACAAAGGGACCTTGGCATGTTTGTCCACAGATCTCTGAAAGCGAAAGGGCATGTTAGTAGGGTGGTGAAAAAGGCATATGGGACACTCGCCTTTATCAATCGGGATGTAGATTACAAAAGCAGAGAGGTCATGTTGAAGTTGTACAGAACTTCGATCAGGCCATGGCTAGAGTACTGTGTGCAGTTCTGGTCGCCACATTATAGAGAGGATGTGATTGCACTGGAGGGGGTGCAGAGGAGGTTCACCAGGATGCAGCCTGGGATGGAACATTTAAGTCATGACGAGAGATTGGATAGGCTTGGGTTGTTTTCATTGGAGAAGAGGAGACAGGGGCGAGGTGTTCAAGATTATGAAGGACACGGGCAGAGTGGATAAGGAGCAGTTGTTCCCCTTAGTTAAATGGTCAGTCATGAGGGGAAATGCGCTGCCTGGAAGGGTGGTAGAAGCGGGTTGCCTCACATCCTTTAAGAAGTACCTGGGTGAGCACTTGTCACATCACAACATTCAGGGCTCTGGGCCAAGTGCTGCCAGACGGTATTAGATGGGAGGTCAGGTGTTTCTCACATGTTGGTGCAGATTCGATCAGTAGACGGGCCTCTTCTGCGCTGTATGATTCTATGATTTTTTTTCCAGCCAAGTCTCAGCTGCCTGCTTTTTCAAAAAAGTAAAAATGACCAGATTGTGTGTTTTCAATATATTGCACTCTTAAAACAATGCTTTGGGATCTTTTATATCCATTGGAACATGCAGATGAGGCTGCAGTTTATTTATTGTGTCAACCGAAAGATAATGCCTCAGAAATTACAGCATTCCCTTGGTACTACACTTGTAAGTGCCAGTCTAGATTGTGTGCCAAGTTCTGGTGTGGGGCTTGAAAACATGACCTGATTCTGAAGCAAGAGTGCCATCACTGAACCAAGTTCAAATACATTTCTCCACTTAAATTTTTGCTATATACTGAATAAAGAGAGTGAGCAGAGGCCAGGAATCTCTGCATATTGAAAAGGAATTTAGAAACAGTCACCTGGTCATTTCCGGATACCAACGTTGCAAAAAGCAATGGTTTAGCAATAGGCTGCAAGCGCTAACTTCTACCACAATAAACTGTTAGCCCATCAAAATATAAGAGGGTAAGAGAACAACTGAGTGAGAGAAAATTAAGAAACAGTTTAAAATTATGCCTTGCAGCCTTTTCAATTTGGTGATGTGTTTTCGTTCAGGCCATAAATGGTGATTTCCTATCATCCAAATCCTAGTTTATAATGATCTTGAAAGATATTCTGCAATCTGAAAGCCACAGAAGGGGAGAGAAAAATTCATATTTAACAAACTCAATGGTATTAATAATTTACATCTAAACTGATTAAATGTTAATTGTCATCAAATTAATTCAATCTATCAATCTGGCATTCATTTCACATTCTAACCCAATGTTGCATCTTCTCTTCTGAATGTCCCAATAGCTTAAAAGAAAGATTTAATTCCCTCAGATTTCATTGCTATTACCTACCTCAACCACAACTTCTATTTTAAAGTGGCTTTTACAGAATAAAACATCCCAAGACACTTCACAGGGGCGTTTTCAAGCAAAATTTTATTGTGCTGCCTATGGAAATATTAGGACAGATGACCAAAAAAAGGGTTGACCGAGCATCTTAAAATAAGGAAAAAGAAATATATTTTTCTCGTTCTGGCTATGGCGTTTATGATTTTAAGATATTGGAAAGTTGCAGATGTATAATCAGAACACAGGAGTGATATTAATTCTGAAATTAAAGTACATGACTTTTAACACCAGGGTGTATTTTGTTAAAAATGTTTTACAATGTTGATTCTTTGTCGGTACTCTGTATTTCTCTTGTTGCTGGACAGTGAAGATGATGTCCATTGTGCCCCTTAGTGGACAGAATCCATATGGACTCTGGGGGGAGTTCTTCAGCCACAGGAAGGCGGCAGTTAAGGAGGACTCTTGCGATGGTCTTCTCTGTGGCCGACACCAAGGAAATGCAGATCAGCAACAGCCCTTGTACATAGCACTTCTTTGGCCTCACAAAGGCCTTCAACACTGTCAACTGTGAGGGATTATGGAGTGTCCTCTCTGTTATGGCTGCCCCCAAAAGTTTGGCACAATTCTCCACCTGCTCTACAATGAGATGCAAGCTGTGATCCTGACCAACGAATCCACCACAGACTAAATTCATTTCAGACTGGGGTCATGCGAGGCTATGTTATTGCACCAACACTCTTCTCGATCTTCCTTTCTGCAATGCTCCATCTCACCCTCAGCAAGCTCCCCACTGGAATGGAGCAAAATTACAGACAAATGGGAATTTGTTCCACCTCTGCCACATGCAGGCCAGATCCAAGGTCATCCCATCCTCTGCCATAGAACTACAATATGCAAACGAGCCTTGCGCTGAGCTCCAAGCCATCATCAACACTTCCATTTGAGAGCATTGATCTTACACTCAACATCCGTAAGACAAAGGTCCTCTACCAGCCGGCCCCCTGGTTATCAAAATCTACAACGTGGCCTTTGACAAGGTGAACCACTTTCCATACCTTGGAAGCCTACTGTTAACAAGGACAGACATCAACAACGAGGTTCAACACTGTCTTCAGTCATGTGAGGAATGGAGTGTTTGAAGACCAGGACCTCAGGCCTATCACCAAGCTCATGGTCTACAGAGCAGTAGTGATACCCATCCTCCTATATAGCTCAGAGACGTAGACTATGTACAGCAGGCACCTCAAAACTCTGGAGAAATACCACCAGAGCTGCCTCTGCAATATTGCATATCCATTGGTGCACCAATGTCAGTGGTCCTGCTCAGGCCAACAACCTTGAACATGTCATCGATGAAGACGAACATCTCGCCAAGGCCATCCCCCACACCCCCACTTCTTACCTTAAACAACCGCACAACCAGGTACACGGTACATACTCTTGCAACTCAGCCAACGTTGTCTACCTGATACGTCACAGGAGAGGATGTCCCGAGGCATGGTACATTGGGAGACCATGCAGACGCTACGATGGCGGATGAATGAACACCGCTCAACAATCACCAGGCAAGAGTGTTCTCTTCCTGTCGGGGAACACTTCAGCAGTCACGGGCATTCGGCCTCTGATCTTCAGGCAAGCATTCTCCAAAGCAGCCTTCATGACACACGACAACGCAGAATCGCTGAGCAGAAACTGATAGCCAAGTTCCGCACACGAGGACGGCCTCAACTGGGATCTTGGGTTCATGTCACACCATCTGTAACCCCACGACTTGCCTGGGCTTGCAAAATCTCACTAACTGTCCTAGCTGGAGACTATACACACATCTTTAACCTGTGCTTAACTCTCTCTCCACTCACATTGTCTGTAACTTTAAGACTTGATTACCTGTAAAGACTCGCATTCCAACCATTATCTTGTAAATTGAGTTTATGTCTATATATGCCTTGTTTGTGAACACAACACAAGTCCTCACTCACCTGAAGGAGGAGCTTGTGCTACCAAATAAACCTGTTGAACTTTAACCTGGTGTTGTGAGACTCCTTACTGTGCTTACCCCAGTCCAACACCAGCATCTCCACATCAGGCCAACATACCCAGCGTTGACCACGTTCAATAATCTTTGCTGGACAGGCCACATTGTCCGCATGCCTGACACAAATCTCCTGAAATAAGCAATCTACTCAGAGCTTTGACATGGCAAACAAGCCCCAGGAAGGCAAAGAAGATGCTTCACAGACACCCTCAAAACCCCCTTGAAAAAGAGCAACATTCCCATCGACAACTGGGAATCGCTGGCCTGAGATCACTCAAAGTGGAAGAAAAGTATCTGGGAAGGAGCTGAACACCGAGTTTCATCACCAAGAGCAAGCTGAAGGAAAACTTTGACAGCAAAAGGCAGCCCGGACACTGCATCCACCCGCCCCTCTGGAGGTCACACATTGAACTCCTCAGTCACCTGAGGATTCATTTTTAGTGCGGAAGCAAATCATCCTCAAATCTGAAGGACTGCTTAAGGAGAAGAAGAAAAAGCTCTATTTAATTTCATCCTATACATACAAGAAAACTGCAATAGTAATAAAACTACAATGTTAATGTTTAGTTATTAGTGTGGGGTGATGCACATTGATAGGAAGAATAGAGGCATAAACTATTTTCTAAATGGGGAGAGAATTGAAAAATTGGAAAACACTGCCAAGAAGTTACTATGAAAATCCCTCAGTCACTCACTCCGGCGCCTGTTCAGGTACCGAGGGAGAATTTAGCATGGCCAATGCACCTAACCAGCACATCTTTCAGATTGTGGGAGGAAACTGGAGCTCCTGGAGGAAACCTACGCAGACACGGGGAGAACATGCAGTCTCCACACAGACAGTTACCCAAGCCAGGAATTGGACCCAGGTCCCTGGCGATATGAGGCAGCAGTGCTAACCACCGTGCCACGCCATGGCTTAACTATATCACAGAAATATCTCTGTCATACATTGGATTTTGTTTAATGTTTTCTGACTGATCGCCAATCTCCTAATGGTGTAAATTAAGATTTTTTCAATCAAGGAACACAAATGAGAATTCTGATTCTATTTCTAAACAATTAAAAACTTTGACGTCGAGAACAGGAAACAAAAGCAGCCAGAATTCCAGCAGTCCATTACTCCCCACTAACCCAGTTGGAAATACAAGTCTGTAGAATCAGCTACCTAACATCAGCCAAATAGTTTTTGAAAATCCACTGCCCAAATCAAGTTCGGAAGAACTGGGTGAAGCACCGGAACTCCTGGAGTCAGAAGAAACAACAAACAACTGAAGTAATGTTCATTCTGGAATCTGACAGGATTCCAGCAAAAAATAACTGTTCACAGATGAAGACACAAATAACTTCCCAGAAATGCTAAAAAATCAAGGATATAGTGTGTGATAAGGAGGAATTGAAGGAAATTAGTATCACTAGAAAAATAGGGTTGGAGAAATTATTGGGATTGAAAACCAATAAATCTCCAGGACCTGATAATCTACATCCCAGGGTCGTAAAGGACATGGCCATGGAAATAGTGGAAACGTTATCTTTCAAAGTTTCGTAGATTTTGGAACAGTCCTGGCAGATTGGAGGGTGGCAAATGTAACCACGCAATTTAAAAAAGGAGGGAGAGGGAATTACAAGCCAGTTAGCCAAACATTAGTAGTAGTGTGGGCGGCACCGCGACACAGCAGTTAGCACTGCAGCCTCACAGAGCCAGGGACCAGGGTTCAAATCCGGCCTTGGGTGACTGTGTGGATTTTGCATGACCTTCCAGTGTCTGCGTGGGTTTCCTCCAGGTGCTCCGGTTTCCTTCCACAGTCCAAAGATATGCAGGTTAGGTGAACTGCCCATTCTAAACTGCACCTTAGTGTCCATCTAATGTATGGGTTAGATGGATTAGCCATGGTAAATGTGTGAGGTTACAAGGATTTTGGGGCGGGGGGGGGGGTACCTACTCTTCTTCAATTGTGAGGGCAGATATTCAATGTCTCATTTGAAATATTATCTCAGTGCTGCATGGTAACACCAGCCAGCATTTTGTGCACAAGCCTTTTGGAGGAAGACTTTGATCCATACCTTCTGAGTAAGAGGCAAAATTGCTATCTACAACTGAACTAAAGCTGACCATTAAACAGATTAACAGCTAATTTAGTTAAAGGGAATATTTTTAATTTGACAGCCGGACACAAAGGTTACTTCTGTCTTTCAGATACTTGGGTAAATATCAATAATTTACCACCCAGCTAACTGATAAAATAAAATCAACTGTCTAAACCCTCATACTCTGCCCTTTCTCCTCCAGCAGAAAGAAGCCGAGATCATCCTGTGAGGTTAGAGGTATAAGGATCTGAGAGGACCCCTGATCCCCTGATTGATCAAGAACCTATCTATCTCTGTCTTAAAGACACTCAATGACCTGGCCTCCACAGCCCTCTGTGGATGAGAAGATGGTTAGAACCACAATCGTTGAAGTGATGCCAGGTACCAAAGAGTTGCAAATGAATGGTAAAAACAAGGTTGGAAACAGATTTGAAGCCAAGGATGAGGATTTTTTTCAGATATCTAGAACATAGAAAAACTACAGCACAAACAGGCCCTTCGGCCCACAAGTTCTGCCGAACACATCCCTACCTTCTAGACCTACCTATAACCCTCCATCCTATTAAGCTCCGTGTACACATCCAGGAGTCTCTTAAAAGACCCTATTGAGTTTGCCTCCACCACCACTGACGGCAGCCAATTCCACTCGCCCACCACCCTCTGTGTGAAAAACTTACCCCTAACACCTCCCCTGTACCTACCCCCCAGCACCT
Organism: Mustelus asterias; assembly: GCF_964213995.1. Lineage (NCBI taxonomy): Eukaryota > Metazoa > Chordata > Chondrichthyes > Carcharhiniformes > Triakidae > Mustelus > Mustelus asterias. The sequence goes on along the minus strand of NC_135812.1, from coordinate 108,729,520 downwards.
TAAACCTGTGTCCTCTCGTAGCAGACATTTCCACCCTGGGAAAAAGCCTCTGAGAGTCCACCCGACCTATGCCTCTCAACATCTTATACACCTCTATTAGGTCTCCTCTCATCCTTCGTCTCTCCAAGGAGAAAAGACCGAGCTCCCTCAGCCTATCCTCATAAGGCATGCCACTCTATCCAGGCAACATCCTTGTAAATCTGAGGTCATGTACCAACCGATTCAAGAACAGCTTCTTCCCTGCTGCCATCAAACTTTTGAATGGACCTACCTTGCATTAAGTTGATCTTTCTCTGCACCTTAGCTTTGACTGTAACACTACATTCTGCACTCTCCTTTCCTTCTCTATGAATGGTATGCTTTGTCTGTATAGCGCAAGAAACAATACTTTTCACTGTATGTTAATACATGTGACAATAATAAATCAAATCAAGTCAACAACAGCTATCTGCATTTATACAGCACCTTTAATGAAAGACATCTCAAACAGTTTCCCAGGAACATTAACAAACAAAATCTGCCACCGAGCCGCATAGGCAGTTATTAGGACAGGTACCCAAAAGTTTGGACAAGGAAGTAAGTTTTAAGGAATTTAGGGCCTTGGAAACCAAATACATAACTGCCAATGATGGAACAATTGCAATCAGGGATTCACAAAGTTGGAGCACACTGTGGGATGTGGCGCTGGAGAAGTTACGAGAGTCACTGACTTGCTGGAAAATCTGCATATGAACTTCAGGCAAGGTCAGAATTCAGATCAACTCTGATTTCTTTGCACCAAAAAAAAGTCAAAACAGCCCAAAGATACTCAATGGCTAAAACTCATTTTGAAGAATGATGTCATGGACATTGTACTTGAGGGCCGTTGCTACTCATGCAACCAGATCCAGCACAAAAAATATCCTCAAAAGAAGAAAGTAAATGACATAACATTCAAAACACAAAAGATTGTTGTGGTTCAAACTACTAAATCCTCATTTTTTTATTCTAATACAAATTGGCAGAATCACAGAATTATTACATTACAAACCATTCAACCCATCGTGTCTGCACTGGCTCTCTGAATGAGAGTAATTCATCTAGTTCCATTCTCCTGCCTTTTCCCCCATAACACTGCGCATTTTTCCTTTTCAGGTAACAATCCAATTCCCTTTTAAATACCTTCATTGAACCTGCCTCCACCACACTCATGCACTCACAAAAGGTTGTCCTCATGGTGGTTTTGCTTCTTTTGCCAGTTACTTAAATTCTGTGCCCTCTCGTTCTCAATCCTTTCATGAGTGGGAATAGTTTTTCTCTCCACTCTGACCAGGTCCTTCAAGGTTTTGAATACTTCTATCAAATCTCCTCTCAATCTTCTCTGTTCCAAGGACGTAGTTCCAATTTACTCATCCTGGAATCATCCTTTCAAATCGTTTCTGCACTCTCTCCAATGCCTTCACATCTTTTCAGTATGGCATCCAGGACTGGACCACACATTTGATCTTATTCAGTGGTCTTTACAAACACTAGCATATGAATAGTACTGAAAGAATGATGCACCACAGTGATAAATCACAAACAAGAATGCATCTTACTTAAAGATTCAAATTTAGAAGGAAAAATAAGGGGATATACTGCAATGTGCAAATGTCTTAGTTTCACAATTCACTATCTAGGTCCAGAGTGAGTACAAACATAAACCAAGTTGCAATTTTATACCTTCAAGTCTTGGTTAAATATTTTCAAAATGATTTGTACTTTTTTGATGAGTGCTGATTAACACAGGTCAGAAGCGGGGATGTTCGCTGATGATTGTGCAATGTTCAGCACCATTCAAAGCTCCTCAGAGACTGAAGCTGTCCATGTCCATTTGCAGCAAGACTTAGAAAACATTCAGGCTCGGGTTGATGTGTGGCATGAATGTTACTTGCCACTTAAGTGCCTGGCGATGGCTATTTCCAACAAGAGATAATCTAACCATCTCTTCCCCAACATTCAGTGCTATCATTGAATCTCCCACTATCAACATCCTGGGGGTTACCATTGACCAGAAATGAAACTGGACCAGCCATATAACTAACTTGGCTACCAGAGCAGGTCAGAGGTCAGGACTCCCCAAACCTTTCTACCATCTACCTACAGGCACAAGTCAGGAGTGTGATGGGAAACTCTCCACTTGTCTGGATGAGTGCAGCTCCAAAAATGGTCAAGAGGCCCCACCATCCAGGACGAAGCAGCCTATTTGATTGGCACCCCACCCACCACCTTCAACATTCACTCCCTTCACCACTCACGCACAGTGGCAACTGTGTGTACCATCTACTACCTGGAAGTTCCTCTCCAAACTATACACCATCCCAAATTCAAACCACATTGCCATTCCTTCACTGTCACTGGATCAAAATCCTGGAACTCCCTCCCTAATAGCACTGTGGGTGTACCTAAAACACATGGACTACAGCAGTTCATGAAGGCAGCTCACCACCACTTTCTCAAGGACAATTAAGGATGGACAACAAATGCTGGCCTTGTCAGTAACATACATCCCTTTAAAGAATATTAACCATATTGTTGCTTTCTGGCATCTACCAAGATGGGTCGGCAAATCTACATGGGACAAATGGCAAAGGAACTGCCAACTCAGAAACCGATTATTTTAAAATATGTTTCAGAAACTTAAAGCTGTTAAACAAAATAAGTTGAAAATAGGTAGATTTAAATACACAGGAAATGACAGAAGCATTTAATACCATACTGTATAATTTATCAGACATCAAAATTATAGCCTAGTGAAAACTATTTGCCAGTCACATTATAGGTTAGAATTCTGTGACGAATGAAAACATTTGATTTCCTTGAACACGTGACAAGGTATTAAGACTAAGGCACAATAGATGGTTGTCTTTTTTTGCTTGAAGGCAGAGTGAAAACTAAAATTATCAAAGGCATATTTTCCTGTGGATAGCCCAACACACTTTCCACATAAAGAAATGATTTAAGATGTGCTTTCAAATACTGCTTGAAGTTGATTATGGATATGTTATTTTCTCAAATCTATTCAGAATGCAGTATGCTGCAATTTATGAAATTACTAAACTAGCTGCAGAAAAATTGTAATGATTTGAAAGCAAAAAGTAGGTTATGACTTCACACCAAATAACTATGTTATTGAATACTTTCTTCAGTCAGTAACAAAATTACATTCACTAGGTGATTTTATATTGTAAGTTACAATATAAACCATGCAATGTCAGTATGAACCCATGGCTCAGATTTGTAATGATCTTCCAGAGACTTCATTAAGAACTGCACTCCTGCCTTAAAAGGCGCAGCACATTAACACAATGTTTCTGTCACTGAATTTAACCCAAATACAATGCATTGTATTAGTAGTGTCTTTCAATTACACAAAATTCCAACATAAATTTAAATTTAACAAAAGAGTTAACTACTTTATATTTTACATGTCTACAAGAGGAATTAAAATCAAGTTGTAATCAGCACTGTAGATAAAAATTAAGACAATTGTCGATCAATGTGAAACTGAGCTTGTTGTCTAAAGAGCCAGTCTCTTGACTTAAACATTAACTAGGTCAGACTGCCTAAGAAAGAGGAGAAATATACAGCAATCTATCCTCTAGAGTGCACATGTTAGAAGGCAGAGAAATTCTGTTTTAATGGAAGCAGACATTTAAGAGGGGGAAAATGTACTGTTATTTTTGGGCAAGGGTTTCCATCACCAATAACTTGATATCCTTCAGTTGTACCAATTGCATATTTATTCCACTATATGTAAACTGCATTTTACTTTAACGCTGAACATCAGATAAATGAAATCTAATCACAAACTTGCACTTTCAATGATATAACTATCAACCAATCATTGTGCTGATTTAACAAGTTACTGAGAATGACGTTTGCACATTACATGTTTAAAATTGGTTCCAGTTACCCTATGTAAGTATATAAATAAAGCAGGAGGAGTAAACTAAGGCCCATTATTCTGCCACTCAGTAAAATCACGATTGAACTTCTACACCTGTACCAACTCCTCTTTTCACCCTCTCTCTAGATTCCTTGATTCATGATCTTAGCCTTGAATTTATTCATCATCTGGGCATCTGCAACTCTCTGGGGTAGAGAATTCCAAAGACTTACAATCCACTAAATGAAGAAATTTCTCCTCATCTTGGTCCTAAATGGCTAACCCATTATCCCAAGACTGGTACCTCAAATTCCAGACTCTGTAACCAGGAGAAGCAGCCTCAACAAAACCACCAAAACAGTTCATAGTATTCCAGGTGTGGTCCCACCAAAGATTTATATAAACTGCAACAAGATTTTTTACTTATCCTCCAAGTCCCTTGCAATAAAGGCTCATATACATTTACTTTCCTAATTGTTTGCTGTACCTGCATGTTAACCTTCGAGTCTTTGAGTTAACCAAAAGTCTCCGTCCTATTCAGAAGATTGGGATATGAATTAATTAACATCCCAATGTACTCTGAATCTAATCTATTCAAATCGATTCCCTTTTACATTAATAAGCAGAGGAAAATAATATGCATTTATCCAATCTAAAACATAGAATAACATCCAAAGGCACTTTAAAAAATGCATAATCAGACAAAGGAGATATTATTCTATGATTAGAGGTGGTAACTGGAAAATCTTCAAAAAGTTAGATTTTAAGGAGAGCTTTAAAGAAGGAAGGGTGGCAGAGTTGGGTGGTTTGGAAAAGAAATTCCAGAGTGTGGCACTCATCCAGCTGAAGGCATGGCCAGGATACCTAAAGAATCTGAACCAACTGTTGAAACAAAGATGATGTGGGTAAAATGGGAAGATGCTGCTTGACCTGCTGAGCATTTTCTCTTCTTATTTTGCAAAAAGGTGTGTTGTAGGGCCATGGGTCAGTTCACCTACAGCTTAAATCAGTGGTTCGCAACCAACATGCCAAGCACTAAGCTAAAACTAACCTTTGTTTTCAGCTCTATGGTCAGCATCTCCAATATCTGACGAACATCAGGCCTCCCGCATATGTGCTGGCTGGGAAAGACACACACGCGCGGTTTAGCTTTTTTTTTTACGTTGGTCAGGCCCATGTGCATAACCAACAGGACTTGGAGCTGAAAACAAATGCCTCATGTGCCCTCACAAAAAAACAAACTCAAAATGGGTGCAAAATCCCTGGGAGAAGCGAGAGATGATGTGGAGATGCTGGTGTTGGTGTTGTAAGCACAGTAAGAAGTCTCACAACACCAGGTTAAAGTCCAACAGGTTTATTTGGTAGCACAAGCTTTCAGAGTATCACTCCTTCTTCAGGTGAGTGAGGAGTTGTGTTCACAAACAGGGCATATAGAACATAGAACATAGAAAGCCACAGCACAAACAGGCCCTTCGGCCCACAAGTTGCGCCGATCACATCCCCACCTCTAGGCCTATCTATAGCCCTCAATCCCATTAAATCCCATGTACTCATCCAGAAGTCTCTTAAAAGACCCCAACGAGTTTGCCTCCACCACCACCGACGTCAGCCGATTCCACTCACCCACCACCCTCTGAGTGAAAAACTTACCCCTGACATCTCCTCTGTACCTACCCCCCAGCACCTTAAACCTGTGTCCTCTCGTAGCAACCATTTCAGCCCTTGGAAATAGCCTCTGAGAGTCTACCCTATCCAGACCTCTCAACATCTTGTAAACCTCTATCAGGTCACCTCTCATCCTTCGTCTCTCCAGGGAGAAGAGACCAAGCTCCCTCAACCTATCCTCATAAGGCATGCCCCCCAATCCAGGCAACATCCTTGTAAATCTCCTCTGCACCCTTTCAATGGCTTCAACATCTTTCCTGTAATGAGGTGACCAGAACTGCGCGCAGTACTCCAAGTGGGGTCTAACCAGGGTCCTATAAAGCTGCAGCATTATCTCCCGACTCCTAAACTCAATCCCTCGATTAATGAAGGCCAGTACGCCGTACGCCTTCTTGACCGCATCCTCCACCTGCGAGGCCGATTTAAGAGTCCTATGGACCCGGACCCCAAGGTCCTTCTGATCCTCTACACTGCTAAGAATGGTACCCTTCATATTATACTGCTGCTTCATCCCATTGGATCTGCCAAAATGGATCACCACACACTTATCCGGGTTGAAGTCCATCTGCCACTTCTCCGCCCAGTCTTGCATTCTATCTATGTCTCGCTGCAACTTCTGACATCCCTCCAAACTATCCACAACACCACCTACCTTGGTGTCGTCAGCAAACTTACCAACCCATCCCTCCACTTCCTCATCCAGGTCATTTATGAAAATGACAAACAGCAAGGGTCCCAGAACAGATCCCTGGGGCACTCCACTGGTCACTGACCTCCATGCAGAGAAAGACCCCTCCACAGCCACTCTCTGCCTTCTGCAGGCAAGCCAGTTCTGGATCCACAAGGCAACAGCCCCTTGGATCCCATGCCCTCTCACTTTCTCAAGAAGTCTTGCATGGGGGACCTTATCGAACGCCTTGCTGAAGTCCATATAGACCACATCCACCGCTCTTCCTTCGTCAATGTGTTTGGTCACATTTTCAAAGAACTCAACCAGGCTCGTAAGGCACGACCTGCCCTTGACAAAGCCGTGCTGACTACTTTTGATCATACTAAACTTCTCTAGATGATCATAAATCCTGTCTCTCAGGATCCTCTCCATCAACTTACCAACCACTGAGGTTAGACTCACCGGTCGGTAATTTCCCGGGCTGTCCCTGTTCCCTTTCTTGAATATAGGGACCACATCTGCAATCCTCCAATCCTCCGGAACCTCTCCCGTCTCCATCGACGATGCAAAGATCATCGCCAAAGGCTCCGCAATCTCCTCCCTCACCTCCCACAGTAACCTGGGGTACATCCCATCCGGTCCCGGCGACTTACCAACCTTGATGCCATTCAATAGTTCCAACACATCCTCTTTCTTTATGTCCACATGCTCGATCCTTTCTGTCCACCGCAAACCAGCAGTACAACCACCCAGATCCCTTTCCACCGTGAATACCGAGGTAAAGTATTCATTAAGCAGCTCCGCCATTTCTAACAGTTCCGCACAAACTTTTCCCCCTTCACCTTTTAAGGGTCCTATGCCTTCACATCTCATCCTTTTACTCTTGACATATTTGTAGAAAGCCTTGGGATTCTCCTTAATCTTACCCGCCAAGGCCTTCTCATGACCCCTTCTCGCTCTCCTAATTTCCTTCTTAAGCTCCTTCCTACATCCCGTATACTCCTCTAAATCCTTGACACCTCCTAGCTCTCTGAACCTTCTGTACGCCTCTCTTTTCTTATTCACCAGGTTCATCACAACCTTCGTGCACCACGGTTCCCGTACCCTACCAACACCCCCCTGTCTCATCGGAACGTTGTCATGCAGAGCTCCAGACAAACATTCCTTGAAAATCCTCCACTTTCCTTCGGTACTTTTCCCCAAGAATGCCTCCTTCCAATTTACCCGTCTAATTTCCTCCCTGATGACACTGTATTTCCCTTTACTCCAGAGAAACACTTTCCTAGCCTGCCTGATCCTATCTCTTTCCAATGCTATCGTGAAGGAGATAGAATTATGATCGCTATCCCCAAGATGCTCACCCACCGAGAGATCCTCCACCTGTCCAGGCTCATTAGCCAGCACCAGATCAAGTACAGCCTCTCCTCTAGTAGGCTTATCCACATACTGTGTCAGGAAACTCTCCTGGACACACCTAACAAACTCCTCTCCATCCAAACCCCTAGCCCTAGGGATATTCCAATCTATGTTTGGGAAATTAAAATCTCCCATCACGACAACTCTGTTATTCCTACATCTCTCCAGGATCTGTTTCCCCATCTGCTCCTCAACATCTCTGTTACTATTGGGCGGCCTATAGAAAACACCCAGCAACGTTACCGACCCCTTCCTGTTCCTAACCTCCACCCACAGAGACTCCGTAGTCAATCCCTCCACGGCGTCCACCTTCTCTACAGCCGTGACACTATCCCTGATCAACAGTGCCACTCCCCCCCCTCTCTTGCCTCCCTCCCTGTCCTTCCTGAAACATCTAAAACCCGGCACCTGAAGCACCCAGTCCTGTCCCTGAGACATCCAAGTCTCCGTAATGGCCACCACATCACAATTCGAAGCAGCAATCCACGCTCTAAGCTCATCCACTTTATTCACTACACTCCTGGCATTAAAATAGACACATCTCAGACCTTCAGCCTGAGCACTTCCCTTCTCCATCACTCGTCTAACCTCCCTCTTACCCTGTTTACATTCCTTATCTATTTGCGAGCTAACCTCCTCGCTCTCAGTCCCCTCATTTCGATTCCCTCCCCCCAACCTTTCTAGTTTAAAGTCTCTCCAGTAGCCTTAGCCAACCTTCCCGCCAGGATATTGGTCCCCCTGGGATTCAAGTGCCACCCGTCTTTTTTAAACAGGTCACACCTGCCCCTAAAGAGGTCCCAATGATCCAAGTACCCAAATCCTTGTCCCTTGCTCCAGTCCCTCAGCCACGCATTCATTCTCCACCGATTCATGTTCTCACTCTCCCGCGGCACAGGCAGCAATCCCGAGATTACTACCTTTGCATTCCTCTTTCTCAGCTGTCTACCTAACTCCCTATATTCTCTTTTCATGACCCCTTCCCTCTTCCTACCTATGTCAGCAGTACCTATATGCATCACGACCTTCGGCTCCTCTCCCTCCCCCATCAGGATTTCTGGGACTCGACCAGAGACATCCCGGACCCCTGCACCAGGGAGGCAAACCACCATCCGAGAGTCCCGTCTGTGTCCGCAAAAACGCCTATCTGACCCCCTCACCGTAGAGTCCCCAATTAGCACTACCCTCCTTTCCTTACCCTTTTGCACTACTGGGCCAGGCTCAGCTCCAGAGACACTGCCACCGCTGCTTCCCCCAGGTGGGCTGTCCACCCCAGTAGTACTCAGACAGGAGTACTTATTATTAAGGGGCACATCCACCGGGGTGCTCACCATCAACCGAGCTTTCTCCTTCCTCACTGTTACCCAGTTACCCTCCTCCCGTGGTCCCGGTGTGACCACCTGCCGATAGCTCCTGTCAATGACCTCCTCACTATCCCTAACCCGGCGAAGGTCCTCGAGCTGCAATTCCAGTTCCCTAACATGGTCCCTTAGGAACCGCAGCTCAACACACCCAGCACAGATATGGTCGTCCGGGAGGCTAGGAGCCTCCAGGACCTCCCACATCCTACATTGGGAACAACAAACTGGCCTCACACTCATAATTGCCCCTTTCAACACACAGGGAAAAAAAAAAGTGAATGAAAATTTTAAACTTACCTTTCCTCCTCCTGTTTTCTCCAAAGCCCTGCTCTCACTGGGTCTTTTTTTTTTAGGTTAGAGGAGGAGGGAGGGTGGGATACTCTACAAGTGTAGAGTATCGGGATTCCTCTCTGTTCCAATTTATTGGGGGAAAAAAAAAATCTCTCTCTCCCAGACCTCCCTGCGCGACCACTTCCGGGTTTAGATATTTTTTAAGAAAAAACCCGCGAAAAGGTAAGTTAGAAAATAACAGCGCTTACCCGCAGCACTCCTCTCGCGAATCTCTCCCTCTCTGCTGCACTTCCAAGACGCAATGAGGCCGATTCACTGAGGTGAGTAACTTTTTTTTAAAAAAAATCTCTCTCTCCCAGACCTCCCTGCGCGACCACTTCTGGGTTTAGATATTTTTTAAGAAAACACAAACTCAATTTACAAGATAATGGTTGGAATGCGAGTCTTTACAGGTAATCAAATCTTAAAGGTACAGACAATGCGAGTGGAGACAGGGTTAAACACAGGTTAAAGAGATGTGTATTGTCTCCAGCCAGGACAGTTCGTGAGATTTTGCAAGCCCGGACAAGTCATGGGAGTTACAGATAGTGTGACAGAACCCAAGATCCCGGTTGAGGCCATCCTCATGTGTTCGGAACTTGGCTATCAGTTTCTGCTCAGCGAGAGAGACAGTGAGATGTAAAAACTAGCATAAGCTGTTCTGAAAAATCACAGCACTGAAACTATGCCAATAACTTGTATCTATAGTTATGTTTAGCTGATGCTTAAATATGAGATTAGCATTATGCTGAGACTTCTGTCCTGCACTTCCACTTTCTGCTCATGTTCCCATTTTTCTCTTATTCCTCATTTTTCTACCTGAGGTAATAGTGCTCCAAATATTAAAAGCAAAATACTGCAGATGCTGGAAATCGAACATAAGAAGAAAAAATACTGGAATAACTCAAGATAATCAGACAGCATCTGTGCAGAGAATCAGTCGACATTCATTTTTATCACCATTTCAAAATATTAAACCTCGGATAAACTGGGAACATCTGTGAACTGTGTTTATGAGGAAATCAAGGTACCCGTTACACAGTTACATTTATATTGTATTGTTTACATTTTTCCAAGTCAATGGCCCAGGTTGTGTGATAGCTGGAACTGAAGCTAACCATGCTCAGCAATATTGTAGTGAAAATCAGATTTTTGGCATCTACACATGCACAGTAAAACATGGAAACCTGCGTTTCCCCATTCTCTCCGGATTTCCCACCCACATAGTCATTCTCTCCGATGGCGAACATGGGCTGAAAATCGCTCCAAAAGGTAATTTGCTAGAGGGAAGTTCAGAGAAAATAACTTTGCGCCTGAAAATTTTGTTATAGCATAGAGGTGTGCCGTGACACATGAAAGGTGGGGAACCACTGGCTTAGGTACTCCAAAGTTCCAGAATCTCCAAACAAAGGAAAAAGACCCTCAGTATCTACTCAGTGAAATCCTTTAAGAAAAGTCTGTTTCAGTTACATCAGTTCTCATTCTTCTCAACTCCAGTGAGCGTAGGTCCCATTCTAAATCAGTCTCTCCTCATACGACAGCCTTCTCATCCCTGGTATCAATCTAGCAAACCCTCGTTGTACCCGCTCTAAGACAAGTAATGCAAAGATCAACAATTAAACCTGCACATCAGAATTAGATGATGTATGAAAAGTGTTGCATATGTTGAAGTGTTGTATGAAAAATCACAACAGTAGTTCAAATAGCCTTTCTGGGTGATAAAGTGCCGGGTTCTGATAATCTGATTATCACCTGCAGTAAATTAGCAGGTAAGCCGCATCCTATACATTACTGAAGGTTGGCAATAGCACATGGAACATAGTCCAGTGGGCCAGAGCTTAAATCTATCTAGGGAGAGGCAGAAATATAGAGATGAAGGTGTCTAATTTGGATCTTTAGCTCATGTTGAAAGCACAACGCCAAAGCAGTAGAAGTTTAACAAATGACCTCAAAGGTTACCCACAAGTTGTTGCAGCACTACTCCAGCTGCAAGTGAAAAGGTGACAGAGTTAGACCCATCCACAATGACCAACCACCTCACCAAACTTCCTACAAACCCTCAATGTCAAGATACATAATCAGCTGTGTCTCAGTGGGTAGCATCCACTCCAATGAAGGCTGTGTCTTCAAGTCCCACTCCAGCGCACAAAACCTAAGCCGATACTCCTAAGGAGCACTGAACTGTCAGCGCTTTCAGAGATTATATTAAACTGAAGCACCACCTGCCCTCTCAGATGGATGTAAAAGATACCACAGCATTATCTGAAGGAGAGCGTGGGATTTCACCCAAGTCTCCGGGTGCATATTTATTTCACAACCCACATATTACATTGTTGTTTGGATATCAGGCATCAGAGAGGTTAGGCAAACTGACTTGGTACGACTTAAAACACATGCAGAGTTTTGGATGACCTCCAGTTTTGCAGAGGGTAGAACTTCCCAAACGGGCCAGCAGTGCATTGAAATAGTCAAGTCCAGAAGTAAAAAAAGCCCTGCACAGAGTTGGTCGATATTACAGAAGTGGAAATAGCTGGTCTTACAGGTGATACAAATATGTGATAAGCAGTTCCAAGTTGTGGTTAATTATGACAGCAAGGTTGCAAACAGCCTGGGCCAGCTCCAGACAGTTATACCAGGGAACGCAATGGAAATGGTGGCCTGGGAGCAGTTTCTGGTGGAGACCAAAGACAATCTGTGGAATTTTCCTGTCTCGCCCGCCACGGGAATTGAATCAGGTTGTGGGTGAACCATGCAAAGGTCCATCAACCTGAGGTGAGATATTCTGGTCTTGGGGTGAGCACGGCTGGAAAATCCCACCCAATGGCTTTGTTCTTCCTCATATTCAGTTGGAGGAAATTTTAGCTCATCTGATACTAGATTCTACAAGCAGCCCAACAATTTAGAGACTGTGAAAGATTTGAGAGAACTGGTGGTGAAATAGTGCTGGACAATGTCATTGTGCATGTGGAAACTGGTATTGTGTTTTCAGAGTGATGATATATTAATGAAAAAATTCTTCTGGATGGGTGATAGAAGATGATTATTTTAAATGAGAGGCAAAAGTGTGGAACAAAGGAGGATGCTCTAAAGCAGAGCAAGTGTCAGTAGAGTAGAGGGCAAATCAACATGCAATTTGATAACATACTATCCAAAAAGATCATTTAATAAATACTAAAGATGCAGATGATGTCATATTACAACCTGGAATTTCATTCAGCATACCTGTATTTGTGCATGTCTGCTATGATACTGTTTACTCAACACCACATACATCACCATTGGAAGATTCTGAACACCAATACCGAATTTGATGTTCTAAAACAACTCCTAAGTCACAAATATACCAGGAAAACCACAGCAAGCATATTGTTATAAAACTACAGAAACTGTCAACATGGTTTAGTTACATAATTATTTTCCTAGGAAAAAAATGCTGCACTTCCAAATCCTGCCAAGTCTCCTCAAGAATAACTCCATGATCATTGAAACATCTCATGAAATGCAATACCTATAAAACAAGTATAACTACTTCGCTCATTTTGTTTCCCTGTGCTCTCAATATCCTGTTTTAGACAGGATATTATTCTTAGGACGAAGTCCCAAGACCTTTCCTTTGGAATAAAACTAAAGAGGCCATTAGACTCAACATCTTAACAGAGGGAAAAAGGGAGGTCCCATTTTAAGCTCTTAACGAATGCCTTGGTGAACTATGTTTGCCGTAGTTTTGGGGGGGGGAGAGGGGACGGGGAGAGAAAGTTCTACAACATAGACGAGGAGCTAAAAGGCCAAGTAGATTTTATTGTTCGTTTTGGCCGAACAAGAAAGAGTTCAACACTTGAAGATCTTGCTTTTAACCCACGTCCCATGTTGCGCTTATTCATGCAGGATGACATGCAGGAAAACACTACGCCAACACATGCCAGAAGATATTGTAAGGCAAATACAGGATCAAAACAGGTCAGTGTCGGAGCGGCCTCCCGGGGTAAATAACCCCCGCTTCTTTTTAAAGAAAGAAAACACACAAGTTGGACTGTTTTGAAAACTGGGGCCCGTTAGCTTGTCACCCAGTGCAACCTAACGCGCTGGCGGGCTGTGAGTGACAGGTCAGTCAACCAATCAGCGTGCAGGACGGGGAGTGGCGGTCTATAAGTGGAGGTAACTGTCCAATGAGGGCTGGGCTCGGCCCGGAGCCGGCTGAGGTTCGGTTGAGAGGTCTGAGCGGGAGCCGTGCCGCCGCTGGCGGCGGCTCAGTGCGGGCTCGGCCCGGGACACACACTCACCTCCTCGGCGTGCTTCCGCAGGGCTTTCTCCCGCTCGTACTGGGTGATGAGCTGCTCGTTGTCCTCCTTCAGCAGCTCCAGCTCCACCTCGTGCTCCTGGTTCTCGGCAAACACGGCGTCCAGGTTCTCCAGCACCCCGACCACCAGCGGCATTAGGTCCTTCACCACGTCCTCATCGTACTTGCGGATCATCCGCTCGAACTCCCGGTAAATACTGGCCGCCAGGCCTGACACCCGCTCCGACATAACATTAGTGTTGGAGTCATCCTGGTAAACCACCCCATCGTCCAGCTCCATTTCTAAATTACTGCTTTGGATGGGAGTGAAGCATAGAAACAGATCAGTGATTCCCGCCGGAGGAAAGTATTGAGGAATAATAATCTCTATTTCTCCTCAGCCTCAGGTGCTTTCTTCCCTCGGCCGCCTTCAGCTCTCTCCCTGTTGACGCCGCCGCTCGGCTCGAGGCCACTGGCGCCGGCCACGCCCCCTGCGCGCCCCCGCACGCAGGCCCCTCCCCGCCTGGGCTGCGCGCTCCCGCCGGCCGCGCCCCCGCACGCAGGCCCCGCCCCGCCTGTGCTGCGCGCTCCTGTCGGCTGCGCGCCCCGCTCGTGGCCCCTGCCCCGCCTGGACTGCGCGCCCCCGTGCTTCCTCCACCGCCAGGGACAGGAGTCAGGTGACTGTCAGGTGCTGAGATTGGCCTTGGCTGGCTGACTCCTTCCTCCTCCTCCTAGCACATTCTCTTCCACCGCCCCCCTCCTCCTTGTAGGACCAGAGAGAATGTGTGACTTGGGTATTTGCCTTCTTTAAAGCTGGACCCACAGTTTAAGGACAAGCAGGAATCACAAAATTGTTACGGTACAGAAGGAGGCCATTCGGCCCATCATGTGCGCACCAGCTCTCCAAACAAACATCATGACTTAGTTTCATTCTCCTGCCTTTTCCCTGTACATTGTTTCTATTGAAATAATCATTTAATGCCCTCTTGAATGCCTCGATTGACCTACCTCCATTCTGCACTCTCGTTTCCTTCCCTATGAATGGTATGCTTTGTCTGTATAGCGTGCAAGAAACAATACTTTTCACTGTATGCTAATACATGTGACAATAAATCAAATCCTCCTGGTCCAGTGGCTGGACTGCTCCTTTTGATCTAGCAGACCTTAAGATCACTTCGGTATAGTGATTATAGACATCTTCCAATCAACATCTTCATTCCTGCCTAATTCCTATTACTAAAACCCAGAATTCAATGTGCTTTAGTAACTGCTCTCTCCACCTGACCTGCCATCCTCAATGATATCTATGTACATATAAGCCCAGTTCCCTCTGCTCCTGCATCCCTTTAAAAAATGTATCCCTTATTGTATCATCTGTGCTCTTCCCAGCAAAATGCATCACCTCACACTTCACATTGAACTTCATCTGCAACCTATCTGCCCACTCCACCAAATTGTCTGTCCTTTTGCAGTTGTACACTGTCCACTTCAGTTTACAATACTTCCAAGTTCTGTGTCATCTGCAAACTTTAAAATTGTCCCCTACACACCAAGATCTAGATAATTAATATATATTAGGGAAAAACAAGAGTCCCAATATGACATCTGGGGAACACCACTACAAATCTTCCTCCAGACTGAAAAGATATCCATTGACCATTACACTCTGCTGCCTATTATTCAGTAAGAAGTCTCGCAACACCAGGTTCAAGTCCAATGGGTTTATTTGGAATCGCGAGCTTTCGGAGCGCCACTCTATCAGGTGAGCAGAGGTAGGTTCACAAACATGGCATATATAGGCAAAGACACAATTGCAAGATAATTACAAATTGGAATGTGTGTCTCCACCTCATGCCTATTATTCAGCCAATTTTCTATCCTCATTGCTATTTTCCCTTTTATTGCATTAGCTATAACTTTTCTTAGTCTGTTGTATGACACTGTAACAAATGCCTTCTGAAAGTCCAAGGGCACCTCATCAACCCTTTCTATTACCTCCTCAAAAACACTCCACCATTTACTCTTTAAAAAGCTATGCTGGCTCTTCCTGAACATCCTACAATTTCCATGTGACAAATTCTATCCCAAAGCTTACCCATCATTAATGTTAAGCCAGCTGGCCTGTAATTGCTGGGGCTATCCTTGCAACCTTTATTGAACAAGGGTATAACATTTGCAATCCTAAGCCCTCTGGCCCCTCACCTGAGTCTAGGGTCAGCACCCTTTCAATTTCCATTCTCACTTTCTCCAATATCTTTGGATTCATCTCATCCGGCCCCAGTGCCCTGTCAACTTTCAGTACCGATGTGGAGATGCCGGCGTTGGACTGGGGTAAACACAGTGAGAAGTCTCACAACACCAGGTTAAAGTCCGACAGGTTTATTTGGTAGCAAAAGCCACTAGCTTTCGGAGCACTGCTCTTCATCAGGTAAGTGGGAGTTCTGTTCACAAACAAGGTATATAAAGACACAAACTCAATTTACAAAATAATGATTGGAATGCGAGTCTTTACAGGTAATCAAGTCTTAAAGGTACAGACAATGTGAGTGGAGAGAGCTTTAAGCACAGGTTAAAGAGATGTGTATTGTCTCCAGACAGGACAGTTAGTGAGATTTTGCAAGCACAAGCAAGTCGTGGGGGTTACAGATAGTGTGACATGAACCCAAGATCCCGGTTGACTTTCAGTACTTTCAGTAGCAACAGTCTATTCAACACTTCCTCTTTATCAATTTTGAATTCTCCCAGAGAAAGGGATTCCTCATCTGTCACCATGACCTGAGTAGCATCTACCTCCTTGGTAAAGACAGATGCAAAGTATTCATTTAATATCTTAAGTCGTGCCCCAAGATCCTGACTTTATATTCCCTCCCCAGTATGGTGTTCGGGTCTTAAGAATTACTGATGGAAAGTAGACCATGATTTTATCTATTTAACCTTCTACCAGACACAGTGGAGCTCCTCCCAAAAACTCTACCGCATGTATCCAGTTAGTGTCACCTTTAGGTCAATTGGTAGCATTCTCCCCTCTGAGTACTAAGGTTTTTAATAGATGTATTCAAAATCATGAGGGGTTTGGAAAGAGTAGATAGGGAAAAACTATTCCCACTCTTGAAAGGATTGAGAAGGAGAGGGCACAAATCTAAAGTAATCAGCAAAAGGTGTGAAAGTGATTTGAGAAAAAGCTTTTTCACGCAAAAAAAACCAACAGACCATCTTCACATTGCTGTTTGTGGGAGATTAGTGTATGTAGATTGGTTTACTATGTTTACTGTCTTCCTACATTTCAAAAGCTCTTTTATTTGTTATAAAGTGCTTTGGGGGAAGTTCTGTGATCAGGAAAGAAGTCTTGTATGCAAGTCTTCTGACTTGTGTGTTGGCCCAAAGTCACATGTTCCTCACAAGCACAGTACGTTCGCTGCACCATGCCTCAATTCATATATTGTGTCCCGCAGTGTTATTTTCTGAAATTAATCAAACTAATTAGCATTTGAACAAATTAGTATTAAAAGTTTCACAGGTGAGCTGGCTATTCACCTCACAGCTGTTGGTAGGGTCTTGTGTACAGAATGGTTGCCACGTTTGTCAATATAACAACTGTGACTGAACAACAAAGAACAATACAGCACAGGAACAGGCCCTTCGGCCCTCCAAGCCCGTGCCGCTCCCTGGTCCAAACTAGACCATTCTTTTGTATCCCTCCATTCCCACTCCGTTCATATGGCTATCTAGATAAGTCTTAAACGTTCCCAGTGTGTCCGCCTCCACCACCTTGCCCGGCAGCGCATTCCAGGTCCCCACCACCCTCTGCGTAAAATATGTCCTTCTGATATCTGTGTTAAACCTCCCCCCCCCCCCCCCCCTTCACCTTGAACCTATGACCCCTCGTGAACGTCACCACCGACCTGGGGAAAAGCTTCCCACCGTTCACCCTATCTATGCCTTTCATAATTTTGTACACCTCTATTAAGTCTCCCCTCATCCTCCGTCTTTCCATGGAGAACAACCCCAGTTTACCCAATCTCTCCTCATAACTAAGCCCTTTTGGGGTGTGATAACTATAGAAGATTCAGCTCTTTCTTATCTGAAACATTAACGTGTTTTATCTTTCAAGTTCAGAGGGATAATCTTTTACTTAGAATGTCCAACATTGGCAGCTTTTATTGTTTCTGCTGTAGGGATTTATGTAAATACAATGATAAACATGCTTTTAAGAGTGCCCTGAATTGTGTATGTGGAATTAAAAAGTAAATTGTATATTTTTCTGTTAAAACACTTTGTTTGTAGTGTTTTTCTCTCCTCTCGTATGTTGGTGTAGAAATCAATGGTGTCCACTATTCCCCTGGGAGCTTGTCCAGCTGAACATTCCTAATATATTAACTGTAACCTTTATTTGCATTTTGTTGCAATATTCTCAATCTCCACAGTGTCAAAGTCATGAAATTTCTGCAGATAATCTGTCTTGAATTAACTCCAATTATTTTACATTTTTAATTATCTTTTTAAAAATCTACAATAGTTTAACATTTTAAATGCAACCACAGGATGTGGGCATCATTGGTGTTATGACAGCTGGATTTTATATGACGGTTATATTTAAAAATGTCTATTTTAAGTTGAGGTGGAGTGGGATAACGGCATGAGGTTACAATGAACTCCAGATAACAACAAGCTCAGTGACCTGATTGCAATGGGGACAGAGGCTTGGGTTAAAATGTATTCAGAGTCTGGTCTGGGTTTTAACACCTGGACACAAACAGAACGGCAGCTGGCCTTGCTACAGAAGATTCTCCAGAGGCCGTCAGACTGAAGGAATTGTGGAGGGAAAAGAACACAACGCATGCTGCCCTGCCAAGAAGGAGTAAAGGTCTGGTGAGAATTGAATCCATGTTCAAAGAAACAAGAATTGTGAGAAGTTGGAGACCATGGAATCCCCAGAGAGATCCTTTCAACAAAGAATCTGTTTGATTATGTTCAAAGGGCTGAGTGAAGAGGTCTTGGCTTTGAAGGACACTGGAAGATTCACCTTGGCGAAGCAGGGAGAAGGATTCCTGTTAATTCTGGAGGAGTTGGACTTCAAACTTAAGACTAGAAGTTTATGGAGAGTGCAGTATAATATATAACTGGGGCTGACTAAGTAATATTTAGTCGATCTTGACTTTAGTTTGTTACAGTAAATGCCTTAATATGAAATTTTGCTGCGTGATCCTTTGAATTTGTCACTCGGAGTATTTGTTGTCCATTACTAATTTCCCTTGGGAAGGTGGTGGTGAGCCGCCATCTTAAATATAACTGAGTGGTTTCTAGGCCATAGGACAGTTAAGCTTCAACTACATTACTGTGAGTCTGGAGTCACATGTAGGTTAGACCAGATAAGGACAGCAGATTTCCTTCCCTAAAGGACATTAGTGAACCAGATGGGTTTTTATGACAATCCAGTAGTTTTTTTGGTCACCATTTCTGATATTACCTTTTTATTCCGGATTTATTTTATTGACTGAATTTAACTTTCCCAGCTGCTGTGTTTGGATTTGAACTTGCATCTCCAAATCATTAATTCAGGTTTCTGGATTATTAATCGAGAGGCACAGCCACTATGCTACCATACCCCCATTGTAGGCATTTGAACAGAAACAGAAAATTTTGTAGGGTGGCAGTGGGTAATGAAGGATTTAATAAAAGTCAGCTCTATAATATCTGAAAAACAACAGCAACCCACGGGGTTTGAGGCTTTCAGCTTGACAGTGGGGGAGTTTGGGGCATCAGCCAAGGAGTACTGATGAGACCAGCAGGGTGGAGATTGAAGCTGGGGGGGTTGGTGGAATGGGGTGTTGAGGAGGCATAGAAGTGCCAGCTAAACTCGGTTAATAACACTGACACCACGCCCATTCAAGAGTGTAAATGGACAGCCTAGATTAACACTCTTAGGCAGTGCAGAGGAGTTTGAAAATGTTGAATGTTAAACCAATATACACAACTGCAAAGTTCTAAAAAGTGTATGGGGGCATAAGGATATGTGCTTAAACCTTTGAAATTGACAGGACATATTGACAAGGTAGTTAGCAAAGCATATGGGATCTTGGACTACACAAATAGATGTGTACAAAAGCAAGGAAGTTATGCAGAACTAACTCTGGTTAGTAGTGCAACTGATATGGATATATAGAAATAAATATTATGTTTAAGGTGAATGTTTGAAAGTTCAACTTAATGCTACAGGCAGTTGGTATCTGTGTAGAGAAAGCAGCTCAGACTCTGGGAGGACAGAATATTACTCACTTCAGCCTTGCAAATGGTTATGTTAAGTAGAGTTGATGGAGCTTTGTTTACATAAGTTCCCCTGGGATTTCAGATTAGAATGATTGACGGGGTCATGAGATGATGTGGTTTATGTGCATTCCTGGGTCAGTAGCAGAGAGAAACAGCTTTTGCAGAAAGTAGTTTAATTGGCAGCTGTAGCCTGGTTGAAACTAGAAGAATTTTGCAGGCTTCTGAAAGCTCTGTATTTCTCTGAAAACTCCAATGCTGTCTACACTTATTATAGCAAGTATATGTGTGATTGCTAACTATATTTAAAGTGGCCTTTAAGTCTGTAGGAGGAATGTTGCTTATTTGGAACTGAAACTGTGATAAGTTAGAAATTAAAGTTGTTTCCTTTTCATTTTTAAATATTATTCAACTGTTAATAGTTAAGTTGCTTTATTTGTTGGAATTAATTTAAACTGTGTTATCAAATAAAGTTTGTTTCATTATTTAAAAAGAACCTACTTTGTCAGTGGAATCATTCCTGGAAGGAAGTATTCTTTCTTTACATTTATGCCAAAAAAAGAAAAAATATTGGGGTCTAGTCTAGCTTCATAATATATTTTGGGTTTCTGGTCTGGGACCCTAGCACAAGCTGTTGTATCTTGAACCTACATGTTTCTAATTTGCTTGTGATAGCATTAGCAACTGTGTCAAGTTAACCCATGTATTGTCACCAACTCTGGCCATGTGCAGAGTACCTTCAGCTTCAAACTTGACTTCTTGCTGATTAGGAGGCTATTCTCTCTCAAGTTGTTAATCCAACTTGTTGTTATGGATGGTATGAAGCATTTTGTCACTGCAAGAAATATAAATGTTGACATTTTACTTTGCATTCACAAGACAAGGTTCGAATGGCTTGGGAAAAACGAGTAAACTGATGAAATAAAACTGGTTCATCCAGAGAGTGGAGGCCAGCTGACGCAGATCTGTGTGACATGGACACACTTTCATTCTGAGGTCATGAGACAGCAATCTGGAGCAGAAACCCCTGCTGATTTTCCCAGCTTTGCCCATCCCACTGCATAGCTGCGATCAGTGAACATAATGTGGAGATGCCGGCGTTGGACTGGGGTAAACACAGTAAGAAGTTTAACAACACCAGGTTAAAGTCCAACAGGTTTATTTGGTAGCAAAAGCCACACAAGCTTTCGAGGCTCTGAGCCCCTTCTTCAGGTGAGTGGGAATTCTGTTCACAAACAGAACTTATAAAGACACAGACTCAATTTACATGAATAATGGTTGGAATGCGAATACTTACAACTAATCCAGTCTTTAAGAAACAAAACAATGGGAGTGGAGAGAGCATCAAGACAGGCTAAAAAGATGTGTATTGTCTCCAGACAAGACAGCCAGTGAAACTCTGCAGGTCCACGCAACTGTGGGAGTTACAAATAGTGTGACATAAACCCAATATCTCCCACAGTTGCGTGGACCTGCAGAGTTTCACTGGCTGTCTTGTCTGGAGACAATACACATCTTTTTAGCCTGTCTTGATGCTCTCTCCACTCCCATTGTTTTGTTTCTTAAAGACTGGATTAGTTGTAAGTATTCGCATTCCAACCATTATTCATGTAAATTGAGTCTGTGTCTTTATAAGTTCTGTTTGTGAACAGAATTCCCACTCACCTGAAGAAGGGGCTCAGAGCCTCGAAAGCTTGTGTGGCTTTTGCTACCAAATAAACCTGTTGGACTTTAACCTGGTGTTGTTAAACTATCAGTGAACATAACCAGGATACTGTATAGACCTTCCTGCTTTGAAGCATGAACAGAGAGTGGATTGCAGCTCAAACATCCCTAAGAGCAAGTTGGGTTCACTTTTCATGTGGGATGCTTCTTTAGAACAGAGAGAGAACAGCCCGGTAGTAGATCAGAATTTCTCACCCATCTTTTGAACAACACACTAGCTTCCTTCAGCAATATAGTGGTGAGTTAGATCACAGGCTAATTATATATGGCATGGAGTGTTGTTCAAGCACAAGGCACTATTCAAGCATGCTGAGCTCATAGAAAATGTGTACACAAAAATCAACTGCAAAGTAAAAGTGTTGAACACTTTCCAAAGATAGCTCAAGCTACAGAAGTGGAAATAGTATATGAAATCACTAACACACACTGGGCTGAACTGTACTTTAATTTGTTATTGTTATTTTCTGATTCCTTGACGGGGAGCCAGTGTAGGTCAGTGAGCACAGGGGTGATAGGGGAACGGGATTTGCTGCAGGTTAAGATATGGGCAGCAGAGTTTTGGGTGACTTCAAGTTTATGGAGGATAGAATGTCGGAGACCAGCAAAGCGTTTCCTCCGGGTGCTCCGGTTTCCTCCCACACTCCAAAGATGTGTGAGTTAGTTGGATTGGCCATGCTAAATTACCCCTTAGTGTCAGGGGAATTAGCAGGATAAATATATGTGGGTACAGGGATAGGGCATGGGTGAGATTGTTGTTGGTACAGGCTTGATGGGCCAAATGGCCGCCTCCTGCGCTGTAGGGATTCTATGATTCTATATACATTATCTCAAACTTTTTTCCAAACTTACCAACAGCCACCACCAACTACCCTGCCATCCTGTGCTTTGTTCCAATCACAAAAATGGTCAACAAATATGAATATAGCATAGATTACGTTAGGGCAGTGTTATCCAGTAGTTAGCCACTAGCCACGTGTGCAGATCCTGATGTGATTTCTGATTAGTAAATGCTAAACCTCAGTTGGAGTATTGTGTCCAATTCTGGACATCTTAGCGGTTGGACAGGGTGCAGAGAGCACAAATTTAAGATAATTGTCAAAAGACCAGGGAGGAAATGTGGAGAATGTTTTTTAATGTAATAATTATAATCTGGAATGTGTTGCCTGAAAGAGCGTTCGAATCTGGTTCAGCAGCAATGTTTAAAAGGAAATTGGTTAAATAAGTGAAAAGGAAAAAAACTTGCAGGTTATGGGGAAAAAGCAGGGAAATGCGATCAAATGGATATCTCTCTCAAAGAACCAACAAAGGCACAATGGGCCGAGTGGCCTCTTCCTGTGCTGTGTGAGTCTATGAAATAAACAATTTATCTCAATACGCATATTTGCAAGGCATATGTGAGCCTTGTTCAGAATATAAGAAATAGGGGCAGGAGTGGGCCAGACAGTTCCTTGAGTTTGCTCCACCATTCAATAAGATCCTGGCCAATTTTGTATCTTTTATGTATTTATTAGTGAAATGATTAAATGAAAAGCAGAGTGTTACTGCTTTTTAAATTAATGTGAGTGACTTAGTTCCTTGGCTGGTTGATCTTAGTTAAGTAAATGTACATGTTTGATTTGATTTATTATTGTCATATGTATTAACATATTGTGAAAAGTATTGTTTCTTGCGTGCTATACAGACAAAGCATACCGTTCAAAGAGAAGGAAATGAGAGAGTGCAGAATGTAATGTTACAGTCATAGCTAGGGTGGAGAGAAAGATCAACTTAATGCAAGGTAAGTCCATTCAAAAGTCTGACAGCAGCAGGGAAGAAGCTGTTCTTGAATCGGTTGGTACATGAGCTCAGACTTCTGTATCTTTTTCATGATGGAAGAAGGTGGAAGAGAGAATGTCCGGGGTGCCTGGGGTCCTTAATTATGCTGGCTGCTTTGCCGAGGCAGCGGGAAGTGTAGACTGAGTCAATGGATGAGAGGCTGATTTGTGTGATGGATTGGGCTACATTCACGACCTTTTGTAGTTCCTTGCGGTCTTGGGCAGGGTAAGAGCCCATACCAAGCTGTGATACAACCAGAAAGAATGCTTTCTATGGTGCATCTGTAGAAGTTGGTGAGTGTGTGAAATGCATTTATCTGTACTGAGTATTCGGCATTTGCTATTAAAATTAGTCCATGATATGAAAACAATGTCACTGCCAACACAGCAACGTCTTCAGCTAGCCAGCTAATTCTATTGGACAACACTATTCGTGAAACTGTTGTACATTGAAAATCTGTTCACAGGAAGTTACATGTCTGATACATCTATTGAAACTCTAGATGTTCTGTTTTCACGTAATTAAGGTCCTAGCTCAAGTTTCATTGTCTGTACTGAACAGTATATGTGTTAGTGGATTTTTTATTCATTCGTGGGACATGGGTGTTGCTGGCTGACCAGCATATGTTGCCCTTGAGAAGGTGGTGATGAGCTGCCTTCTTGAAACACTGCAGTCCATGTGCTGTGGGTTGACCCACAATGCCATTAGGGAGGGGATTCCAGGATTTTGAGCCAGTAACTGCGAAGATACAGCGATACATTTCCAAATCAGATGGTGAGTGGCTCGGAGGGGAACTTGCAGATAGTAGTGTTCCAATGTATCTGCTGCCCTTGTCCTTCTAGATGGAAGTGGTCATGGGTTTGGAAAGTCTAAGAATTGTTGGTGAATTTCTGCGGTGCATCTTGTAGATAGTACACACTGCTGCAACTGAGCGTCGGTGGTGGAGGAAGTGGATGTTTGTGGATTGGTGCCAATCAAGTGGTCTGCTTTGTCCTGGATGGTGTCAAGCTTCTTGAGTGTTATTGGAGCTGCACCAATCCAGGCAAGTGGGGAGAATTCCATCACTCTCTTGACTTGTGCCTTGCAGATGGTGGACGGGCTTTGGGAGTTGGGAGGTGAGTTACTCTCCACAGTATTCCTAGCCTCTGATCTGCTCTTGTAGCCAGTGTGTTTATGTGGTGAGTCCAGTTGAGTAACCCTAAGTATGTTGACAGTGGGAGATTCAGTGATGGCAACACCATTGAATGTCAAAGGGTGGTGATTAGATTGTCTCTTGTTGGTGATGGTCATTGCCTGGCATTTGTGTGGCGCAAATTTTACTTGCCACTTGTCAGCCCAAGCCTGGATATTGTCCAGATCTTGTTGCATTTGGATATGGACTGCTCCAGTATCTGAGTCGTCGTGAATAGTGCTGAATATTATGCAACCGTTGGCGAACAATTCCACTTCTGACCTTATGACAGAGGGAAGGTCATTGATGAAGCATTTGAAGATGGTGGGGCCTAGGACACTACCCTGAGGGACTCCTGCAGAGATGTCCTGGAGATGACTGCCCCCGCACCCCCACAACCACAACCATCTATGACTCCAACCAGGGGAGAGTTTGGCCTCTGATATTCATTGATTCCAGTTTTGCCAGGGTTTCTTGATGCCACACTGAGTCGAATGCAGCCTTGATGTCAAGGGCTGTCACTCTCACCTCACCTCTGGAATTCAGCTCTTTTGTCCATGTTTGAACCAAGGCTGTAATAAGGTCAGGAGTTGAATGACCCTGGTGAAACCCAAACTGGGCGTCACTGAGTAGGTTATTGCTGAACAGGTGCTGCTTGATAGCACTGTTGATGATCCCTCCCATCACTTTACTGATGTTTGAGAGTAGAATGATGGGGCAGTAATTGGCCGGGTTAGATTTGTCCTGCTTTTTGTGTACAGGACATACCTGGGGAAAGTTTCCACATTGTTGGCTAGATACCAATGTTGTAACTGTACTGGAAGAGCTTGGCTAGGGGATCAACAAGTTCTGGAGCACAAGCCTTCAGTACTATTGCTGGAATGTAGTCAGGGCCCATTGGCTTTGCAGTATTCAGTGTCTTCAACAGTTTTGCTATCACGTGGAGTGAATCGAATTGGCTGGAGACTGGCATCTGAGATCCTGGGGACCACTGGAGGAGGCCGAGATGGATCATCCACTTGGCACTTCTGGCTGAAGATTGTTGCAAATGCTTCAGCCTTATCTTTTGCACTTATGTACTGGGCTCCTCCATCACTGGGGATATTTGTGGAGTTCCCTCCTCCAGTGACTTGTTTAATTGTCCACCACCATTCATGACTGGATGTGGCAGGACTGCAGAGCTTAGATCTGATCTGTTGGTTGTGGGATTGCTTAGCTCTGTTTATCACTTGTTGTTTGGCATGCAAGTCGTCCTGTGTTGTAGCTTCACCAGGTTGACACCTCATTTTTAGGTATGCCTGGTGCTGCTCCTGGCATGCCCTCCTGCACTCTCCATTGAACCAGGGTCGATCCCCTGGCTTGATGGTAATGGTTGAGTGGGAGATATGCCAGACCATGAGATTGCAGATAGTGCTGGAGAACAATTCCGCTGCTGTTAATGGCCTACAGCCCCTCATGGATGCATAATCATGAGTTGCTAGATCTGTTCGAAGTCTGTCCCATTTAGCACAATGATAGTGCAGTCCACCAAAGCTCTGTTGAATTAAGGAGAGGAAAATTAGATTCCTGTCCACTCTTTTAATTGCAAATCCAATACCACCTTGTTTAAGGAAAGGGAATCTACATTTATGTGATGCATTCCATTGTTGATGTGTCTCCTGCTGTTATGTCCTCCACAATCAAATAGCCAATCATAAAGACTAGCCATTTGTGCAAGGTGTTGGTGGGTGGCCCAGGGAATCAAATCGCAACAGGAATCAGAATAGGAGAGAATTAGGTAGAATTTTACAACACAAAAACAGACCATTTGGCTCAACTGGTTCATGCTAGTGTTCATATTCCAAAAGCATCTCCTTCCACCCCCCTTCACCTTACCCCATCAACATTTCCTCCTCCTTCTTTTCTCCCTTATGTTTTATCTTGCTTTCCTTTAAAATAATTGGTAGCATGTTCCATTTTCTCACCACTCTATATGTAAAGAAACTTCTCCTGAATTTCCTATTGGTTTAATATTGACGATTGAATATTCATAGCCCCCTTG
The DNA here is from genome assembly GCF_964213995.1 of Mustelus asterias. Classification (NCBI taxonomy): domain Eukaryota; kingdom Metazoa; phylum Chordata; class Chondrichthyes; order Carcharhiniformes; family Triakidae; genus Mustelus; species Mustelus asterias. The sequence goes on along the minus strand of NC_135812.1, from coordinate 108,702,882 downwards.
TTTTGGACTCTCTCATGATTGAAAATATCTTCCCTATGTACATTTGGCTTTGTCTGCTGCCTGGTGTATATATAGCCTTTCTGACTGTTTCACAGCACCAACACTTAGACATATAACGTGGGAGAGAAAAAACAGCTCCGATAGAAACCCTACAGTTCAGAAGGAGGCCATTTGGCCCACCAAGCCTTCACTGACTCTCCAACAGCGCATTCCACCCACCCTCAATTTCCATAACCCCACATATTCAGCCCGCTAATTCTGTTCATCTACACATCCCAGGACACTAAGGGGCAATTTAGCATGGCCAATGCACCTAACCTGCATATCTTTGGACTGTGGGAGGAAACCCACGCAGACACACTGAGAAGGTGCAGACTCCACCCAGACAGTCACCCAATCTGGGAATCGAACCCAGGTCTCTGGAGTTGAGGCAGCAGTACTAACCATTATGCCACCATGCCGCAGAAACAGTTAACCAATCTGAAACAATTTTTGAACTGTGAAGCAACTTTTCCCATTTGATCTCTAAATCTTATGCATTCCCTCATCATATGAGGCAAAACATAAAGGATGCAATTTGCTATAACATTTCCTGATATTTTACTGAACCAGTGACCCCTGGTACATGCTGCCACTCAGTCCTGTCCACTCAATTAAACCCCTCTTTTTGAGTCATTTTCCCAATGCTCAAACTCTTCTCTCTCCAAACCTAATTCCCATCAGCCCACAACTAATTACTCTAACTCTTTAGAAGATGTGCAATCTATAGTTAAAAATACAGAAACATATTATAACTATCTAAGTGATCCTGTTTTTTTTATAAATAGAAGTAGATTACAAAAACATATAACACTAACCCAAAAGCAAAATACTGAAGATGCTGGAAATTTGAAATAAAACAGATGATGCTGGAAGAACTCACCAGGTGAAGCAGGACCTGTGGAGAGAGAAACCGGGTTAAAGTTTCAGCTTGTTCCGACGAAAGGCCAAAACCTTGAACATTAGCTCAGTGTGATGACTTTTGACCCTCCTCCACAGGGTCAAAAGTGGGGATGTTTTCTGATCATTGTGCAATGTTCAGCTCCACTCACAGCTCCTCGGATACTGAAGAAGTCTGTGCCTATTTGCAGCAAGACCTGGGACGGGATTTTCTGCACGACCCGCCACAAAATGGCTCACCATTGACTGGCGGTGGGATCTTCTGGTTCCACTTATCAAGGGGGTTTCTAGTTGAATGCAACCCCTTTTGTCTAGAAAAGAGGAGGCTGAGAAATGTCCTGACGGAGGTGTTTAATACTCTGAAAGGGTTTGACAGGATATGCATAGGGAAGATGTTTCCACCAGCAGGGTTGACCAGAATTAGTTTTCATAAAGAATGTCACTAATAAATCAGTGTCTCTCTGACCAGAATTCTCCAGCCCCGTTATGGCAGAATCCCCTTTGGCAGATACAGCAAGCCATTCAAATGTTCATTGACTTTGGCGGAGCCAGAATATCCCGCTGGCAGGATATGGAGACCAGAACTGTTCACAATTTTAAGATGATTGCTGTTGCAAGGGAAGGTTCTTGAGATCAGTTAGAGGTTAATTGCTGTTACTGAAGAAATAAGATCAGTTGGAGGCTAATTGCTGTCACTGAGGGAAGTTTCTTGAGGTCACTTAGAGGCTAATTGCTGTTGGTGAGGGAAGCTTTCAACTTGCCAAGTGCCTGAAAACTTCCAGCTCCAGGTTTGAAGAAACCAATTAAAAATCTTTATCTTTTCTAATACGTTTCTCACTGAAGTGTGACGGACATGTACAAGACCTTTTCAGATCTTCCCTATGTATGCTAGGATCCCTTAGTGTTGTTATTGTGAGAGGCTGCAATGGCACAGGGAGAGGGTGATGTTGAGAGTTTGACGACAATGAGACAGGAGATGATCAGTTTTGGAAACCTGTGAAGAGGAAGTTATAGTTTGGTGGCTGTGGAAAGGGGAAGAACATGGGGTTTGGCAGCAGCTGGGAGATGGGACAGGTAAATAATTACATATTTACATTTTTAAAATGGAAGCATGAAGAGAAGAAAGCTCTGGTGTAATTGTATACCGTTATCTCTGAGCTTGGTTCAGGTTTGCCTTCTGAACAAGAAATTTGCCACGAGTGAAGAACAACCAACACATATTGTACAATTATCAACAAGAAATTCAGATAACTGAAAGTGTTAACCAAATGTGACAGAACTGCACATTGATGTGTCATTTTTATATTCTACCAACCATTTCCCATGGTGACTTGGAAGGCTCAGACATGTTATCAAACAAGGTGTGAAGGAGAAGGTGTGATATGGAAGACTTTTAATATATTCTAGGGCTATAGATGAGTATTACTAGAGTGTTAGAAAACTAGCCCTTTTATTTGAATTAGGTCAAATAAATAATATATAGTTGTTTCCCAGGATTTATGAAAAAACCTCAGTGTTGTTGAGCATATCTCTTACTAACTTGCATCTCTGGTCTCTTGTGCGTCCATTCACCATCCCTTTGTCCCACCTATGACAATGATGTTTTCAGCTACTGTGGTTCTACACATTGGAATACTCTCCACTAACCTCTTCACTTCTCCTCTTCCTTTAAAGCCCACTTCTGTGGGCAAGCTCCTTTCAATATATTCTTTGCCTTGGTATCCATATTTGTTCGATTTTGCTTCTATGAAATGGCTTACGAGATATTTATATCCTAAAGGCACTACATCAGTACAAGCTGTTTATATCTTTCAGTCCAAAAATAGTGATTTTAATCTTTGTGAATTGATGCTGGAAAAGAGTGCACTGCGGTATGGGAGCTAGGAGAGAATTCAATCTTCACTGAAGGATGTGTTTCAAAAGGTACATTTAGTTCCAATGAAATAAGTGCTTTTCATTTTTGGAAAATATGTAAAATGTGTTTTCATTACCCACCTTAAATAACTCCGTTTATTCCCTCACATACCATAGCATCAAATAAATTGACCAGAAACTGAACTGGACCAGCCAAATAAATACTACGGTGACAAGAGCAGGTCAGAAGCTGGGAATCCATCAGTGAATAACTCATTTCCTGACTCCCACAGACCTGTCCACAATCTACAAGGCACAAGTCAGGAGTGTGATGGAATACTCTCCACCTACATGGATGAGTACAGCTCCCACAACACTCAAAGCCCAACACTACCCTGGACAAAGCAGCCCGTGTGACTGAAACCCTTTCCACCACCTTAAACATTCACCCCCTCTACCACTGATGCACAGAAGCAGCAGTGTGTACCATCTATAAGATGCACCGCAGCAACTCGCCAAGCCTCCTTCAACAACACCTCCTAAACCCAAGAATTCTACCACCTAGAAGGACAAGGGCAGCAGATGCATGAGAACACAACAACGTGCAAATTCCCCTCCAAGTCACTTACCATCCTGGCTTAGAACCATATGTGGAGATGCCGACATTGGACTGGGGTGAACACAGTAAGCAGTCTCACAACACCAGGTTAAAGTCCAACCGGTTTATTTGGTAGCAAATACCATAAGCTTTCGGAGCACTGCTCCTTCATCAGATGGAGTGGAAATGGTATGGCACTGTGTATGACAGAGTTTTCCCATATTTAACCTAATCTATGACCAGAATGGGAGTGCTTGTGTATGCCCAAAAATATGAAAATTGTGGCAACATCTTTCTACTGAACACACATCCATAAATGTAAAAATAAAAATGTTTTGGAATATGTATTGGCGAATTCTTGAGTTTCACTGAATTACCTTTTGCGTATAAGTTTTGACACTCAGTCAAGCATCTGTCAAGTGCTGACCAAAATTAATTTGTGATGGTAATGTTTTCTGTGCTGAATTAGCCCCAGGGGAGTCATTTCTGCTTGACTGCATGTCTTGCTGTACCTGGAGCTCATTGATTAGCTTTCTATGAGCTAGTGTGCTCAAATCAACTCTGTTCTGCCTTGTTTGAGCACATGTGTTGAGCAGTCTCACTTTCAGGAAGTGGTAGATACTTTATTTTAATTGAATCTTCTCCGCTCCTCTGTTGAACACATCAGCTGTTTGCAAAGATTAGGTTACACTTGCTGTTGGCCACATTTTGGTCCCTCGTCTAAGTGACTGTTCTTCCAACATGATTTAAGGCAGCGAATGTTGTAAGCTTCTTTCCCATGGGGAGGACATGACAGCCGAACTCAATCCTGATCCTTTCCATACTTAATATATACACACTTATTTTCCAGTGGCTGGTGTCACTGGATACTAATCATGAAAAGCGACCCTGTCCAATTATCATCTCCCAAGCCCTTGCATACTACTAACCTGACTAAGATCGGCAAACTCATCAGTGATAATGTTATGGTAAGCATCTTCCAATTTGAATGTATATACTGATGTCTTTAGTGGATATGAACATGCGTGTGTGATGGCATAAGTAATGTGGGCTTTTGCGGGTTTAGTCTTCCAATGAGGGACCTGTGTAACTAGCTGCCTCCATTCTGAGGCCATGCTGTACGGTAATTCAATATTTTGAGAGGTAAAGAAGATTGAATATCACAATGTGTTGGACTACCTTTGTGTGGCTAAATTACCACATCATCCTTGACTCAAAATCAAATCTAGGATTATCTGTTGAGTGAAAGAGTGAATTTACCAAGTTAACTGTTGGGGGGACACTGGATTAACCCTTTAAAATAAGTCTTGCTTGTTATGATGGTGATGCTTAAATCTAATTGTTTTAATGTAACCTGTTAATGTAATGAAAATGTTCGATTTGTTTGCATTTCCTATCAAGCTCAATCATTGGGAATTCCTTTGTGCACTTATACGGAAATTGCATGTGGACATTTCCTCTCGAGTTCTCTGCCTGACCCAAGGTGCCATGACATCCACCAGAGTTAGGGCAAGGAGGCAGACTCAAAATCCACCCCAGCCAAAGTGGCAATCAAACTCTGCCGTTGGCACCTGTATGATCCATGCTGGCCATCAGGCACTCCAAGGAGTCAAAGTAGCATACACTTTTGTATATGTGTTGTAACCTGGAGCTATGGATGGTGATGGTTGAGGCTCCAATATTTTTCCATCACTTTGTTGACCAGAAATTTTAAGTCTTATTGTCCTCCATTGGCATATGTAGGAAGGATTTACAAATTGCTACTCAACCTGTCTGGCTGCATTATGAATGTGCCTTCCTTGGTCAACAGTCCTGGAGAGGAACTCAAACCTGAAGCCTCTGCTCAGAGGCAGGGAACATTACTCACTGCACCACAAGACAGCTCTACAAACATTTGTCACATGGTAATTACACCCCACTATCATTTGTGGTGCTGTATCTCCAAGCTCTCTGAATTTCATATGTCAGAACTCCAGTTGCTGTAAAACCAAGCAGTTATGAATATAATGTGATTTAATAAAAATAAGTAGAGAAGGTTTCCCCTTGTGGGTGCAAAAAATCAGGTGAGTTTCAGATAGTCACGATTAAATTCAAGAGAAGCGTCTTTACCTCCAACATGGTGAGAATGTGGAACTCACTGCCACAGGGAGTAGTTATGGTGAATAGCGTAGGTGCATTTAAGGGGAAGCTAGATAAATGCGAGTATATAAAAATAAGAACAAATGCACGACTTTAGAATGAGGGTACTCCCTGATCTCAAACCCCACTTTACTTGATGAGACTTGGTGCTTCATGTGCAAAAGCACTAGAGATTGCTTAGTAGTTATAACATTCTAAAGTTAATGATCTCCATGATCAATTATTACCTTCTTGAGGTGTTCCACCTTTATTTGCCCTTAAGACATTGGAGTAAGTTTACCATCGTACAGTTTCTTGTGTGTTTACCAGTTGATTGTTTATGGTGTTGATAATTGAAAGGCAAATCCAAGCTGGGTAGGGGTATTAGGATGTGGAAATGCCAGCGTTGGACTGGGGTAAACACAGTAAGGAGTCTAACAACACCAGGTTAAAGTCCAACAGGTTTATTTGGTAGCAAACGCCACTAGCTTTCGGAGCGCTGCTCCTTCGTCAGATGGAGTGGAAATTATAAATTTCTTTAACCTGGTGTTGTTAGACTCCTTACGGGGTATTGGGATCAGGGTTTAGTCTGTGGTAGAACACATGGTTCTGAATTGTAAGGCTGTTGCTTGAAATCCCCTTCTGAAGAGTCTAGCATATAAACTAAGCTGCCACTTTAGTGCATGACTGGGGCAGTGCTGTATTGTCAGGGGTATCATTATTTAATTGACATGATAAACCAGGGCTATGTCTGCCTGTCAAGAGGGCATAAAACGATCCCAGGACACAATTGAGGAAGAACTGGTGTTTTGGTCAACATTTAGTACTGAACTGGTGATGTATCACATTGATGTTTCTGGGACCTTGGAGCAGCTGCTCCCACTGGTGGGAGGACATAATTACCATGTAATAAGTTTACATAGATTCCATTATAAATGTTGACTTGGGTGGCTTATAATGGATGAAGTGAGTACACATTTTCAGGAGTGTTGCAGATGAGATTGGGTAGGCTCGAGTTGTATTTTTGGAATATGATGTGGAGATGCCAGTGTTGGACTGGGCTGGACAAGATGAGAGCTCACACGACACCAGGTTATAGTCCAACAGGTTTATTTGAATATACAAGCTTTCAGGGTGCTGCTCCTTCGTCGGGTGAAGTGGAGAGAGGCGGGACTATAATCTGGTGTCATGTGACTTCTTATCTCGACCTTTGGAACAGTGGAGACTGGGAAAAGATCTAATTGAAGAGTATAAAAGTATGAGGGGTCTAGGTAGTATTTCGGAATACTCTTTTCCCTTTAGCTGAAGGGTCCATAACCATGGGGCAAAAAATGTTCATTTGTTTTTAAAAGGAGCAGGTTAAAAGGGTATTGAAATGGAAATCTTTTCACCCAGAGGGTGGTGGGGGTTTGGAACTCACTGCTTTAAATGATGATAAAGGGTGGGACAGTGGTTAGTGCTGCTGCCTCAAAGCACCAGGAACTTGGGTTCGATTCCCGGCTTGGGTGACTGTCAGGGCGGAGTCGGCATGTTTTCCCCCATGTCTGTGGGTTTCCTCCATGTGCTCAGGTTTCCTCCTACAGTCCAAAAGATGTGCTGGTTCAGTGCATTGACCATGTTACATTCTCCCTCTGTACCCAAACAGGTGCCGGAGTGTGGCGACTAGGGGATTTTCACAGTAACTTCATTGCATATAAGCTTACTTGTGACATTAATAAATAAACTTTAAACATTTAATCTAAGGAGATGGAACCCTTCCTTTTCATAGAATCCCTACAGTGCAGAAGGAGGCCATTCGGCCCATCGAGTCTGCACCGACCACAATCCCACCCAGGCCCCCCTCCCACATATTTTACCCACTAATCCCTCTAACCTACGCATCTCAGGACTCTAAGGGGCAATTTGTTTTTAACCTGGCCAATCAACCTAACCCGCACATCTTTGGACTTTTGGGTCACTACTTTAATGTAAACCTACTTGTGATACTAATGAATAAACTTAAGAAAGATTTCCTTTTAATCTTTAAAAAAAGTACTTGAAATTTTCAAGTCTGCAGAGCAGGAGCCAGAAAGTGTGATGATGGGCTGAATGGCCAGTTCCTGTGGCTGAAAGTGAGAGTGCTGGCTGCGCATGCGAGGTGACCTTCCTCCAGTTAAAGCCCCAGGGGCCACGTGACCCTGGCGGAGGGGGCGGGGCCGGGTGTGCGCAGGCGCACTGGGCAGACCGATATGCTAATTGTGTTGATATTCCGCAGCGGAGTTTTGAAAAAAAACCGGAGGGAGCGCGAGCGGCGGGGCCGGGGGAGCGGAGCCGGGAGAGCGGCGGGGCCGGAGCCGGGGGCAGCAGAGCGGGGCCGCGGCCTGATGGACAATACTCGCGACCTGGTGAGTGCGGCCCGGGGGGGGGAGGGGACTGAGGCTGGGGCTTCTTTGTTGTGATGGTTCCCAGGCCTCAGGCTTCCCTGGGACTCGAGTGAGTGCTGGAGGGGGGCTGGCCCCACAGCCGGCTGTGGGGAGCTGCATCTTCCCCCTTCCCCTCTCCCTGCCTCCGGGAGCTGAGGCCAGGCCCAGGTTGTGCTGCAGCTTCTGGTTCCTCTCTCCCCGCCGCCTAGGCCCAGAGTAAACTCGGGCTCTGCGGCCGCCTCTGCAGCGACTGGCAGGCCGGCCTCCAGCCCGGGGAAGGAGGCAGGGAGCTCAGCGGCGCTCCAGTGGCTCTCCCCCGGCCATTGTCTCCCTCTTATCCACCCTCCCCCGCGCCTCCTCCTTGTCCCTCTTTGTCTCCTTGTCTGTTTTTTGTATGTAAGCTGGGTCCAGTGTGGCTGGGTATTGCTGCTCCTGCTATTCAGAAAAGTAAACGGAATCTATAAACACTGGAACAGGGAACATTTGATAGAGGTGTTAGGAATTATAAATGACATTCTTTATTAGTGTTACAAATAGGCTGACATTGACACTGCAATGAAGTTACTGTTTTCACACAGTCGTCGCCACACTCTGGCACCTGTTCGGGTACACTGAGGGAGAATTTAGCACGGCTAATGCACCTAACCTGCACGCCTTTTGGACTGTGGGAGGAAACCGGAGCACCTGGAGGAACCCACGCAGGCATGGGGAGAACGTGCAAACTCCACACGGACAGTGACCCAAGCCGGGGATTGGGAACCTCAGGATCCCTGGCACTGTGAGGCAGCAGTGCTAACCACTGTGCCACCGTGCTGCTCCTGTCCTGGAGTATATGTGCATAATTCGTTGAAGGGCCATTTGAGAAAGTGATTCATAAAGGATATAAGGTTCTGGGCTTTATAAATAGGGCAGAGTGTACAAAAGCAAGGAAATTATGTTTAACTTTGTATAAATCTAACACTGGTTCAGCATCAACTGAAACAGTGTTTTCAATTCTGGGCACCACAGGAAGAATTTAGGAAGAATGTGACGACAATAGAGAGGGTGCAGAAAAGATTCACAAGACTAGTGCCAGAAAATATGAACTTTAGTTCATTTGGAGAAGCTGGGGCTTGGCTCCTCCCTCTGCGACTGGATCCTGAACTTCCTAACCCACAGACCGCAATCAATAAGGATAGGCAGCAACCACGATCATCTTCAACATTGGTGCCCCACAAGGCTGTGTCCCCAGCCCCTTAATATACTCAAAGACCTATGACTGTGTGGCCAAATTCCCCTCCAACTCAATTTTCAAGTTCGCTGATGACACAGTAGTGAGTGGGATCTCAAACAATGACGAGATGGAGTACAGGAAAGAGAAGCTGGTGAATTGGTGCAATGACAATAATCTCTTCCTCAATGTCAACAAAACAAAGGAAATAGTCATCGACTTCAGGAAGCGTAAAGGAGAACATGCCCCTGTCTACATCAATGGGGACGAAGTACAAAGAGTCGAGAGCTTCAAGTTTTTAGGTGTCCAGATCACCAACAACCTGTCCTGGTCCCCCCATGCCAGCACTATAGTTAAGAAAGCCCACCAACGCTTCTACTTTTTCAGGAGACTAAGGGAATTCGACATGTTCGCTAGGACTCGCACCATATTTTACAGATGCACCATAGAAAGCATTATTTCGGGTATCACAGCTTGGTATGGTTCCTGCCCTGTCCAAGACCGCAAGGAACTACAAAGGGCTGTGAACAAAGCCCAGTCCATCATGCAAACCAGCCTCCCATCCATTGACTCTGTCTACACTTCCCACTGTCTCGAAAAAGCAGCCAGCCTAATTAAGGACCCCATGCACCTGGACATTCTCTCTTCCAGCACCTTCTGTCGAGAAAAAGGTACAAAAGTCTGAAGACATGTACCAACCGACTCGAGCAGCTTCTTCTCTGCTGCCATCAGACTTTTGAATGGACCTACCTCGCATTAAGTTGATCCTTCTCTCCATCCTAGCTATGACTGTAACACTACATTCTGCACCCTCTCCTTTCCTTCGCTATGAACAGTATGCTTTGTCTGTATAGCACGCAAGAAACAATAAATCAAATCTTTGTATGAAGCTTAGGTCAGGAGCATGTTGGAATACTTGCCCCTTGCCCGAAACTGTACTACACAATTTGAGGACAGCAGTTTATTTTAAAGTCCTCAGCATTGGACTTGAATATCCAATCCCTCCAGCATTGGCACAGGGTGGCTGCAGTTTGCATTTCATAGAATTTGCAGCATGGGCTACAGGCCACTATTTCCATTTAAAGTTAAAGTTTAAAATTTATTTATTAGTGTCACAAATAGGCTTACATTAACACGGCAATGAAGTTACTGTGAAAATCCGCCAGCCGTCACTTCGGGTACACTGAGGGAGAATTTTAGCATGGCCAATGCATCTGACCAGCATGTTTTTCGGACTGTGGCAGGAAACCGGAGCACCCGGAGGAAACCCACGCAGACACGGGTAGAAAGTGCAGACTCCACACACACTGACCCAGGCCGGGAATTGAACCTGCAAGGCAGTAGTGGCAACCACTCTCCCATAATTATCTACAGGAAATGCTGCAGCGAGATTACTACTGCACACCCCAGCTTCTGAAGCCAAGCATCAACAGGGAACAGAGCAACAAAATCATGGGAATGAGAGCTGTCATTTGCTAAATCACGCATAAAGAACAGTTCAGCACAGGAACAGGCTCTTCAGCCCATCAAGTCTGTGCTGACACAGATGTGTCTCTAATCTAATATATTCTTGCCTCTACATGGTCCATATCCCTCTAGTTGCTGCCTCTTCATGTATCTACCCAGATGTCTCTTGAACATTGTTATAGAATTTGCTTCCACCTCCTCTGGCAGCGCATTCCAGGCATTCATCATCCTCTATGTGAAAAACTTGCTCCTTACACCTCAAACTTTCCCCCTCTCTTTCAACCTCTGCCCCCTGAGAAATTGACCCTGGAAAAAAGACACAGATTATCCACTCTGTCCAAGCCTGTCATAATCTTGTCAACCTCTCCTCGTCCTCTGACTCTCCAATGAAAACAATCCCAACTTGGCCGTTTCCGGCTTTTCCTTATTTGCCTGTGAGTTTATGATCCTGGAATTGTTGGAACAACATGAGCACAAGGATTACAGCAATTCACAGAGAAGGCTCGCTACTACCCCAGCAAGGATGGGCAATATATGTAGTTTTGTCTATGTTCTTCACATTCCTGAGAACAGCTAAAAGCCTTTGAAAGTGAAATAGTTATGTAAAACTCCATTCCTACCTTCCTTCTGCAAATACATTCTTTTAGTAACCAGATTCCTGTCAGTTTATATGGCACTGCTTATGAAGGCGGCCTTCACAACACACGACAGCGCAGAGTCGCTGAGCAGAAACTGATAGCCAAGTTCCGCACACATGAGGACGGCCTAAACCGGGATGTTGGATTTAGGTCACATTATCAGTAACCCCCACAGCTTTCCCCCTGATCTTGCAGAATCTCACTAGCTGTTCTGTCTGGAGACAATACACATCTCTTTAACCTGTGTTTAATGTTCCCTCCACCCACATTATCTGTACCTTTAAGACCTGGCTGGCTGTAGAGATTTGCATTCTAATTAGTATTCTGTAACTTGATGTTGTGTCTCTCTGCACTGTTGGAGAACAGATTTTCACTCCATCTGACGAAGGGGCAGCGCTCCGAAAGCTTATGGTATTTGCTACCAAATAAACCTGTTGGACTTTAACCTGGTGTTGTGAGACTTCTTACTGTGCCCACCCCAGTCCAACGCCGGCATCTCCACATCATGACTGCTTATGAAAGCCATGGGCAATCAGTCTTGGTTTTTCTTAATTCAAAAAGGAACTATAGTTATGTAGTGTCACTGAGCTGTAGAATCATAGAAAAGACGTGTGTAGGATGTGCTTTGGCAGTGCTATTGCTGTATATTTTTACATAAGAATAAACATGAAATGCTATGAGGCAGCACCTGTGGAGAGTGTGTTACATTTCGGGTCAATAATCTTTCTCTTCTAAACTGCTGAGCATCCAACTTGCCCTTGCGTCCTTATGTTAGCTGATTTTGTTCATCTCCATAATGCTGTACAACTTCACCCATCTTGTCTCATCTGCTGCTGAAACTCTCACCCTCTACTTAAATGTTCCAAAACTTCTGGCTGGCCTCCGACATATTGCCCTCTAAAGTTGAGATCGTCCAAAACTTTTCTGTTCCATTCCTCTGTTGCCTCTGCTTACTGACCTGCACTGGCTCCTGATCCAGCAATGCCTTGATTTTAAAATTCTCATTCTTTTTAAATCGCTCCGTGGCTCCACCTTTCTCTAATCCCCTCGGCCCTGCAACAATCAGATTTCTAATTCTGGATTCTTGCACATCCCCAATTTTAATTGCTCCACTAACGGTACTCATGCTTTCTCTGCCTTGGCCCTAAGTTTTAGAATTCTCTCCCTTTATACCTCACTTTTCTTCTTTAGGATACTCCTTTAAAAACCTCCTCCTTTGTCCAAGAGCTTGGTTACCTGACACATCTCCCTTTGGTGCTCCAGTGAAATGCCTTGGGATATTTTATTATGTCAAAGGCACCATACAAAAAGATAAGTTGAAGCTGTTGGGGGCTGCAGTTGTGCTGCTTTTTAATTAATTTGCTGCAGCTCAGCATTTGTGGAATCTTGGGAGCAGGCTGCTTGCCATTGCATTCACTGAAAGAATTGTACCTTCATTTCAGCTTCATATATTATTCTGTGTCTTAGTCATAGAGTCATAGAGGTTTACAGCATGAAAACAGGCCCTTCGGCCCAACTTGTCCATGCCGCCCTTTTTTTTTAAACCCCCTAAGCTAATCCCAATTGCCCGCATTTGGCCCATATCCCTCTATACCCATCGTACCCATGTAACTATCTAAATGCTTTTTAAAAGACAAAATTGTACCCGCCTCCACTACTACCTCTGGCAGCTTGTTCCAGACACTTACCACCCTCTGTGTGAAATAATTGCCCCGCTGGACCTTTTTGTATCTCTCCCCTCTCACCTTAAACCTATGCCCTCTAGTTTTAGAGTCCCCTACCTTTGGGAAAAGATATTGACTATCTACCTTGTCTATGCCCCTCATTATTTTATAGACCTCTATAAGATCACCCCTCAACCCCCTACGCTCCAGAGAAAGAAGTCCCAGTCTCTCCTTATAACTCAACCCATCAAGTCCCGGTAGCATCCTAGTAAATCCTTTTCTGCACTCTTTCTAGTTTAATAATATCCTTTCTATAATAGGGTGACCAGAATTGCACGCAGTATTCCAAGTGTGGCCTTACCAATGTTTTGTACAACTTCAACAAGACGTCCCAACTCCTGTATTCAACGTTCTGACCCATGAAACCAAGCATACCGAATGCCTTCTTCCCCACTCTGTCCACCTGTGACTCCATTTTCAAGGAGCTATGAACATGTACCCCTAGATCTCTTTGTTCTGTAACTCTCCCCAACGCCCTACCATTAACTGAGTAAGTCCTGCCCTGGTTCAATCTACCAAAATGCATCACCTCGCATACAGTTCTTCAAAATTTCAGAGTTGATTGGGGAAGAAATGAAATAAAAGTTTATTTATTAGTCACAGGTAAGTTGACAACGCTGCAATGAAAATCCCCTAGTCATCACACTCCAGCACCTGTTTGGGTACACTGAGGAAGGATTGAGTATGTCCAATGCACCGAACCAGTACGTCTTTCAGACTGTGGGAGGATACCCACACAGGCACGGGGAGAATATGCAGACTCCGCACAGACAGTGACCCAACCCGGGTCCCTGGCGCTGTGAGGCAGCAGTGCTAATTACTGTGCCACATTGAAAATAAATATGGTAACTTGTCTGTTCTATAAGCACAGTACTTGATATGTATATATCCAGTAATATGTAACGTCTATGTGGTGTGACTTCTCTTCCATTGAGTTTAGAGTTAGTTAAATATTAAAACAGATGTTCATGATCAAGGCAGACCAGTTGTAATGGAGTTGTAGCAGCTATTGTATCTTTGCAGCCCCTGATCAATGGTTTGCAGCTCAAGTGAGTCCTGAAAGTAAATTTATCTGCACATGTTGTATCAATTTGAATTGAAATGATCCTCTTCAGTTATAAACTTTTTCTGGATGTATGCAGTGCGCAGGTTGTAGAGAGCAAGAATGAGTGTTACTAAGCATTTTTGTGGATGGCCTGGTTCTTGGGAGCAGTTTTGCTGATATTGTCCAGTTGTTTTGTGCTGTGGAGCAGGTTATTCTGCATGTTAAGTTTGTTTATAAGTCACAAGTAAGGCTTACATTAACACTGCAGTGAAGTTACTATGAAATTCCCCTAGTCGCCACACTCCGGTGCCTGTTTGGGTCAATGCACCTAATCAGCACGTCTTTTCGATTTGTGAATCGGAACTGGAATTGCACTCTGAGCAAAATCTTTTTTCTCTCTTGCCTTAGCCATCCTGTCCCTAATGTGTGATCAACAGGAGAGCATTAATCTGCTTAGGTAAGCACCTTTTGTGCTAACAACTTCTTTATAATTTCAGGAATGAAGGATTTGGGTTTTCTGGTTTTATAAGTAATTCTGCAACTGAATGAAAGTACATTTTCTTGATTAAATGCACATTAACTTTACCTGTTAATGACTCTGAAGGTTTTGATTCTTGTGATAGAAGTTTGGTATGCTGACACTTTTGGTGGAAAAAATGCATCTATCCAACTGTCTATTGACTGTTAGGGCAGGTATTTTGTTCTTGTGCCTCGACAGGTGTCTGGCAGTTGGGAGGTGAATGACACAAAGCTGAAATAACTTGAGTGGTTCCTCTTTGAGAAATGTGTGGCTTTCACTACTTGCTGCTTTTCCTTCTGCTTTTCCATCCATATTCCCTCAAGCTTCAGTGTGTTCAGGTACCGATGGCCTCAAGCTGTGTTTGTGCCCTTGGTCTTGGAATCGTTTTGATGTGAGAGCAAATTCAGTGAATGGTCAGCAGAGCCAAAGGCTTTCTTTTTCTGAGTGAGACTAATTTGAACTCCCTTGTCACATAGCTCAAAAGCTGCCGAATTGATCGTTTGTGCTGCAAACCTATTTCACAGCACAGTGTGCAGCCTGCTCAAAGAAATAGAAATGTTTGAGAGAAAGCAGGTGAAAATAAGGGATGAAATAAGGGTCACTGACAAAACCAGTCCAACTGTATTAACTTCCCAAACATCAGGTTCCAATGCCGTATCTGGTAGATCAATCCAAACATTTTTTTAACCATCTCGGGTTGTATCCTATTGTTTCTATTAGCCTGACTAACCTTACAGTAATATTCTAGGTTCATATCATCTGTGATGTTTGATGCTTTTATGTACCTCAATGCCTCTTAACCTGTTCCTTTCTAGACAGTACAACTCTTTCACTACAGCCACCTTGTTTATGATGGAGATCATTCTTGTTTCTCTTGTTTGACATGCAATGGGTATCCGAGGTAAAATTTTAAAGTGGATAAGAAATTGAGTGAAGGAGAGGAATCAGCAGCAGGTACTAATAACAGGACTAACAGTACAGGTACAGAATTCCCTAAAAGTGACGTCACAGGTGGATAGGGTCGTAAAGAGTGCCTTTGGTACATTGGCCTTTATAAATCGGAGTATCGAGTATAAAAGTTGGAGTGTTATGGTAAGGTTATATAAGGCATTGGTGAGGCCGAATTTGGAGTATTGTGTACAGTTTTGGTCACCTAGTTACAGGAAGGATGTAAATAAGATTGAAAGAGTGCAGAGAAGGTTCACAAGGATGTTGCCGGGACTTGAGAAGCTGAGTTACAGAGAGAGATTGAATAGGTTGGGACTTTATTCCCTGGAGCGTAGAAGATTGAGGGGAGATTTGATAGAGGTGTATAAGATTTTGATGGGTATAGATAGAGTGAATGCAAGCAGGCTTTTTCCGCTGAGGCTAGGGGAGAAAAAAACCAGAGGGCATGGGTTAAGGGTGAAAGGAGAAAAGTTTAAAGGGAATATTAGGGGGGGCTTCTTCACGCAGAGAGTGGTGGGAGTGTGGAATGAGCTGCCGGATAAAGTGGTAAATGCGGGGTCACTTTTAACATTTAAGAAAAACTTGGACGGGTTCATGGATGAGAGGGGTGTGGCGGGATATGGTCCAAGTGCAGGTCAGTGGGACTAGGCATAAAATGGTTCGGCACAGACAAGAAGGGCCAAAAGGCCTGTTTCTGAGCTGTAATTTTCTATGGTTCTATGGTTCTAATGTGGGACAAATCTGCTGGGACTCCTACTGCTTCTGAATTGTATTCAAGTGCCCAGATTTGCAGCTGATGCCAGACTAATGCAGTCTGCTAGTTGTTTTGTATGCAGGTTCCACTTGTTCTTGAATGTAGGCAGTGTTCCATTTATTGATCATTGATGGATACCCGCGTTGCTGTGGGATTGGGATATAAGGTAAAGTGACCTGTTTCCCTGCCCTGGAAGGCAGGTGGGTTTTTACAAGGAGCGGTTTTGATGCTTGTTCTATTTTTCCCCTTGTGTAAGTCTATAAATTACCAGATTATTTCAAAATGTGCTCTGGTGGGATCTCGACTCTCAATCTCTGGATTGCTAGTTCAGTACCATAACCACACTATCACATCACTTTGTTCCCATTTAGTCATTGTTTAATTCTGTTGGTTGCATTTATATTGCAATGGGCAGTAGATACTTGTCTATTTTGTTCTTTGGTAACTGCTCTATTAGGCACTGATATCGCTCATTGAGCAGATCTTGTAGGAATATCATGAGACACTGTAGCCCTGGTTAATATGTGGGATTTGTTTTCTTGAGCAAGTACAAAACCTGTGAATTTTTAGACCCTTGACTCACTTTGGCTCAGGTGGAGAGTGACCTGATACCAAGCCACAAAACCAATGAGGTGCCAACTTGATGCTGCATTAGTTGACCTTGGGTGTAGCTGCTACCAATAATTTTGGGAGTTGGAAAAAGGATCCAGAGTTTGATTGCATAATGTTTAGTACAAAAATGCATATTTGAATTTTGATTGAGTAGCCTGCAGGTTTTTGCTGAATTTTTCTCATGTAGCATGAACATTTGATTGATGTTTGTGAGGGTGAAATGAACACCAACAGAATTTGACAATGTCAGGAAAAACTATTCAGGAAAGAAAATTAAACTTCTTTATTCAGGGCCACCCCTTGCGTGTAGTTCTGGTTGCCAGTATATAGGTAACTAACTTCCCAGCCATGGAGCTTCAGTGAAGAACTGGTCTGGGTAACTGAATCGTGAAGTTAAGACTAGAAAAACTTGGACTGTTTCACCGAGTGGAGATTTGATGGAAGTAGTGATGGGTGATTTTAAATTAAACTGGATGGCAAGAGTTACAAATTGGTAAAAGGTAAGTTCAGGGATCAGGGATTTATATCTGAATGATATTGTGATAAGGATGACTGGGACTTCCCCAGGCACGTTGAGCTCGACGAGCTGATTGTACTTTGTGACGAAGGTATAAAATATGCACTTCAGTTTCTCATATCTGCTGGGTGGCTTTTAAAATGTGAAGTGGTCTGCTTGCTGCTCTTGGCAAGCTGGAGGACTTTCACTGCCAAGTTTGCGGATGATACAAAAATAGGTAGAAGACAAGTGGTGGGGCTGACACGCGAGTCTACAGATGGATTTAGGCAGGTTAAGTGAGTGGGCAAATACTTGGCAGATGAAATATAATGCAGGAAAATGTGAAACTATACGCTTTGGTAGAATAAAGGAGCTGAATGTTTTCTAAATGGAGAAAAACTGCAGAAAGCTGCAGCAATGAGGGATTTGGGGGGGCCTATGCATGAATCACAAGCTAGCATGCAAGTTCAGGTAACAGGAAGGCAAATGGAATGTTGGCCTCTATTTCGAAAGAGAATGTAGTATAAAAATTGGAAAGTCTTTCTAAAACTATACAAGGCACTAGTTAGACCACACCTAGAATGCTGTGTACAGGTTAGTCACCTTATCGAAGGAAAGGTAAAGGTGCCAAAGTCCCTGATGACCATTGGCTGCTCTGCCCTTTGGGGGTGGTGATTTTAACCTGAGGATCACCTCACGTCAGGCAATGGGTAAGGTTGAGAAGACAGGCCTTCATGAATAACCTCAGCTGATATGGGAATTGAACTGTGCTGTTGGCATCGCTCTGCATCACAAACTAACTGTCCAACCAACTGAGCTAACTGACTCCCTGGCATTGGAGGCAGTCCAGAGAAGCTTCAGTATGTTGATCCCGGGCATTGAGGGGTTTTCTCGTGAGGAGAGGTTGAGCAGGTTGGGCATGTACTCATTGGAGTTTAGAAGAATGAAAGGTGATCTTACTGAGTCATATAGAATTCTCTGGGGGCTTGACAGGGTAAATGTTGAGAGGTTGCTTCCCTTTTGTGGGAGAGTCCAGGATCAGAGAACATAACCTCAGAGCAAGAGGCTGTCATTTAAAACGGAGATGAGGAGGAATTTAATGGAGATGATGGTCGAGTGGTCTAATTCTGCTCCTATGTCATATGGTCTTGATTTGAGCCCCTAATATGATCCGAGGTCATGTCGCAGACGTCAGATCGGCGTTCTTGAAAGTCAACCCACGGAAAGTGGCTCGGATGGAGTACTCGGATAAGCACTCCGATCCTGTGTGGGCCAGCTGGCAGAAGTATTTGCAAATATCTTTAACATCTCCTTACACCGATCTGAGGTCCCTCCTTGCTTCAAGAAGATGAACATCCTCCCTGGAAAATCCAGGCAGCGTGTCTTACTGATTATCGCCTGGTTGTTCTGACATTCATTCTATAAAGTTAGTCTTAGCATGGATCAACTCTGGCCTCCCAGATAGCCTGGATCAACTACAGTTCACCCATCACTGCAACAGGTCCATAGCAGACACCTACACTCAACCCTGGAACACTTATGTCAGACTTCTATTTATTGATTGCAGCTCAGTCTTCAACACCATTATTCCAACAAAACTTATCTTCAAACTCTGTGACCTGGGGCTCTAGACTTCCTAACCCACAGACCACAATCGGTAAGGATAGGCAACAACACCTCCTCCACGATAATCCTCAACACTAGTGCCCCACAAGGCTGTGTCCTCAGCCCCCGACTATACTCCTTATACACCTGTGTGGCCAAATTCCCCTTCAACTTGATTTACAAATTTGCTGATAACACCACTGTATAGTGGGTCGGATCTCAAACAATGATGGGATAGAGTACAGGGAAGAGATAGAGAAGCTGGTGAATTAGTGTCTAGATCACCAACAACCTGTCTTAGCCCTTCCACATCGATGTTATAGTTAAGAAAGCCCACCAATGCTTCTGCTTTCTCAGGAGGCTAAGGAAAATCGGCATGTCCACTACGACTCTCCCCAACCTTTACAGATGCACCATAGAAACATTCGGAAAGGATGCTTTCATGCTTTTTATGGCTCCTGCTCTGATCAAGGCCACAAGAAACTACGTTAGCCATGTCCATCACACAATCCAGCCACCTATCCATTGACTCTGTCCACACTCCTGCCTCGGAAAAGCAGTCAGCATAATCAAGGACCCCATGCATCCCGGACATACTCTCTTCCATCAGGAAGAAGATACAAAAGTCTGAGGTCATGTACCAACTGACTCGGAAAACTACTACTTCCTTGCTGCCACCAGACTTTTGAATGGACCTATCTTATATTAAGTTGATCTTTCTCTACACCCTAGCTATGACTGTAACACTACATTCTGCACCCTTTTCTTTTCTCCCCTATGTACTCTGTGAACCGTATGCTTTGTCTGTATAGCGCGCAAGAAACAGTACTTTTCACTGAATCCCAATACATGTGACAAATCAAATTAATTCCTGCTTGGGATGGATCACATGCTGGGGAACTCCTGTACTAACAAGTCCCCAAAGATTCTGTCTTTTATCAAGTTCTGATTGGCAATTGCACGGCCTCTGTACCTTCGGTTGTGTAATTAAATGGGGTTTTGTACATTGAGAAGTGTATGACCAACCACTGAGCAGAGAATTCCATTGAGAAACAAAATGGGCAGAATTTATAGATTGTAATCGCAGTATTTTGTGCCGAGTAATGAGCTGTGAAAGGTTATTGGTGATTATACATTTTTAAACTGGATGTATGTGTGTAGGTAATGTTTCATCAGCTCTGCTCATTGTTAGGCTGTTCCCCTAGAGTTTTGTATGAATATTACTTGGGGAATCCTTGTTTAGAAGTGTGCCTGCGATATCCTGGAGTGACCTGTTTCTTAGCAATGTAAACTGGGCACTCTTCGATCTGGTGGATTCGTGACTTCCTACTGCCCTAATTCACACTGAGTCCAGGTACATGCTGATACCTTCCTACTGTGCACTTGTGGGGATTGGCTGTGTAGACAAGAAAAATGTAAGGTTTCAACATTCTAGGCGCATTCGACAGCTTCCATATGGTTGGTTTGCATAAGGTTAGCCAAGTTGGGAGCAAGTCATTCAGTCTTGATACATAAAGCACCCAAGCAAGGAGTGCAAAAAAGATTTTTGCTTTCAGACATGTGATGCCTACCGCGATGCACATTAACATGTTTTATAATTTGTCTGCAGACTGAGCATTCCCCACGATCAGAGAGGAAGAGGAGGGACTCATTTGGAATGTTTGACGGCTATGACAGCTGCAGCGAGGATAGCAGCAGCAGCTCGAGCTCTGATGAGAGCGAAGAGGAAGTTACCTCCATGCCAGCCAGTCTTCCACTTATCAAAACCAATGGACAGGTCTACACGTATCCAGATGGCAAATCTGGAATGGGTCAGTCAGTGACTTGTGTATACAATTAGTCTTTCTTATAACCTATTACAAGATGTACAAAGAAGTACATTGGTGTTCACTTTATAAAACATGGTTGGACCTAGCTCTTTCCATTCACCTTATATGGGGTGCTTAGTCCAAATAAACAGTATTACCCAGTTACCTAATTTTGACGGTTTTGCCTAGATTTCCAAATACCACCCAAAGCTATACTGATTGATACAGTAAGTCGTCTCACCAGGTTAAAGTCCAACAGGTTTATTTGGTGCTACCAAATAAACCTGTTGGACTTTAACCTGGTGTTGTGAGATGACTTACTGTGCCTAACCCAGTCCAACGCCGGCAACTCCACATCATACTGATTGATATCAGTGGGTAATTTCCTTTGTAAAAAATCTATG
This sequence comes from Mustelus asterias, assembly GCF_964213995.1. Classification (NCBI taxonomy): domain Eukaryota; kingdom Metazoa; phylum Chordata; class Chondrichthyes; order Carcharhiniformes; family Triakidae; genus Mustelus; species Mustelus asterias. The sequence goes on along the minus strand of NC_135812.1, from coordinate 108,681,740 downwards.
ATGTCTGTCTAATCAGAATGAATGAATGAGGCAAGATTTGCCAAATATCTCATTTAAAAGAAAACTGTTTTCTGACCTCCTGACAGAACATTAACTCTCTGGGCAATTCAGCTGTTTGATCAGCATGCCCTGGTGATCTCTCACACAGCAAGTTTTGGGAGTGTCCCCATTGGACCACTTGGGATCTCATGGGTACAAAGATTTCAATGAGGAAACTTGAACATTGTTCCCAAAGGTGAAAGTAAAGTTTCTAACCCTTTCGCAAACATGAATGAGCATTGAGGGCTGATTTCATGGGGATCAGACTTTGGGTGGATGGGCTGATGTTCTTGTGGCTGCCTGAGAGAGCTATGTTTTCAGCGGAAAAGCAAAGCAGCATTGCTGAGTTGATTACCTGAGTCTTTTTCATCTGAATTCAAAAGCAATTTCACCAACCGGCTGCAAGGATCCAAACTGAAACTGTTGTGCTGTTGTCTCAACCAATTGTTTTGTGGATGCTAGTCCACATCAGGCAACACTTTACGTTATTTGCTTTCCTTGTTTGGAAACCATAGGAGGGTTAATGGGCAAAAATAGTTGGTACAACGGAATTGATGATTGAAAAACATTAGTTGGTTTTGAAGGGGCTTTATGCTGCACCCTATCTGTGTTTGAGCTGTATCCAGGCCGCTGATGCTAAATTCCTGAGTATATTAGAAGCTGTTAGCAACTGGGGGGAAGAAAAGAATCGGGTTGTATTTGATTCCAGGGCACTGGTGCACCTTAGTTATTCATGTTTAGTTTATTAAAACTCTAAGGTCCAGTCACTTGAAAGCTGATGAGAAATAACTTTATTTGCGCCATTGTCACCGTCTTTTGCACAGAATTCAACTGATTTGGATCCTATGATCAAGTAACTGAATGTGATTGCAGGCTTGTGCATGTAAATTGGCTCAGGTGTACAGAACCTTCCCAATTTTCTACACAAAATAAAGGCTACCTTCCTTTGGCAGCACTTGGGCCAGCTCTTGTGTATATATAACAGGATTTTACTGTAAAAATGTCCAACTTGATGTGAAATTTTAAATCTCCCATTATAGTGAAATAAAATAAATTTCAAGGTTTAATTTTAAAATAAGCACTGCCCCTTTTTAGCAGGGAGGGAGGAAATAACTTGTTTACTTATCAAAAGATTGGGCCCTTCTAACTATGCACCTAATTCTTCTGAGCAGTTGCTGTTAGTGGTTTAGTGCCTTGGCAATGCTGCCAGGTTCGACAAATGGGCCGCCTTTGGTAAGGTAGGGGTGCTGGTAGTTTTTTAAGGCTCGTGGTCAGAAAACCTTGATCTTTAACTGTCACCTGGCCTAAAAAATACACAACCATGGAGAGAGATCTGGCATTCAACCAATATAAAAGCTTTATCAGTTTGGAAAGTACAGTTTATTGTAAAGTAACATTTTTTCCCCATTCTTATGGCTTATCTGAGTAAGATTGGCCTGTTAGGAGAATGTGTGCTGTCAACACATGGCCACTTGTTGCTGGATTGAAGCTGCTCCAACTCACTCACCTATGGAGCCTTCTGTAACCAGCATTGAGAAGGCTCTCCCTCAATTAAACTGGGATGGATATGGACTTAGCCCCGAGTGTGACCCAGGGTGAAGCAGAGTCCAATTTGTTTGTGGTTTGTAAGAATATGATTGGTTGGAGACTTGGGCGGAAAGATGGCCGATGGAGTTTAATCCGGACAAGTGTGAGGTAATGCATTTTGGAAGGTCTAATACAGATAGGAAATATACAGTAAATGGCAGAACCCTTAGGAGTATTGATAGGCAAAGGGATCTGGGTGTACAGGTCCACAGGTCACTGAAAGTGGAAACGCAGGTGGAGAAGGTAGTCAAGAAGGCATACGGCATGCTTGCCTTCATTGGCCGGGGCATTGAGTTTAAAAATTGGCAAGTCATGTTGATGCTTTATAGGACCTTAGTTAGGCCGCACTTGGAATATATCAATTCTTGTCGCCACACTACCAGAAGAATGTGGAGGCTTTGAAGAGGGTACAGAAAAGACTTACCAGGATGTTGCCTGGTATGGAGGGCATTAGCTGTGAGGAGAGGTTGGAGAAACTTGGTTTGTTCTGACTGGAACGATGGAGGTTGAGGGGCGACCCGATAGAAGTCTAAGATTACGAGAGGCATGGACAGAGTGGATAGTCAGAAGCTTTTTCCCAGGGTGGAGGAGTCGATTACTAGGGGGCACAGGTTTAAGGTGCGAGGGGCAAGGTTTAAAGGAGATGTATGAGGCAGATTTTTTACACAGAGTAGTGGGTGCCTGGAACTCGTTGCCGGGGGAAGTAGTGGAAGCAGATACGATAGTGACTTTTAAGGGGCGTCTTGACAAATACATGAATAGGATGGGAATAGAGGGATATGGTCCCCGGAAGGGTAGGGGGTTTTAGTTAAGTCGGGCAGCATGGTCGGTGCAGGCTTGGAGGGCCGAAGGGCCTGTTGCTGTGCTGTAATTTTCTTTGTTCTTTGGTATTGCTCCACTTAAATGATGCAGCAGTGACTAATTGATTGTATATCAGAGTTTCTTGTCATTGCTTTTGGATTGTTCTCTGCTTCTGTCTTCAGCCACCTGTGAAATGTGTGGGATGGTTGGAGTGAGAGATGCATTTTATTCCAAGACCAAACGATTCTGCAGTGTTTCCTGCTCCAGAAGCTACTCATCCAATTCAAAAAAAGCCAGCATTTTAGCCAGACTTCAGGTATTGTTTCAATATCTTATATAAAATCTGCATTGATCCATTTTCTGTCTCTTGTACATCACCTACCATCTTAAATCTCTTTCCCTCCCAGCTTTCCCTTGAGTTCAGTTATATGAAAGCTCTTCCTTGAACAGCTCTCCATTTGAATGAGAGCCAAACTTCTGGCTTGGCAGAAATATGTGGACAACAGAGTCTATTTTTGAGCTTGGATGGCTCTCAATTGGCTGGCTTGAAATTTTCTGACATCGTCCTTATAAGCGGCATTAAGGCAGTTCAACAATTGGTTTAGCTTTTCAGTGGCATTCATAAACTGTATCTATAATTATAGTTCATAGAATCCCTACAGTGCGGAAGGAGGCCATTCGGACCATCAAGCCTGTGCTGACAACAATCCTACCCAGGCACTAACCCCTTAACCCCACTTATTTACCCTGCTAGTCCCCTGACACTAAAGGGCAATTTAGCATCGCCATTCAACCTAACCCGCACATCTTTGACCTGTGGGAGGAAACCAGAGCACCCGGAGGGGAAACGTGTGGACACTGGGAGAACGTACAAACTCCACACAGTCACCCAAGGTCGGAATTGAATCTGGGTTCCTGGCACTGAGGCACCAGTGCATGCCACCATCACTCTCCACCATCCCTCAGTCTTCTCACTGAAGCTCTCGTATTGATTATTCATATAAAATTGAATATTTATACTGCATGGAAAGACTGTGCTGATTGGTAGAGGCATTGCCATGGAGAATGCACCAGAGTCCATTTGCCAACTGATTGGCGCATTCTTCTCCTGCAGTATAATTATAATTCTCTTCACAATTGATATCCTTGCGAATATCTGCTGATGAGCGCAAGGCAAAAGACTTTGGCAACATCTCTCTTTCAGCAATATTTAAGTTTCTGTATAACCAAATTATTTTTTCTCTCCACACAATGTTTAGTTAATGTTTTTTGGAAGAGGTGTTGAAATTGTGGTGGGCCATGTTTTTGTTTCATGGCAATCGAAGGAATCTTTCATAAGGTGTTGCTTGCTAATATTGGACAGTGTGATCTCAACTCCCAGGTTTATTAATACAGAGGAATACAGATGCTCACAGTTGCAGTGGAGAAGTGTATTTATTTTTATGTGCTAGAACAGGCAATTTATCTGTCGCATGTTCTTATTTTTGCTTTCAACAGGGAAAACCTCCGACAAAGAAGGCAAAGGTTTTGCAGAAACAACCTTTGGTGGCTAAATTAGCGGCCTATGCACAGTACCAGGCGAGCCTACAACAGAATCAACCCAAGAGTAAAGCAGGTGACATATTTCTAATACCTTGCATCATGTTGAAAACTGCGGGGAGGAAAGCCAGTTTGAACACCCTTGAAAAGCTTGGCTGAATTTTTGAACATTTTCCATTTATTTATATCTTTTTAACAGTTTAACAGTGTATTGTGAGATTTAAAATATGTGATATTGTTTTTAAAGTAAAACCTGCGACCCTCCTTTCTGTCTTGTTCTCATTGATCTTGTGACAATGAGTGACCAGAAATAGTGATGCCTTGGCACGAACTGCTGGTAACACACCTCCCTGGGCTTATTCAGTTCCATGGCTGGTACAAACTTTCAGTTCCCCCTCTAATGTGTGAACACAATTCAATAAACATGCTGCCCCTCCCTGTCACTGTCACCAAGACAATTTGGTGGCAAAGTGTTGAGATATAATAGGTCTTTATTAAGTTGAGGCACTTTTTTATTTACATACCCTTTTGAATGGCAGCATCTATTTATGGAATTGTGTAGAGTATATAGCACAGAAGATGATCATTTGGGCCAATTACTCCATGCTGTGTGCATGCTTCACTTGAGCCTCATCTAGTTCAATCAGTACAACCCTCTATTTCCTTTTCCCTCAAATGTTTATCAAGCTTCCCCTTCAATCTATATTCAATTACTTTGTGTGGTAGTAAGTTCCTCATTCTCGCCATTCCATTGTAAAGAAGTTTGTTTTAAATTCCCTACTTGATTTCTTGGTGACTATCTGGTATTGCTTTCCTCCAGTTTTTGCTCTTTCCCACAAGTGGAAAATTTTTGTTTCAATTCTATCAAAACCTTTCATGGTTAGAAAGATCTCTGAGATCATCCCTCAACCTGCTCTTTTCAAGAGAAAAGACAGCCAGCTGTTTGATAGGTAAAACCCCTGAGTTTTGGCATTGTTCTTGTAAACGTAGATAATTGTGAGATATTACATTTTGAAACATATCACTTAGAAAATAAGAATCAAAACGATGTGAAGAAGCAGAGAGTTCCGGGAGTACAAATACACAAATCAGTTGGCGTTGCAAACTTCTACGTTTGCACAGTCTCCAGCCCATCGATGTCCTTTTTAGAAAATCATGAGCAGAGCAGGACATTGAACTCCGTGTGATCAAACCAAGGTTCAGTAGAAATGTTGTATAACTTCTCCACTTATCAATTCTGCCCCCCTGCAAAGCCCAGTGATTGAATGTTTTGAATTTCTTAATAAGTTGCACCTCTACTTTTACTGATTTGTGTATTTGTACTCCCTGAACTCTTTACTGCTTCACATTATTTTGATCCTTATCTTCTAAGTGATATGTTTCAAAATGTATTATCTCTCAATTATCTACGTTGAAACTCATTTTCCAACTGATATCTTGTAGTTTGTTGCAGTCCTACTCAGTATTGACTATAATCCCCCAGCCAATTTCTCCCACAAATTCAAAATTGTATTTTTGATTTCAATTCATTTAAATTCTGAACAACATTTGTCCCAGCACTGTTTTTTTTTTTTGGGCTCCAACTGTCCACATTCTGCCATTTGAGGGAGCACAAGTGTTGAAGGATTCTGTTGCTTCCTTTGTGACTGAACCATTCAGTCGAATATGATCCCAAGTTTGGCTTCTCAGCACAGGTGGAGGATCAATCTCTGAGGTGGCAGTGGAGGAACCACAATAGGCCTCGACATACCTGGGTTAGCAGAAAATACCCAGCAAGAGTACCTGCTGCTGTTTGCAAGCTGCTGATCTTGTGGTGGAAGTGCGTGACTGATGAGGGGATGGGTTGGCTAGGCTAACTTCTACACCCACAGCCAAACTGGATATTGCGTTAAAGTGACTGATATAACCACAACTCAAGCTTTGAATCAGTTAAATGTATGAGAAAACCAGTGCTGCTTCTAGCCTGTTAGCGTATGCTTGTACCATTGCTATCTTGGCCTGATATTGTTAATTGAGAGGCTGTTGCTGCAGTCACCATTTTCACCATTTATGTAATAATTTTACAGCAGTCACAGTGGAAGGCTTTGACTGGGGTCATTATGTTTGGAGCAATAAATTTACTGGGGCACCTGTCAGCTGCTTCAAACACGTGAGTGGAATTTTATTTCACTGAATTATGTTGTGCCAATCACTATCTAAATGTAGAGTTTTCCCAAAGATCACAAATGTCATTTGAAGATGAGCTTTTAATTTAAAAGCTCACTCGGATCACAGGGCTAAGGACAGTATATCATATATCAGCCCAGAGGGAATCAACTCGTGATATAGCTTTCCTGTGAATGTTTGGGTACAGTGTAGAGGGAGCTTTACTCTGTATCTAACACCATGCTGTACCTGTCCTGGGAGTGTTTGATGGGGGACAGTGTAGAGGGAGCTTTACTCTGTATCTAACCCCGTGCTGTGTCTGTCCTGGGAGTGGTTGATGGGGACAGTGTAGAGGAAGCTTTACTCTATATCTAACCCCGTGCTGTACCTGCTCTGGGAATGTTTGATGGGGAAGTGTAGAGGGAGCTTTACTCTGTATCTAACACCATGCTGTATCTGTCCTGGGAGTGTTTGATGGGGACAGTGTAGAAGGAGCTTTACTCTGTATCTATCCCTGTGCTGTACCTGTCCTGATGGTTTTGGGTGGAGTACTGCAGGGTGAGCTTGATATTGTATCTAGTTGTCTTTGAAGTTGATAGTGTTGATTCACCAGAATGATGTCTGGGTTTAAAGCGTTGAATTATGAGGACAGGTTGTGTAAACTTGATTTGATTTTAAGTTTAGAAGGTTGATGGGTGATCTAATTGAGATATGTAAAAGAATAAAGGGATTGAATATGGCAGATGCATTGAAGCTATATCCTGTGGTAGGGGAATCCAGAACAATGCCACATGATCTTAAAATTAGAGATGGATTAGTTAAGAGTAAAATCAAGAAACACATCTTAACACAAATGACAGTGAAAATCTGGAGTACTCCAAACAAATTTGAAATTTTCAAGACTAAGATTGCTAGATGTTACATATGTGACCGGAATTGAAGTTGGATAAACAGATAAGCAGATAAATCATGACTTAATTCCATGGGAGAACATTGTTGAGTGGTTGAATGTTTGTAACCCATGTTCCTGACTGGAGTTTGGATGGAAAAATTACACGTTCACCATGGCTTTTCTCTAGATCAGATACCTAAGCACAAACTTTATTCACTCCAGGTGTTGATGGCCATTTTTCTTTGAATATAGATTATTGTGTTGTAATTCTCCTGGCGATTGTACTGAGATTGCAGGATTGTATCCTATTTAATTATGGCGTGTTGTTCATGCTGAGGGACCTCTCTGTTGGATGTAATTGTTCCCTCTGGAGTTTTAATTGTAAAATACAGTTAGAGGAATCTTGAAAGGATATAATCAGTACGTGGCTTAGTAAATGGCTGGCAGTGAGCTCATTTATCATAAGACCAGTAATTTAACACAAGCAGATTGAGAGTATTTAAAACATCTTAAAAATATCCTGTTGATAAGGCTGCAGTATAATCAAGTGGACTCTGATGTCATCTGCACCCTTCAATTATGGCTCTGTCTTGTGATCACTCTTTGTCAATTTACTTTTTTTTTAAAGCATTTGGTGTCCTGTGGCATTGGTCATAGACATGAACCTCTTTCTGTAACTGTTTGTCTGCTGCTTTCAGTTCTCTACCTCTCCCCTCTTCTGTCTTTTCTCCAATCAATTGCTGTCTTTCACCATCACTTCTTTTTTCCCAACTCTCTCCAAACTCACTTTGATTCCTGTTAGTATCACTTTACTGATAGTCACCTTTTATGACTAACCATGTTAAAGTCCAGTTGTGTGCTTATAACCTAGGGCCTACTGAGAAGAATAGTCTGCTTATTTTATTTGTAGTCATGTGTATTTGTTTTCTTTTAAGTTGAAAGAGGCTGATAGCATTGACTTTGAATCCTAGTGTACTTGTGTGTTTTCGATACTGAAGAATTATAACTAGTAACATCTAAAAATAAATGAAAGTTAGTCAAAAACCAATGTGTTTAATTGTGCAGATTTGTATATCTAGAGCATATACATCTACAAACATAATTTGACTGCAGCATCTGTAACACTGCTTTCTTTTATATCAAAAAGGTACCTATGGGGACTCACTGGGGAGACATTGCAGAGGGTGTAAGAGTGGAAGTTCCTAACACTGATTGCAACCTGCCTACCAAGGTCTTTTGGATTGCAGGCATCATAAAGTTAGCAGGTATAACCAAATGCTTGTTCTGACAAGTGATATTAAGACATTGCTGCTGATATTACTATTTCGCTTTCCCACCTCTAGGACACTCCTTAAAACCTACCCCTTTGACTAAACCTTTAGTCACCAAACCTAATATCTCTTTATATGGCACAGTGCTATACTTTGTTTTATAACTGTGATATGAAGTGCCTTGTAATATCTTTTATTATGTTAAAGATGCTCTATGAATTATTCTTGTATACAAATTCCTGCTGGCTAGGGCAGTGTCTGAGTGATGATTGTCAGGTTTGCAGCCTACTCACTTCAACAGTGTTGTCTCTATTTGAGTTTTGGCTGGTTCTTGCTGGGCAAATGCTGTCCTTTGAGAAAAGGTGCTTGTCTCCAGATGATAGAGTAAACCATTGAGAGCAGCTGTCGAGCAGTGTCTGTCCTGTCAGATTTGAACACAGTAAGAAGTCTCACAACACCAGGTTAAAGTCCAACTGGTTTATTTGGTAGCAAACGCCACTAGTTTTCGCAGCGCTGCTCCTTCGTCAGGTGAGTGGGCGATCTGTTCCCAAACAGGGCATATAAAGACACAAAACTCAATTTACAGAATAATGATTGGAATGCGAGTCTTTACAGCTAATCAAGTCTTAAAGGTACAGACAATGTGAGTGGAGAGAGCATTAAGCACAGGTTAAAGAGATGTGTATTGTCTCCAGACAGGACAGTTAGTGAGATTTTGCAAGCCCAGGCAAGTCGTGGGGGTTACAGATAGTGTGACATGAACCCAAGATCCCGGTTGAGGCCGTCCTCGTGTGCGGAACTTGGCTATCAGTCTCTGCTCAGCAACTCTGTGTTGTCACTGCGGGAAAGGATGTCCCGAGGCATGGTACATTGGGGAAACCATGCAGACGCTCCGACAACGGATGAATGAACACCGCTCGACAATCACCAGGCAAGACTGTTCTCTTCCTGTTGGGGAACACTTCAGCAATCACGGGCATTCGGCTTCTGATCTTCGGGTAAGCGTTCTCCAAGGCGGCCTTCACGACACACGACAACGCAGAATCGCTGAGCAGAGACTGATAGCCAAGTTCCGCACACATGAGGACGGCCTCAACCGGGATCTTGAGTTCATGTCACACTATCTGTAACCCCCACGACTTGCCTGGACTTGCAAAATCTCACTAGCTGTCCTGTCTGGAGACAATACACATCTCTTTAACCTGTGCTTAATGCTCTCTCCACTCACATTGTCTGTATCTTTAAGACTTGATTAGCTGTAAAGACTCGCATTCCAATCATTATTCTGTAAATTGAGTTTGTGTCTTTATATGCCCTATTTGTGAACAGAACTCCCACTTATCTGACGAAGGAGCAGTGCTCCGAAAGCTAGAGGCGTTTGCTACCAAATAAACCTGTTGGACTTTAACCTGGTGTTGTGAGACTTTTTAACTGTGTTTACCCCAGTTCAACGCTGGCATCTCCACATCATGTCAGATTTGAAAGCAGGAATGTTGAGACTTGGAGCTGCAATTTGAGTAATTTTTAAAAATTAATTTTACATCTTAAACGACTCTAACCAGTTAGGAAACAAATGTCTAATGGTGGTGCTGTGTACTGGGCTGTACAACAGCATAAGAGCTGCAGGATTCGAGTGTAAACAGCATGAAATCTTTGCTTTCTTGTCATACAGATGAGTCATTTAATTTTTCTTATTTTCTCTATAATTATGGCCAGAGATCCACTGCTTTCCGGTTAAAGACTGGAATAGTTCAGATCGACCATGTCTCAGTTGGTAGCACTCTTGCCTCGGAGTCAGAAAGTTCTGGGTTCGAGTCCCTCTCCAGGAATTGAGCACAATAACTCAGGCTGGCACTCCAGGTACCGTACTGAGGGAGTGCTGCACTCTTGGAACCGCTATCATTTGGATGAAGTATTAAACTGAAACCCCACCTGCCGCCTCAGGTGGCAAAAGAAATCCTATGGCATTATTTTGACAAATAGCAGGGAAGTTATCCCTTGCGTTCTGGCCAATACTTTTCCCTCAATCAACACCATAGACACAGATGATCTGATCATTATCACATTGCTATTTGAGGGAGCTTGCTGTTGGTAAATTTACTGCTGCATTTGTAAAAATATAGTGGTGATTTTCCCAAGCTGAGGTGTATTTGTTTGACCCTCTGCTGTCACATACCTTCTCCACGATGAGGGAAAGAAGATGCAAAACATGTACTTTTTTCCCTCTAGCAGGGCCGATATAATGTGGCGCACTTGGGCAGACTGGCTCTGAAACAGATACTAGGTGTCAGCAGTCGCTCGGGAGTGGATTTTGCTCTCTTTTGGAAGGGATCAGTCCTTTCTGGTCATCACATTGCTGTGACTGACATCTTGGCTAGGTGGGGCGAGCTGTGAGTGCAAATCGCTGCACATGGGTTGGTTCAGTGTGCACATATCCTAACTGATAGAATTTCTTTCTTGGACTCAGATTTTATTCTCTTGCAGGTTACAAAGCGTTGCTCCGATATGAAGGTTTTGACAATGATTCTAGTCTTGACTTCTGGTGCAATGTATGTGGTTCTGATGTTCATCCAGTTGGTTGGTGTGCAACTAGTGGCAAGCCTTTAGTTACTCCTCGCAGTAAGTTTTATATGACAATTACTCTTTTAAAAATATTTATTAGCCTCTGTCATTCACAAAATCTAGGATCATCTTGGAATACAAAGAGCTCCCAGCTTTTCTCTGCTACAAACCTGTCTTCTTAAACCCTTTTTCCTTGTTACCTTCTTTCCCAATGTCAGCAATAAGTGCAAGGCACTCATTTATGTATTTATCATTAATTAGCTGCCTTTGCTTCTTTCCTCCTCTCCTTGGCCAACTGGGCCAAAGTTCCTCTTAAACCCCTAGCCCTGACATGTGTTTTTTTCTCTTATCTCAGCTAATGTCCTCTCTGAGGAGCTTTTGTCAGCAATATCCACATCCTGCTCCCTCAGCCCATACTCAGAGCTGCTGGCCACCCAACTTCTCTTCCTGGTCCTCATTTAAATTTATTGTCATCGTCCCCCCTCCTCAAAAAAAAAACAGCCTCCACCCCATCTCCCACTTTCCCTTCCTCTTCAATCGTCTCCTTGAATAGGTTCTCACTTCCCAAGTTTATGCTCATCTTTCTCGGCATTCCATGTTTCAATCCCTCTGATCAGGCTTCCTTCCCTGTCGTAGGATTGAATAGACTTACAAAGTCATAAATGCCATCCAATGAGGCTGTGACAAAGGGGAACTATTACCCCTCATCCTTCTCAACCTGACTGCAACCTTTGACACAGTTGACCCACACCATCCTCCTCCAACACCTCTCCATTGTTGTTCAGCTGAATGGGACAGCATTTTATTCCAAGAAAGTCCTTCACCTGAGGCATTTGGAACCAGTCTCTCTTTATTGCTCATTTTTTTTCTGGAATAGAGGTGGTTTGTGAATACTTGGTCTGTTTGAAGCTGCAAAATTCTGCATTCCAAGATTCAGATTGATATGGTCAGATGGAATTTCAAACAGCTCCTGCTTTTCTTTGGTAAATGGTTCACCAGCATTAAGATGCTTTCTTGTCCTGGTTGATGATGATGTGTTCATTGGGATGTGTGTGCAAGTTGGATTTCCACCTTCTGGAGTGTATCCAGATGTCAACACTGCTTCACGCCTTTCTTTAAACAGTCATCGCCATCTTGTAGCTGTGCGTGTATTTGGTGAAATTCATTTGGACATTCTGTGTGGAAACTTTAGTCAGAATCTGATCCATTTTCTGCTCCAAGTGCTGTGGGTTAATGTTTGCTATTGTCTTATTAACGTACATTTAGTGTGATTTTCCTTTGCAGCTATCCAGCACAAATATACAAACTGGAAAGCTTTTCTTGTGAAAAGACTAACTGGTGCCAAGACTCTTCCACCTGATTTCTGCCCCAAGGTAAGATGCCCAGTTCCTGATTCCCCACTCTTTCCCATTGGTTTCATTCTTCTGTCTGTTTTAATTTTATTTAATGTCATGCTCCTACCAATGTGATTGGTCTGCAGTTTTTCCTTTTATTTCCTTTGCAAGTGTTAACTGCTGCTTGGTCTGATCACAAGGGCGCCAGTTGTCCTTTTGAAATCTTGTCCAACAGGTTTAAACATTGACCACGCTTGTTGCTGAACACAACCATAAAGGATACTAATGCTTGGTCTTGTCCTTACTCATTCATCACCTCCATACACACTGCAGGCCCAACATCAGTTATTTATTGCCTGAGCCATCAGGAGATTTTCTTATTTGTGATCTGAAACTGGCCATAGATTTCGGCTTACTACTCAGGGCAGGCAGTATTGCGATTCCATTATCTATCATAATTATGCTTCAGAATCAGAAGTGCAGTTAATGCCAGCCACTTCCCTTTGATAATGTAAGGCTATTTTACAGGTTGTTGAAAGCATGCAGTATCCTTTCAAAACTGGCATGCGTGTAGAAGTTGTTGATAAAACGCACCTCTGCCGAACAAGGATAGCAGTGGTTGAAAGCATCGTGGGAGGTCGTTTACGGCTCATCTATGAAGAGTGTGATGATGGGACAGATGATTTCTGGTGTCATATGCTGAGCCCCCTCATTCACCCTATTGGTTGGTCTCGAAGTATTGGACACAGATTCAAACGAACAGGTAAGTGTAGAGTTGAGAATTGTTTTTGTATGAATGTCTGGTCAGAATAGGATCAGGCTCAGCTCTGGTTCCCTTTCATGGTCAGGTAGCTTGATAGTTCTGTACCCCTTTGGTTAAGATTCTGAAGGGCAGCTGCATGCATGTGATGGTGGGGATAATGGCAGCTATGCTTCAAGAAAGTAGTTTATCATTGAAAAGTGAGCAGGTGTGTGTTTCATGTTTTCCTTGATGTCTATTCCAGGAGGATAGAATCAGTGCAGCACAACAGGAATTTAAATACAAACACAAATGCTGCAACCCTTCAATCAAAGTGTAAACAGAACAGCCCCCCTACTGTAGCATAATGACACTGGGCCAGTAATCCAGAAGCTTGCATTCATGATCGGAGATTGGTTTCCTTTGGGTGCTCCGGTTTCCTCCCACAGTCTAAAGGATGTGCTGGTTAGGTGCATTGGCTATGGTAAATTCTCTCCCAGTGTACTCAAACAGGCGCCAGAGTGTGGCGACTAGGGGATTTTCACAGTAACTTCATTGTAGTATTAATGTAAGCCTACTTGTGACACTAAATAAATAAAATAATAAAAGTTGAAATTCCATGATGGCAACTGGGGAATTTAAATGTTGTAATTAGCTAATGCTGGGATTAGAAAGCTAGTACCGTTGATTTTCAAGAAAATTCATCTAGTTCAAATCTGCTGCTGTTGCCTTGGTTTAGCCGAAATGTGATTCCAGACCCACAACCATGTTTGCCACCCTCTGAAACAGCCTAGCAAATCACTCAATGAAGGGCAGTTGGGGATCGGCAATAAATGCTGGCCTTGCCAGCAATGGTTATATTGTGTGAGTGAGTAGAAAAATGTAATATTGTATGTACCTTCTTCAGAACTCAAACACAGAAGACACAAAAGTACATTCTTATTATAAACAGGAATGCCGAGAGGGAATTGTGTGTATGTGCACATGTTCTATCATCAATAGAACGAAGCAACATATTTCTTCAAAAATAAACCCAAGTACTAAAGTAACAGAAGATACCAGAGAAACAATGGGGAGATGGTGGGGTTGTGGTATTGTCACTGAGTAATCCAGAGACCGAGGGTGGAATTTAAATTCAATAAAAGTCCAATGAGACCATGAAACCATCTAGTTCACTAATGTTCCTTGGGGAAGGAAATGTGCCATCCTTATCTTGTCTGACCTTCATGGGCCTCCAGACCCACCATAATGTGGTTGACTCTTAAATGGCCTAGCAAGACACTCAGTTGTATCTGACTGTGACAAGTGGAACAAAAGGGAATGAAACTGGATGGACCACTCAGCATCAATATAGGCACCAGAAATGACAATGGCATACCCAGCCCTGTTGACCCTGCAAGGCTCTCCTTATTGATGTCTGGGGGGCTTGTGCCAAAATTGAGAGAGCTGTCTCACAGACGAGTCAAACAACATAGTAGTACCCGTAGAATCATACCTTACAGATAATGTCCCAGAAATCACCACCATCATTCCTGGGTAAGTCCCGCCAGTGAGACAAGACATAGCAGAGCGAACAGCACCATGTATATGTGAGGAGGTTGCCCTGGGAGTCCTCAACATGAAGTCACATGGCATCAGGTCAAACATGGACAAGGAAACCTCCTGCTTAATATCACATATAGTCATCCCTCAACTGGTGAATCTGTACTCCTCCATGTTGAACACCACTTGGAGGAAACACAGGGTGGCAAGGGTGCAGAATGTACTCTAGGTGGGGGACTTCAATGTCCATCATCGTATGGCTCGGTAGTACCAGCACAGACTGAGCTGGCCGGATCCTAAAGGGCACAGCTGCTAGATTGGGACTGCAACAGGTGGTGAGGAACCCCAAGATGGAAAACCATACTTGACCTCATCCTCACCAACCTGCCTGTCCGTGACGTATTGATAGGAGTTACCACCACACAGTTCTTGTGGAGACAAAATTCTGTCTTCACATTGAGAATACTCTCTGTTATGTTATGTACAAAGAAAAGTATTGCACAGGAACAGGCCCTTCGGCCCTCCAAGCACATGCTGATCATGATGCCCCAACAAACTTCAAAAAAAAAAGCTTCTGCCCTTACTCGGTCCGAATCCCTCTATTCCCCCTCTATCCATGTACCATCCAGATGTCTCTTAAATGTTGCTAATGTGCCTGCTTCCACCTCTGGAGCGCTTTCCAGACACCCACCACTCACTGTGAAAAGATTCCCCGGCGTATCTCCCTTAAACTTTCACCCCCTCACCTTGAACCTGTGCCCCCTTGTAACTGACACTTCCACCCTGGGAAAAAGCCTCTTGACAATGCATCCTGTCTATGCCTTTCATAATTTTGTAGACCTCTATCAGGCCTCCCCTCAGCTATTGTACTAAATGGGTTGACTTTGAATAGATCTCGCAACCCCAGACTGGGCATCCATGAGATGCTGTGGGCCATCAGCAGCAGTAGAATTGTGCTTGACCACAATCTGTAACCTCATGGCCTGGCATATCCCCCACTCTACCATTACCACCAATCCAGGGGATCAACTCTTATTCAATGAAGAATGCAGGAGGGCATTCCAGAAGCAGCACCCAGGCAAACCTGAAAATGAGGTGTCAACCTGGTGTAGCTACACACAGGACTACTTGCATGCCAAACAGCATAAGCAGCAAGTAATAGACTAGAGTTAAGCAATTCCACAACCAACCGGATCAGATCTAAGTTGTGCAGTCCTGTCACATCCAGCCATGAATGGTGGTGGACAATTCACCAACTCACTGGAGGAGAAGGCTCCATAAGTACACTCATCCTCAATAATTGAAGAGCCCAGCACATCAGTTCAAAAGATAAGCATAGAAAATAGGAGTAGGCCATTCAGCCCTTTAAGCCTGCTCCACCATTCATTATGATTATGGCTGATTCTCCAACTCAGTAACCTGTTCCCAGTTCTCCCCCCATATACTCTCATCCCTTTGGCCCCAAGACCTATATCTAACTCCTTCTTGAAAATGAAAGCTGAAGTATTTACATCAATTTTAAGCCAGAAGGGCTGATCCATCTCTGCCTCCTGCAAAGGTTCCCAGCATCACAGATGTTAGTCTTCAGCCAATTCGATTCACTCCACGTGATATTAAGAAACTGCTGAAGGTGCTGGATACTGCAAAGGCAATGGGCCCTGACAATATTCCAGCAATATTACTGAAAGCTTGTGTTCCAGAAGTTGCTGTACCCCTAGCCAAGCTGTCCCAGGACAGCTCCCACAGTGGCAGTTACCTGCCAATATGGAAAACTGCCCAGGTATGTCATGTACACAATAAACGGGACAAATCCAACCCGGCCAATTACTGCCCCATCAGTCTTCTCTCGATCATCAGTAAAATGATGGATGGTGTCATTAACATGCAATCAAGCGGCACTTACTCAGCAATAACCTGGTTGGAGTCGCACCTGGCACAAAGGGGGATTGTTATGGTTGGAGATCAATCATCTCTGTTCCAAGACATCTCTGCAGGAAGCCCTCAGGGGAGTGTCCTAGGCCCAACCATCTTCAGCTGCTTCATCAATGACCTTCCTTCCATCATAAGGTTAGAGGTGGGGATGTTCGCTGATGATTGCACAATGTCCAACACCATTCGCGGCTTCTCAGATACTGAAGCAGTCCATGTCCAAATGCAGCAAGAACTGGGCAATATCCAGGTTTGGGCTGACAAGTGATGAGTAACATTTGCGCCACACAAGTGCCAAGTAATGACCATCTCCAACAAGAGAGAATCTAACCATCGCCTCTTAACACTCAATGGCATTACCATCCCTAAAATGTCCAACTATCAACATTCAGGGGGTTACCATTGACCAGAAGCTGAACTGGGCTAGCCATATAAATACTGGCTAGTAGAGGAGCTTGGAGGCTAGAAATCCTGTGGTGAATCACTCACCACCTGAGTCCCCAGAGCCTGTCAGCCATCTCCAAGGTACAAGTCTGATGGAATACCTTTCACTTGCCTGGTTGAGTGCAGGTCCAATAGCACTCTAGAAACTTGATACCATCTAGGACAAAGCAGACCACTTGATTACTATCCCTTCGACAAGCATTCATTCCCTCCACCATTGCGCGCAGTGACAACAGTGTACCATCTACAAGATACACCTCGGGAACCCCCAAGGTTCCTTGGGCAGCATCTTCCAAATCCACCATCACTACCATCTAGAAGGACAAGGGCAGCTGATACTGGGACAGCTATTACCTGCAAGTTGCCCTCCATCTTACACTTCCAAGTTATCGCTGTTCCTTCGCAGTCACTGGGTCAAAATCCTGGAAATCGCTCTCTAGCAGCTCTGTGGGTGTACCTATAGCTTGGAGTGCAGCGGTTCAAGAAGGCAGCTCCCCAGCACTACCTTGATGGCAACTAAGGATGGGCAATAAATGTTGGCCCAACTAGCAAAGCCCACATATCAGGTTATTATTATATTGCTCTTTTTGGGATCTTACTGTGCACAAATTGGTTGTCACATTTCCTACATTACACTGTTTCCTACATAACTACACTTCAAGAGTACTTCACTGACTATAAAGCACTTTGAAGTATCATGAAATATGTTTTAAATTCACTACATGTGATATTAAGAAATGTCTGAAGGCACTGGATATTACAAAGCGTATGGGTCCTCACAGTATTCCTGCAATACTTCAGTGACTGCAACGGTTCAAAAAGACAGCCCACCAACACCGTACCGCGGGCAACTAGTGATGGGCAATAAATGCTAGCCTAGCAGGCGACATCCACATCCTGTAAATGAATTTTTAAAAGATATAAATAGCCACAGCTTTAGAAGTTGAGAGAAATATGAGGGATTGAAAATCTAGGAACAGCTATGGAATTTTATGCAGGTTTAAAAATGAGGATGTAGCTGAAATCTGAAATTGTTTTGACCATTGATTTCTTCTTGCCTGTAAATTTATTCTGAAGACTAATGCTAAACATTAGCCTAGTTTGGATTTGCCTTCGACTCTGCATCTAAATTTAGTGTCCATCACTGATACCTCACCTCCTGTGTTGCTTGACTGCATTCCTTTTTATATATTCAATTACTTTTACAACCTTCCTTAATATTTAGATGGTTCAAAGAAGCAGGAAGGACAGTGTGATGCTGCACCACAATTATTTGCAAAGGTAAGCTTATAGAAGTGAGGCATTGTACCCTTGTGGTGAACCATAGATGGTTACCACTATGGGTACTGAACCATAGATGGTTAGCACTATGGGTACTTGTACATATGTTACTGTTGTTACTGTTGGGGTTAGGGTTGGGGTGTTCTACCTGTTGGTATTGTTCTGTGGTACACTCCGGTTGGCTCCGCCTACCTGTAGGAGTATAAAGGTCACTGCACTGCCGGGTGACCCTTTAGTCTGGGATTGTATTGTTAAGCAGTATGCTCCATTCTTGTTACTAATAAAAGCCTTTATTTCCCGGGTACGATCCAGCCTCCCGAGTGATTTAATCGCGCATCAACCCTTAATAGAGCAATGTAGAATATTCCAGGGAAAAGTTATTTATTTTTGTTTTGGGTCATCTGAAATCCTAAAAGCCCTGTGCTTCCTGGCTACATATAGTTTTTTTTTCTGGTTTCTCTCATTAATAGATTTAGAAGTGGGATGTGTCTTTCTAAAAAGAAAACTGCCAGAGAGCACCTTTGCTGAGAGTTACTTTGACTAAGTGCTTATTACTTCATGCAGGAGGGAATTGACATAAATACTGTTTAATCATGCATTACAAAATCAATGGGGTGGAACTGGCTAGATTAGGTAAATATGATTTACTAACAGACTCAAGACATTTGTGGTCAAATTAATATCTCTATTGCAACAGTGCTATATATACAGGATTTCTAGTTATTCGTAAACCAAGCACTTTAACTGAACCAAAATTCTCACTCTGGAAAAAGCTACATAAATCTGTGTAAAAACAGGCCTGGGCATATGGCTACATTTTTTTCAAGAGTCTAGCCTTGTATCTTGTCTGTAGTCATAAAATGTGAAAGCCTAATTGTTTTCTCTTGAGTTGAAAAGATAGGTTTATATCTCCTGGGCTCAGTATTGTTCGATGAATAAATACATGATTTCCTTGAAATCTATCTATTAATTTTATCATCTAACACTGAGAGAAGCTCCCTAACTACCAATTTTGTTCCAGGATTAAATCCTTGTTCAGGAATCAGGTATTATATCAACATTATGACAACGCCTTCCTTGAGTCTATCTGTATAATGGCACGTCCATTAGAATTTGATTGTGTAGAAACACTGGAGGGTTATAGACTGTTACCATCGTCACCTTTGTTTATAGAATCAATGGTGATGTATTCTTTTAATTCACCTGATAGCTTCCTGAAACATTTTCATTCAAATCTAGTGAAGCTTCATTTTTTTGCACAAAGAATAGTTTTCAATTATTTGCATCAAATGGTTGTCCTTTTTACTTTGCTGTAATGTCCCAACTATGTTAGGGGTTATGGATTTTAACAAAATGAGAAGAACATGGTTTGTGCACGTGATTCAAAGTAACAACAATAAGGCTTATTGAAGAAACATTCTCTGTACAGAGTACAAACTAAAAGTAAAATAGTAGCCTCTACAAACACCCAAATGACAGCACCAAATCACGTGATCAGCTGTTAAAGCAACCTACAACCATTTAAAATATATAACATCCCTCCCACTTTACTTTCTGCGGTCATGACAAATTACTACGATGTTATACATTGGACCAAAAAAATTCTAGACATAGTACTATGCATCATTAATCATTATACACAGTCATGCTGCAAGTCGATCAGGAGGACATCTATCCCTCTTTTGTTGTATACAGTGAACTGGAATTTGGCTGTCCTTGACCCTAAAAGTCTGACCTGGAACTTCAGTAGACATTTCTTCTCTTGGAACTAATTCTGCATCATTCTCACATGGTATAGTAGCAGAGACACAATCATTGGGCAACTCAGATTCAATTATATCCTCCGCAGTAGTATTCACAACATTAGGGACTAAAGTTGGTAATTTTGGAGATGATTGTGAAGAATAATTTTGAGGTGACAACAATTGATCAGCATGGCATCGCCAAACCAGTTCATCTTTGGTTTAAATCGTGTAAGAATTGGACCTGTTTTTGCTAAAACTATGGCTGGTACCTATTTCTCACTCGTAACATAATTACACACTAACACTCGATCTCCTTGTTGAAATGTGTTATTTTGCCCTGACTTCTCGTCTAGCAACTTGAGATTGTTGTAGACACTCTACTATCTCTGAGGCTTTGGGTAGCAATAGCAAATCAAATGTAGTTTTCAACTTTCTGTTTCAGAATAATGCAGGTGAACTTTGGTTGCATGAGTAGTGTTTCTAATAGGATGCCAAAAAAACTATTCATACGATGTGATAATGAAACTTGCTCTTTTGAAGCTTTTAAAGATGTTTCAAGGATTGTATGAATCTTTCAACTAATCCATTGGTTAATGGACGATAAGGTGCCAATTTTATATGCTGAATGCCATTTACTTTGAGATAATCCTCAAACTCCTGGGAAGTAAACTGAACCATTATCGTTAACAATCTGTTCCAAATCTTGCAAAAGTTTTGTCAAGTTTTTCAGTGGTTTGTTAGGATGTAATCGATCTCATGCACTATAGGATCCCTACACTGCAGAAAGAGGCCATTTGGGCCATCGAGTCTGTATTGACTCTCTGAAAGAACATCTTATCCAGGTCCGCCCTATCCCCCTAACCCTATGCAGGGGGATAGTTTTGGCCACTGAATGTGCATCAATTATGACTAAGCCCTCAAATGGACTAGCAAAATCTACATGCAATCATCGCCATTGCCAATGGTGTAAATGAGGCAACGATGGTCTATTTCATATTTGTGCACAGGATTGACACACTCCCACTTTTTCTTCAATCTGAACATCCAGACCCTGCCACCAAAAATAATGTGCTAAATCCTTCATCCTGACGATACCAGAATGACCTTCATTTTGTTCACGAACTCTTCCATGCAGACTAGGAGGAATGGTCACTCTGATTCCCCACGATAGACGCACACCTTGGACGGTCAACTCAAGCTTTCCTGACATTCAAGACATTGAATGTATTTAAGAGGCGCCTAGATATAGCACTTGGGGGCGAATGGGATCAAAAGTTATGGGGAGAAGGTAGGATTAGCCATGATCGTGATGAATAGCGGAGCAGGCTAGAAGGGCCAAATGGCTTCCTCCTGCTTCTATCTTCTATGTTTCTATGACACACACAGTTTCAGATCAGGATGTGGATGATGCGTTCCAGCTATCATTCCTTTCAAGACCATATCCATCACCTTCCCCATCACTGATCATTTCTGGTATGTCTCTGAACTTCAGAATCTGTCACAGGCAAATGATCTACTCATGAAAAATGAAGAACGCTAGCAAAACTAGTTAATGGTAGCTGCTTAATAGGTAAAGGTAAGCGTGATAATGCATTAGAATAGCACTCTGTTGATGGTGTGCCTTTATAGCCCCCTTTTTACCCTGGAGACTAATGACTTAATGCATTTCTTTTTTTTTTTCAAACAACCCCAACTGTAGAGCAAAGCATTCCTTTTTAAATGTGCCAGATACTGTCTGGAATCTTCTCTGATCAGATGGGAAAAAAACCTTTTTTATGACCACGCAGAGAGTTTTTTTAAAATCTGAGTCTTCCTTCACTGGCATTTCAATCTATTGTTGCTTCTCTTTGGGGGCTGACTAACTTAGTTGGCTGGACAGCTGGTTTGTGATGCAGAGTGATGCCAAAATCACTGGTTCAATTCCTATACCAGCTGAGGTTATTCAAGAAGGCCTGCCTTGCTCTCCGCTCAACGGGGAGTAGCCCATGGTAATCTGGGACAAAGGCGGCTTTACCTGCTTCTCCCCAACCTTCTAATATTCACAGTGTGAGGACCCACAATTTTTTTCTTCTTGGGATTTTGTTTTATGTTCTCGATGAAACAAAATTCCGACTCGCTGACAGTTTTCTTTCTGTAATGTCAGAGTGAGAGACGTATATGGCGCATAAAAGGCCCTTCGACCCATTGTGTGTGTCGGTCAAAGACAAACCACTTAAGTATTCTAATCCCATTTTCCAGCTCCTGGTCCATAGCCTTGTCTGCCTCGGCATTGCAAGTGCACATCTAAATACTTAAATATTGTGAGGGTCTCTGCCTCCACCACCCTTTCAGGCAGAGTGTTCCAAACTCCCACCACCCGCTGGGTGAAAGTTTTTCTTCACATCCCCTCTAAACTTCCTGCCGCTGACCAAAGCAAATAATGTAGTTTGCATACATGGGTTCAAAGTAACAACAAGGTTCATTGACGAGATGTTCTCTGTACCGAGTAAAACAACAGTCTCTGCAATACCCAAATTACATCATCAAATCATGTGATCAGCTCTTAAAACAACCTGCAATTCTTTTAAATACACAACATTTGCCACATACAACGAACTCCATCTTCTTTTCCCATACAAATGTGTCTTATTAATTGGCCTTAAAGTGGCTGAGCAAATACTCAGTTGTGTCGTGCAGTGGTTCAGGATGGCAGTTTGCCAACAATTTCTCAAGGTAATGAAGGATGGGTAATATATGCTGGCCTGGCAAAGCTCGCATCCTGAGAATGAATCTTTTGAGAATGGTTTTCTGGTTGTTGTGATCATGCTGAATCTCTTGATCTTCAGGTGAGGGATGTGGACCAGAGTGGAGAGTGGTTCCAGGAAGGGATGAAACTGGAAGCAATTGATCCACTGAATCTTTCTGCAATTTGTGTGGCCACCGTTAGAAAGGTATTTTGTGCTTGGACTTGTCAGTTTCTACTTGGCCCACAGAGACAATATCGTCTTGCTGCCAAACCTGCATCCTTTGTACCATCCATTTATGAAAGGTGGAATTACAATAGTTATTGCTTAACCTGTTAACCAGAACCCAAGAGTATAGTGTTCATAAAAGCAGCTAGTCTTGCCTAGCCCTGGTAAAAACCTATTTTGCATATCTGTAAATTCAAATGATCAACCTAGACTTTTTTTAATATTTAAAGCATTTGCATATATTTGAGGTTTAAAACCACCATGCTAATTAGTTAAGCTATTTCCGGATTACTTTGTTCATGAAGGTTGGATATGATCCCCTATTGCCCGTTGTTGGAGTCTTATAACCAAGATCAAAAGCAAGCAAACACTCTGATTGCAGTAATGAAATATAATCTTTCCATTAATCTGTTTTTGTGAAAGAAACAAAAAATTCCCCTTTTTGCTGGGTGAAAGACCTCAGTGTTGACACTCTGAATATACTGCAAATCTCTGTGTTTCTTTACTCAGAAGTGGAGCCAACAAGGTCTCAACCTGTAGGAGTGTATCTCTTCACTGAGATGGTGTAGTTTTCTTAATCCTGCAATAACCTTGCTCATTTGCTCTGCTAACCAGAGCTGCAGAAATGTTTTGGCTCCCAAGTTGAATTTGTTGGTTTGGGTTTCCCTGAGTTACACAAGGAGGAGAAATTATCACTGCCAAGTGTTCTTCTGCATCCAACTGCATGGGGCACCTATGTGAATTTTTGTGGGAGTGTCGTGTGTTTTTCTCATCTCCTGACTTGCTGACTTTTCCATTATCTTTCTCAGGTATTGGCTGAGGGCTACCTGATGATTGGTATTGATGGCTCAGAGGCAGCAGATGGCTCGGACTGGTTTTGCTACCACTCAACTTCGCCGTCAATCTTTCCCGTGGGGTTCTGTGAAATTAACAAGATTGAATTGACGCCTCCCAGAGGTAATGCCGTTTTCATTGGCTGTTTGTAACAGTTTGTTACACTTTGTACCTATCTTCAAAATAGTGTGAAACATTGCGTTGGGATATGTTTGGGTGATGCAGTGTAAATTAATTTTATGCTGGGCATTGATGCCCATTGTCTGCTTTATGTTCCATTAAATTCAACTTCTCTTGTAAACTTACTGCCACTGAGTTGGTTGATGATGTGATTCCTTCAGAGTAGCTCCCAGGTCAATCGAAAGCAGAGCTGCCCTTGAAACCCAAGTTACTTAATGATGTGAACATCATTGAGATGATTTGGGGATTGGTGTGAAATGTTGCAGCAAAATCAGTTCAGAGTTGATCCTTGTCAGAGAGCTTGTATTAGACACATTATTTTTCACGTTTAGCCTTGCTTTTAGCCCATGTAAGAGTGTGCCTATCTCCACCTCATGGTTTGGTGATGGGTGAAACTGAAAAGGGGAATTTATGAGGCTGCAGGTTGCCAGTCTAGTCCACACTAAACTAGAGCAACTCTGCAGCAACTTACCACTGATAATGGACCCTGTGTCTTCCATTGTACCGTATCTGCACTGCCCGTGTAACTCACATGTGCCATCGTTGTTCAGAGCTACCTTTTATTCATTCTGCTGTAAAACAATGTCTTGTCTAACCCTTCAGTGCAGTTGAAAGTGCCGTCTTCAGCAGGAGACATCAAACTGAGGCCCCATCTGCCCTCTGGTGGATGTGAAAGATCCCATGGGCCTACTTCAAAGATGAAAAGTGACGTTCTCCCTGGTTACCTAGCTAATATCTCTTCCTCAAACAGTGTCACTTTTAAAATAAAGCCGATCATGGCTCCAGAGTGGCACTGTCCCTTAAAAATTGAGGAGACTTGCTATGTATCTCACAGAATATAAAATCCCAAGGATCAAGAAGGTACCAGAACAGATGTCTGGTCTGAGTTGAGTTACCTGGATCTTGATCAGGAAGAAATGAGTCTTTTCCAATTAGCTTTGGCGTCCCTGGGCTAAGGAGAGGAAAAACAATTTGAGTTCTTGCTTCATGTCACCATCCACTCACTCTGACAAAGTGCAGATGTGCGTAATGAATATCCAATGGGATTGGGTTCAGTGGTAATGCTGCCATGGATGAATAGCCAGTTAATGGCCATATGGATCAGATACATCTCCAAAGCCATGCAAAACGTGCAGTCGTTGCCTGCAGAAAGGAGGGAAGAATAATAAATGGGGACGGGGGGGAGGCATTGAAGTCGCTTTTGTTTTCTTTCCCTCTACTGGTTTATTATTTGAAGCAGGAATGTGGACTGATATCCTGCCATTTTGAGCCATTATACTTTTTTTTTATACTTTTCCAATTCAATCAAATCAAATCCAATTCAGAGTCTCAACAAGTTGAGACATTTCAGATCCAGGCTGACAAGACAGGGCGAGCGACCAAACCACCCTGTCCTGGGCCTGATCTACATGAGCCAAGCTGATTGGAGAAGGGGGAGGTTCCTCCTCCAAGACTTGAGCTCATCTGCATCTTAGCCAAAAGGCCGAGATGCCGCTTTAAAAAATTGCTTCATATGAAACATATGAAGCTTCAGTATAACCTAATGACCTCAACCAAGTGCGGCCAACCATGGGCTGCCGACCATACTACTCTTGATCTTAGCCAAAAGGCCGAGAACTTGAGCCATTATACTGTTCCACCAGTTGAACCTAAGAGGTAGATGTCTGGATCACAGTTTCTGATTCAGGAGGCTAAATGAACATGTCACTGCTGCATTAAGGTAATGCTGCCTATTTTACAGGTTACTCCAAAATTCCTTTCAAATGGTTCGATTACCTTAGGGAGACTGGATCTGTTGCAGCACCTGTCAAACTATTCAACAAGGTGAGAACATAAAGTTAAAGTGAAGTTTATTTATTAGTCACAAGTTGTTGTTGTTCGTCCATCGTCGTCGATGAGGACCTCGACACCATTAGTCATTATGAGGCTGGATGCAGTGTGTCCGAAGAAGACTGATCAGGCCAATTCGGGCACGGAATGTCCTGGCACATATTGGGCAGACTTGTGTAGGCGCTGTAGTTGTTGCGCTGGTGGCTCTGGACTTGCGCAGCTCGCGCTTAAGTTGTGCTTCAGCATTGCACCTTGCTTCATAAGCTTGACAGCCCTTGTGGATGAGGCAGCGCCAGGTAGGGCGGTTTTGTGCCAGCGTTTCCCAGATGGTCGTGTGTATGTCAAGCGACTTCAGGGAGGCCTTGAGTGTGTCTTTGTAACACTTCTTCTGCCCTCCATGCGAGCGTCTTCCAGCAGAGAGTTCCCCAAAAAGGAGCTGCTTGGGGATGCGCTCGTCCGGCATACGGATGACATGACCTGCCCACCGGGCCTGTGCTCTCATCAGCAGTGTGTGGACTGATGGTAGACTTGCTCTAGAGAGAACTTCAGTGTCTGGTACTTTGTCTTGCCATCTGATGCATAATATTCTGTGAAGACAAGTCATGTGGAAATGATTGAGCTGTCTTGCATGCCTTCGATACACAGTCCACATTTCACAGGCATACAGGAGGGTAGTGAGTACCATGGCGCTGTAGACCTTCAGTTTTGTTGCTGGGCTGATTCCTCGATGTTCCCATACAGTGGAACGCAGTCTACCGAAAGCAGAACTTGCCTTTGCTATTCTGCAGTTAACTTCTGTATCAATAGTCACTGCTCGGGAGAGGGTGCTGCCAAGATAAGTGAACTGGTCCACTGCCTGTAGTTTCTGCCCTTTGATTGTGATTATGGGCTCTGTGTACGGTACATGAGGAGCAGGCTGGTGCATGACTTCAGTCTTTTTAATGTTGATGGTGAGTCCAAAGTTGTCCTCAGGAACTTAAAGATGCTTCCATTGTACACCTCTACAAGAGGAAGGGCAGTCGGCAAGTATCCGACAACCATCTCGGAATCTCGCTGCTCTCCATCGCAGGAAAAACCCTCGCAAGAGTCCTGCTGAATCGTCTGGTCACTCATCTGGAGCTGGGCCTGCTTCCAGAGTCACAGTGTGGCTTCCGCAAAAGTCGCGGGACTATTGACATTTTTGCCGTGCGCCAACTTCAGAAGTGTCAGGAGCAGAATCGCGAGCTCTACACAATCTTTGTTGACCTCGTGAAAGCCTTCGACACTGTCAGCCGACAAGGCCTGTGGAGGATCATGTCAAAGTTTGGCTGCCCCCGCAAATTCATTCAGATGGTACGCCAGTTCCATGATGGCCAGAGTACTGGATGGCGGAGAATCCTCTGAGGCATTCCCAGTCACCCATGATGTCAAACAGGGCTGTGTGCTCGCACCCACACTGTTCAGCATGATGTTTACTGCCATGCTGAATGATGCCTTCCAGGACAGTGTTGCTAGAATCAGCCTTAAGTATAGAGTGGATGGGAAGCTCTTCAACCTGAGGAGACTTCAAGCTATCACCAAAGTGAAGGAGACTGTTCTGAGTGACTTCCTCTTTGCCGATGACTGCGCCCTGTATACTGGCTCAGAGCCAGAGATGCAAGTCGGTATGGACAAATTTTCCACGGCTAGTCACAAGTAAGGCTTACATTAACACTGCAGTGAAGTTACTGTGAAATTCCCCTAGTCACCACACTCCAGTGCTTGTTCGGGTCAATGCATCTAACCAGCACGTCTTTCAGACTGTGGGAGAAAACCGGAGCACCCGGAGGAAACCTAAGCAGACACGGGGAGAATGTGCAAACTCCACACAGACAGTGACCCAAGCAGGGAATTGAACCCGGGTTCCTGGTGCTGTGAGGCAGCAGTGCTAACCACTGTGCTACCGTGCCGACATAAGGTGTCAGAGATGAAAATACTTCCGCTTCCTCCACTCTTTCATACTTTCTCTCTTTAAAAATTGGGGAACTCCTTTAAAAAGCAGCTTGGGTCTTGGAGAACTCCTGGTCATTGACACTTGGACCTATTTTAAGCTGATACAGATTGTTCCATTAAAGGTCCCTTGTATGACGTGGCCTTTGTTAGTAAGCTGAGATTGCTGTCACGTTTTCAGCCACTCTCACTGCTCTGAGATTCTAAATGCATCCATTAGATATTGGTTTGTGCACAAATGAGCTGCTTTTAACATTTGGATAGCAAACATCACATTCTGAGTTTGTTGAGTCAGGTGTGCTTTGATGAAGCACTGACCCACACAATGACTAGGTGGGACCCAGGTTTAATCTCTTGACAGAGTTTGTTAATCCCAGCCAGGGCTCCTGAGATGTTGCAACTGGCCCCCACACTGTAGGACTAAATGAAAGGCAGAGCTGCCAGGTTACCAGCTCCTAATGGCTGTTGAATAATTCCTGCTGGAAATTGCTTATATGCGGTTGTTGAGATTCCATTGTGATCCTCCTCTTTGAGTTCATTCTGCTTCTACTCACTGAAACATAAGTGTGATGTGGCCCCTGTGGTGTGCTATCAGAGGGCAGCCCGAGTTGACCCTAGCACTAGGCACTGCCTATCGGACTGTTATTTTGATGAGTTTTCAAATTTTCTGATCTTTAACTTTCTCTTCAAACACAGGAAGTCCCAAACCATGGCTTCCGAGTGGGAATGAAACTGGAAGCCGTGGATCTAATGGAGCCACGCTTGGTGTGCGTAGCGACTGTTACCCGCATTGTCCACCGCCTCCTCAGGATCCACTTTGATGGCTGGGAGGATGAGTATGACCAGTGGGTGGATTGTGAATCTCCTGATCTCTATCCTGTCGGCTGGTGTGAACTGACGGGCTACCAGCTTCAACCTCCAGCATCGCAGTGTAAGTGACCAGGATTTTTTTTTAAAAAACCAATTGGCAGCATGGGGTGTGTGTCTTTCTGTGTTCACGGTGTGGGTGTTACTGCCAAGCCCAGCATTCATTGTCCCTCCCTAATTGCCCTTGAGATGCAGGTGACAGCCCAACTTCCAGGACAGGCACACCTGAGCCTGAAGGAAGCCACATATAATTAAAGTGGCAAGTATATCCTTTCTTGGGTAAGGAGACCAAAATTTCACACAACAGTCCATATCAAGGCCCTGTACAGCTGTAGTAAGATATCCTTGCATTTGTAATGATGCCAGACATACCATTTCCCTCCTTGACTGCTTGCTGTACCTGCATGTGTGTTTTTAGTGACTGGTGTACAAGGATACCCTTCACGTGTCAACATTTCCCAATTTGAATCGAATTATAGAGTTAAAGTTTTTACAGCACAGAAAGAGGCCTTTGGGCCCATCGTGTCTACTCTGTCCAAGTACCGGTCTATGCCAATCCCTTTTTCCAGCAACTGGCCCATAGCCTCTAATGCCATGGCATTTCAAATGCTCATCGCAATGCTGCTTCAATGTATGAATACTCTGCCATTCTGTTTTTGGCCAAAGTGGATATCTTCATATTTATCCACGTTATGCTGCACCTTCCATGTACTTATCCACTCTCACAACTTGACTAAATCACATTGAAGCCTCTTGACATCCAACTCACCACTCTCATTCCCACCAAATTTTGTGTCGTCAGCAAACTTGAAAATATTACATTTGGTTCCTTCATCCAAATCATTGATGTGTATTGTGAACAGCTGGGCCTCAAGCGTGGGACACCACTAAACACCACCTGCCACTACGAAAAAGACCCATTTCTTCCTATTCTGTTTCCTGTCTGCTAACCAATTCTCAATCCATACCAATCCCATGTGCTTTAGTCTTGCACACTAAACTCTTATTTATGTGGGACTTCTTCAACACTTTTTGAAAATCCAAATACATCACATCAACTGGTTCCCCTCCATCTATTTTGCAAGTTACATCCTCAATCCCTAGCAGGTTTGTCAAACTTGATTGCCCGTTCATAAATTCATGCCGACTTTGTCTAATTCTGTTGATAATGTCTTGGTGTCCTCTTAGCGCATTGTTTACAATAGACTCTAGCATTTACTGATGTTGGGCTAACCAGTCTAATTCCCTATTTTTTTTAAATAGCGGGGTCACATTTGTCACCCCCCAATCTGCTTGGACTATTCCAGAATCAACAGAGTTTTCATAGTCATAAGAACGAAGGACAGGAGTAGGCAATTCAGCCCCTCGAGCCTCCTCCGCCCTTTAATACGATCATGGCTGATCTCAACTCGACCTGCCCATTCACCCATAGCTTTTCAAACCCTTACTAATTAAAAGTCTGTCCACCTCTTCCTTAAAGCTACTACTTAAGTTTATTTTATGATCCAGCTTTCCTCCTCTTGTACAAGTCTTGGTACAATATAACTTTATATTTGATTTAATTATTGTCATGTGTCAGTATACAGTGAAAAGTATTGTTTCTTGCACGCTACACAAACAAAGCGTACTGTATAAGGAGAAGGACAGGTGAGGGAGCAGATTGTAGTGTTACAGTCATAGCTAGGGTGTAGAGAAAGATCAACTTAATACAAGGTAGGTCAATTCAAAAGTCTGATGGCATCAGGGAAGAAACTGTTCTTGAATTGGTTGGTACGTGACCTCAGACTTTTGTATATTTTTCCTGATGGAAAGTGAGTATGTCCGGGGTGCATGGGGGTCCTTGATTATGCTGGCTGCTTTTCCGAGGCAGTGGGATGTGTAGACAGAGTCATATGATTGTATGTTTGTTTGATCTGTCACTACCTTTTGCTTTCTCTTGACACTCGGACTCATCACGAATCCTCACCCCCACTCTTCAGTTTAAAGCCCTCTCTACTTCCCTAGTTATATGATCTGCAAGAACATGGGTCCCAGCATGGTTCAGATGTTGGCTGTCCCAATGATACAGCCCCCACTTTCCCCAGTATTGATGCCTTTGAGAGCCACGTATTCATAGCTCTAATTTTATGTACCCTTTGCAAAGTTGCACATGGGGCTCGGGTAATAATCCAGAGATTATGACCTTGGAGGCTCTGTTTTTTCAATTCTTGTGCCTAACGCCTCAAACTGCCAACACAGAACCTCCTCCCTCATTCTACCTGTGTCATTGCTACCGAGATGGAACACGACTACAGGATCCTTTCCCTCCCATGCAGGTTCCTTTCCAACCCCGAGTCAATGTCCTGAACACTGGCACTGGGTAGGCAACACAATCTTTAAGACTCTCGATCCACAGAGAACAGTGTCTATTCTCCTGACTATCCTATCCCCAACTATGACTACATTTGTCTTTTCTCCCCCCACTTAAACAGCTCCCTGAACCACAGTGCTATGGTCAGTTTGCTCAACCCAATAGTCCCCGCTTTCATCCACACGGAGCAAGAATCTCAAACCTGTTGGATAAGGACAGGGGCTGAAGCTCCTGCAGTGCTCCCTCTTGGATCCCTCTACCTGCCTCACTCTCAATCTGACCCCTGACAGAATTTAAGGTAGTTAATCTAAGGGGGTGTGACTGCCTCCTGAAACTCAGCATCCAGGTAACTCTCCCCCTCCCTGATGTGTCGTAATGTCTGAGACTCAGACTCCAGCTCTCAAACTCTGAGCCAAAGTTCCTTGAACAATGAACTTGCTACAGATGAGGTTGCTATGAACCACAGTGGTGTCCACCAGCTTCCACTGTGATCCACCTGCTCCCACATGTTGCAGCTACAACATATCACCTGGCCCTGCATCCCTATTTCATTTAATTAGAATTTATTTAATTTAGAATTTTAATTTGTTTTTACTTGTATCACTAATCTTTCCACAATTTCTGTTTCCCTACCTAGCCTTCACTTCCAAAGTCAGAAAGGTAGAAGAGAAAAGGACCCACCTACCAGGCACTTAGCTGTGATATCACACAGATATGTCCACTCATCGTGCCGTGGCCTATAACTGCTCCCACTTTCCTGTGGACACAATAAAGGAAAACGAGACACAACAATACCCCCTCCCCCAACTTCCTAATCATCCACACTTGCCTTAACTCCTAAGCACTCGGAGCAAAAGGCACTCTGTGATAAGGCACTGGCAAGCTTGTTTTTATAATCTGTCTCCCCTGTTTACACATACCAGTCTGAACTTGCTTCCTAACTGCCCTAAATTAATCCTCTGGCTAGTCCCCCAAAGGCCCCTTGTTTTTACCACCTCTAGATCTGAAGGATTTTCACATTTCCAGCAGCAATTTGTAAACCAGAAAATTTACTTGCAATTTGTGTTAGATTTCAGAAAAAAAGGTTAATTCTCCCACACTTGAGCACTCTGAGCAAAATGGAAGCTGAGAACCAACATAACTGCCACTTTTACTTCCCTGGGATGTAGATTATCAGGCCCTGGGCTTATCAGTTTTCAGTCTAATTAATTTCTCCAGCACTATTTTTTAGCAGTACTAATTTCCGTCAATTCCTGGCACAGTGGTGAGCAGAGCTGCCTCACAGCGCCAGGGACCCGGGTTCGATTCCCGGCTTGGGTCACTGTGTGGAGTCTGCATGTTCTCACCGTGTCTGCGTGGGTTTCCTCCGGGTGCTCCGGTTCCCTCCCACAGTCTGAAAGACATGCTGGTTAGGTGCAGTGGCCATGCTAAATTCTCCCTCAGTGTACCCCAACAGATGCCGGAGTCTGGCGACTAGGGGATTTTTACAGTAACTTAATTGGGGTGTTGATATAAGCCTACTTGTGATTAATAATTAATAAACTTCACTATACCCTCGGTTCCCTAGTATTTCTGAAAAGTTACTTCCTCAGGAGCCTTCCTCTGTGAGGACAGAACTAAAGTCATTGTTTAATTGTTCTGTCAAGTGCTTGTTCTCTGTTATAAGTTGTCCTGTTTTAGACTATACATTTGTATGCTAATCTTTTTCTTTTTACTTATAGAACGTTTTACAGACTGTTTTTATTTATGTTCATTACAGGTTTACTCTCCCTCTTAATCTTTAACTGCTCCCATTCCCCAGGCTTGTTTCTTTTTTCGAGCAACTTTATATGACTCCTTTCTGGATCTAATAATATCCTTAATTTCTTCTGTTAGCCATGCTTGGGCTTTTCTTCTTTTTTTTTTGTTCATGAGCTGTGTGCATTTGTTGCCTGTCCTAATTACCTCTTGAACTGAATGTCTTGCTCAGCCATTTTTGAGGGCAGTTAAGAATCAACCACGTTGCTGTGGCTCTGGAGTCACAAGTAGGCCAGATGAGGATGGATTTTTGGAACAATTGACACTGGTTTTATGGTCATGGACTTTTAATTCCAGATTTTTATTGAATTCAAATTTTACCATCTGCTGTGGTGGGATTTGAGCCTGGGTCCCAGAACATTACCCACTAGTCCACTAAGCCACCACCTCCCCAGAAAGGAAATGTATCCCTGTTTCTTAAATATTCTCCATTGTCTATTCACCACCATGCTTATTAATGAAGTTCCCCAATTTATCTTGGCCAACTGACACCCATACCTTTGTAGTTTCCTTTGTTTCGATTTAGAACCTTTCTTTCAGAGTGGGCTAATTCACTTTCCATCCTAATACTGTATTGATGGCAACTCCCATTTTGAAACCGTCAACTGGTATCCAAATCTACCGCCTCTCAACCTACATCCCTGACCTCTTGTTCTAGATTGCCCCATAACAGGAAACATTTGGTCTACATTTACTTTATCAATCCCTGTTTAAAATTTGATATGCCTTGATCAGATCCCCCCTCCTCCTTCTAAACTCCAGCGAGTACAAGCCCAAACTGTTTAATCTCTCCTCATACGTCAACCTTTCATCCCCGGAATCAATCTGGTGAACCTCCTCTGAACTGCCTCCAATGCCACCGCATCCTTCCTCAAATAAGGAGACCAAAACCGGACACAATACTCCAGATGTGGTCTCACCAACAGCCTATACAATTGCAACAACACTTCTCTACTTTTATACTCCAGTCCATTTGCACTAAATGCTAACAGCCCATTTGCCTTTTTTATTATGTGCTGCACCTGCAAGGTGGCATGGTAGCACAGTGATTAGCATTGCTGCTTCCCAGCGCCAGGGACCAGAGTTCGATTCCCGACTTGGGTCACTGTCTGTGTGGGGTTTGCACGTTGTCCCCGTGTCTGCGCGGGCTTCCTCCCACATTCTGAAAGATGTGCTGGTTAGGTGCATTGACCTGAACAGGCACCGGACTGTGGCGACTAGGGGAATTTCACAGTAACTTCATTGCAGTGTTAATGTAAGCCTTATTTGTGACTAATAAATAAACTTTAACTTTAAACCTGCATACCGACTTTCTGTGATTCATGAACATAATCACCCAGATTCCTCTGCCCCGATGCATTTTGAATCTGCTTTCCATTTAGGTAATAATTTGCCTTTCTGTTTTTTCTGCCAAAGTGGATAACCTCACACTTATCCGCATTAAACTCCATCTGCCAAATTTTGTCCCATTCTCCTAGCCTATCTATATCCATCTGTAAATGCTTTATATCCTCTTCACCGCCTGCTTTCCCACCTATTTTAATATCATCCACAACTTTTGCTATGTTACACTCCGTCCCTGCTTGCAGATCATTTATTATGTAGATTGTAAAGAGTTAAGGTCCGAGGACTGACCCGTGTGGCACCCCGCTCGTTACATTTCGCCAGCCAGAGAAGGACCCATTTATCCCGACCTTCTGCTTTCTGTCAGTCAGCCAATCCTCAATCCAATCTAGTGCTCTACCCCAATCCCCTGCGATGTCACCACCTGGATCAGTCTTTTATGTGGCACCTTGTCAAATGCCTTCTGGAAGTCTAGATATACCACATCCATAGGCTCCCCATGATCCACCTTATTGGTTATGTCCTCAAAGAACTCGAGCAAGATTATCAAGTATGACTTACCCTTCATAAAACCAGGCTGACAATGGTGGATTGAGCTTTGTCTTTCCAAATGCTCAGTCATCCCCTCAATGATTGATTCCACATAGGTCAAGCTAACTGGCCTCTCATTTCCTACTTTTTGCCCCTCCCTTTTTTGAATAGGGGTGTCACATTAGCGTGTTTCCAATCCATCGAGATCTTACCAGAATCCAAGGAATTTTGAAATATCACAACCAATCCATCCACTACCTCTGCTGCCACCTCCTTTAAGAAAGAAAAAGTAGGCTTGCATTAACACTGCAATGAAGTCACTGTGAAAATCCCCTATGGTGCAGACCATCAGGTCCCAGGGATTTATTTGCCTTTAATCCCATTAGATTATTCAATACCTTCTCCCTGGTGATGGTTATTGCACCAAGTTCCTCTGCATTAACTACAGTTTTTGGAAAATCTTCTCCACCGTGAAGACAGAGGCACAATATTGGTTCTGCCATCTGTGTTCCCCATTAATACCTCACCAGTATCGTCCTCTAAAGGACCAACATTTACTTTAGCTATTCTCTTCCTCTTTATATACTTACAGAAGCTATTGGTATCTGTGTTTGTTTTCTGCTAGTTTCCTTTTTTAGTTCATCTTAGCTCTTTTGATTCTATTTTTAGTAACCTTTTGCTGAACCTTAAAGTTCTCCCAATCCTCCAGCTTACCACTGGCTTCTGCAGTTTGGTCTGCCCTAGCTTTTGCCTTTGTGTCCTCTTGGACTTCCTTGTCTAGCCATGGAACATTTTTTTCTTCCTTTTGCAATTCCTTTTCCTCTCAGGAATATACTTTTTGAGAAATATTCAATATCTCCCTGAACATCCGCCATTGTTCCTCAACTGTCCTGCCCTCAATTATTTGTGCCCAGTCTACTTGGACCAACTCTTTCCTCTGTATAATTACCTCTGATGTGGAGATGCCGGCGTTGGACTGGGGTGAACACAGTAAGAGTTTTAACAACACCAGGTTAAAGTACAAATACCATCTTGCTATCAAATAAACCTGTTGGACTTTAACCTGGTGTTGTTAAAACTCTTACTGTAATTACCTCTGCCCAGTGCTAAAACTCTAGTATGGTACTCTGTCTTCTCGCTCAATCTGAATCTGTAATTCTAGCATCGCATCACCTCCTGTTCTTTCATAAGACCCTTTTAAAACCCACCTCTGTGACCAAGCTTTTGTAAGAAGTTTAACAACACCAGGTTAAAGTCCAACAGGTTTATTTGGTAGCAAAAGCCACACAAGCTTTCGGAGCTCTTAGCCCCTTCTTCAGGTGAGTGGGAATTCTGTTCACAAACAGGGCATATAAAGACACAGACTCAATTTACATGAATAATGGTTGGAATGCGAATACTTACAACTAATCAAGTCTTTAAGAAACAAAACATTGTTTCGTTTCTTAAAGACTTGATTAGTTGTAAGTATTCGCATTCCAACCATTATTCATGTAAATTGAGTCTGTGTCTTTATAAGCTCTGTTTGTGAACAGAATTCCCACTCACCTGAAGAAGGGGCTAAGAGCTCCGAAAGCTTGTGTGGCTTTTGCTACCAAATAAACCTGTTGGACTTTAACCTGGTGTTGTTAAACTTCTTACTGTGTTTACCCCAGTCCAACGCCGGCATCTCCACATCATGACCAAGCTTTTGTCCATCCCTCCTAACAGTTCCTAATTTTGCATGGCATCTCAGTGAACAACCTTGGAAATGCTTTCTATCTCTAAAATAGGATATTCAAAACATGAGTGGAAACAGTGAAGTGGGAAACAGCTGCTTTGTTTACATTACACCTGTATTTCTGTGAATCTAGTATTGCTCTTGAACTCCTCAACTGGATTGCTTCTTTGTACTTCTGCCAGTGGTGTGTGAGTCCTTTGTTCTGTGCTATGTACTTTAGTAGTGGGAATGTCTAAATCCAGGTGAGTGAGCTGCGAGTTACTCTTGCCTCACTTCTCAAGTTGCTTTTCTGTTTCATCTCCAGCCTCGAGGGAGAATCAAACTAATGTGATGAAGAAGAAGAAAGCAAAGTCCAGCCAGTACAAGGGGCACAAAAAAAGTAGGTCGTCTGGTTTTGCTGAATTTTCTGTCATCTTTGGTTCGTATTGTTTAACTGGTGTTAATGCCATGACAAATATCCTGAACACCTCGAAGGTACCTTGTTTCCCAGGAATTTATTATTCATAAACACCTGGATGTGAAAAGATAACATTCTTCCAAAGCTTGTGTGGAGATGAATCCTTGGCAGGAGTGTTTCTGGGGCACAAGTGGGCAGAATGTGAGGCGTGAGTCACTTTCCGGCAAGGAAACAGGAGGCCTGTTGCTTCCAAACATTGCCTTTCGTGGCCGATCTTGGTCTTTGAGCAGCTCCATTCATCGTGGAGCTTTCCATTGCAGTATTTTAATCACATCCATTTCACCAAGAAGCCAATCAGTATTGGCTTTGAAACACATGGAACTATCCTGAGGATGTGCACAGACATTTGTCCTTGTTGCATTTTTCTATTGTGATCTGTTTGATATTGTTTAATTGTCTACGTGCTGGAATGTGTTTGAAACGTACACACAACACGACTGCCCAATTCCAGCTGGAATTTGGGAAAAGGATGCTCACTTGTCGAATGAATTATTGAGATTCAATTCATAGAACATAGAACAGTACAGCACAGAACAGGCCCTTCGGCCCACGATGTTGTGCCGAGCTTTATCTGAAACCAAGATCAAGCTATCCCACTCCCTATCATCCTGGTGTGCTCCATGTGCCTATCCAATAACCGCTTAAATGTTTCTAAAGTGTCTGACTCCACTATCACTGCAGGCAGTCCATTCCACACCCCAACCACTCTCTGCGTAAAGAACCTACCTCTGATATCCGTCCTGTATCTCCCACCACGAACCCTATAGTTATGCCCCCTTGTAATAGCTCCATCCACCCGAGGAAATAGTCTTTGAACGTTCACTCTATCTATCCCCTTCATCATTTTATACACCTCTATTAAGTCTCCCCTCAGCCTCCTCCGCTCCAGAGAGAATAGCCCTAGCTCCCTCAACCTTTCCTCATATGACCTACCCTCCAAACCAGGCAGCATCCTGGTAAATCTTGGGACTAAAGGTGATAGCTGTTTCTTCCGCGGTTTGGAAGCCGGGGCGATGGTGGGTGCCCATGGTTTGGAAGCCGGGGTGACGGCAGGTGCCCGCAGTTTGGAAGCTGGGGTGATGGTGGGTGCCCGCGGTTTGGAAGCCGGGGCAATGGTGGGTGCCCATGGCTTGGAAGCCGGGGCGATGGCGGGTGCCCGTGGTTTGGAAGCCGGGGCGATGGTGGGTGCCCGCGGTTTGGAAGCTGGGGCGATGGTGGGTGCCCGCGGTTTGGAAGCTGGGGCGATGGTGGGTGCCCGTGGTTTGGAAGCTGGGGCGATGGTGGGTGCCCGCGGTTTGGAAGCTGGGGCGATGGTGGGTGCCCGCGGTTTGGAAGCTGGGGCGATGGCGGGTGCCCGCGGTTTGGAGGCTGGGGTGCCGGCGGACCCCCCCGCGGTTTGGAATCCGGGGTCCGGCGGATCCCCCCAACTCTGGTTTGAATTGTTGACCTTTGTGTCATTGAACTACAACTTTTCAGAAATGTACTCTTCAATCCTGGCGTGAAGATTAACCCGTGAAGCTATTTCCAGGAATCCTGTCGGCAGCAGCCCTCTCAATCACTCTCTACCAATGATAGCATAGTGTTTTCCACCTTGGACATCCCGGATATGTTATGTGTCTGAAAACAGCATATCCCTCAGGGTTTAGTTTAAATCTCACTTCCAGTTCACTGAATACCTAAAAGAACTTTCTAGTTTTCCTTTTCAGGGTGTGGGAATTGAAGGAGTAGACTAGATTGCTTATATGGAGAAGGATGCCAGCGCTGATTAAGGATCAAGTGGCCTGTTTCTAAATTAGTACATGTTTCTTGTCCTGTTAAAAGGACTGGAACTATCTAATAAGTATCAAAGAATGAGCTACATTCCAGTAAAGTGACTGGTTGGTAACAACTTTGAGATTCTCTGTGGAGTTTTTGTTTGAAAGATTGTCTAAAATCCTATCTGTAACCATGCTTGGAATGCAGCGATCATCTGCTTTTGAAGCCTCTATGCTGTGAAATCCTGAGAAGCTAACAGGAGAGGTAGTGACCCCTGTCTGTGCTCCAGTAATTGCCCAGTTATTATTTTGGGGAAATCACACTTGTGCAATGCAATTTGCTTTAACTGTAGTGTTTTTTTTTTTTTACCCATTTGTGCCACAGCATTACCTTGCAATCGTACAGGTTCCATTGAACTTGCCAGTTTGAGAGAGATTTTTGGGGTAAGGGTCAGTGGGCATTGGCAGCAGCCTATGCCCAGACACTGGTGGCATTTTGACCTGACTGGCCATCGTAATTCTCAAGGAGACTCCCTGTTGCAACCTGTGGCATTGTGAATTTTGCCACTTCTGGCCTCTGTTCCTTTCTGTTGGCAGCTGCATGCACAAACTCAGCATTTGCACTTTATTCCTTGTGACTTCAGAACAACTACAAATTTCCAGTCTGCATCTGTCAGCCTCACTAAAACCACTTGCAGTAAAAGTGGCTGCGGAGTATTGAGGAAGAGAAATGTTGTGCCATGTAGGTGAAAGTAAAATGTGTTTTGGAATGCTTATCATTAAAATCTTTTACTTCACAACTGGAGTTGGTGGGTGTTAACCTGCTTTGTAATAATGGTGATTGAGGGTTTTGTGAAGTGAAATGGAAGCTTGATACCATGGTCACTTCCAAAGAGCAAGCCAACATGAGTGAAGGATTGGCTATGAACGTGATTCCTGGACGGTTGCTCTCTCTCTCTCTCTCCCTCTCTGTCCCTGGGTATGTTAAACAACACCAGGTTAAAGTCCAACAGGTTTATTTGGTAGCAAAAGCCACACAAGCTTTCGAAGCTCTAAGCCCCTTCTTCAGGTGAGTGGGAATTCTGTTCACAAATTCCCACTCACCTGAAGAAGGGGCTTAGAGCTTCGAAAGCTTGTGTGGCTTTTGCTACCAAATAAACCTGTTGGACTTTAACCTGGTGTTGTTAAACTTCTTACTGTGTTTACCCCAGTCCAACGCCGGCATCTCCACATCCTGGGTATGTTACACAGATTTAGCTCTATGATATGGCTGAGTTCAGTAAGCTCCCTGAGCCAGTTCTCAAATGTTTTGTTGTTCACTGCTGGTGAACAGTTTTGCTTCAATAAAATGGGCTGCAGGTTGGAGAGGATGCCTCATTTAAGGAGGTGTTTACTCCTGAATCTTGATGGTTTGCAGACTGTTGATTGGGGTAACATCACAGCCCAGCCTGATCCTGTCCTCATCCAGGAGGGTTAAGGCTTGAGCTGGAAGAGTGGTGAGATCCATCAGGGAACTATCCTGAACTGTGAAAAGATTTGGCTAGATGGGTTGAATGGCCTTTTACCACAATCTGTTTCTGTTCTTAAAAGGAAAATATGACCATTCTTGAATAGAACAGGCCGGAGCGTGGCTGAGTTGCTGTCCACCAAGTGATCTAACAGAGTCAGTGAAGGCACCACTGAGTGGGGGCTGTTTTTTTCCCCCCTCTTTGCTTGTCCAGATACACTGGTGTGTGCGCATACAGAGATTATTCAGCATTGACAAGGAACTGAACCTGGGCTTTATGACCATGTGTTTGCCTACTTGAATGTCAAGGGAGTTTGGGCAGGGAGGTTGAGTGGAAGTTGAGTGTAATGTTGAAGACATTGCCTAGAAGCAACCAACTGGGACCAAAACAAAATCGTGTTGAGCTTCCACCAGGAGCAACTGGACCCAGTAATAGGTCAGGTACATACTCGAGCTCTGCTCCTGCCATGTGTTTAATAAGATAGTGAATTTAGTGCCAAAGTTTAGAACGCTATAATGAGAGCTTAACAAAGTTTGACCTGATGTTTAGAAAGGAAGAATCCGGTTGGGAAGAAGCCAGTCAGTCTGCCGATCCTGCCCATGAGTGGCGGGACGCGCAGCAGTTTCTCTGCGGATGATGAGTTGACTCCTCCATACAGAACTTTTCCAGCCCCGGAGGCCCTCGCGCCTCCCAGCACTAGCAGACAGGTCAATGCCAGGCTCAGAACAGGTAATCTAACAACTGTAATATGAAAGGAGTTGTGTTTGATGTAGTTAATCCCACTCAGAATGCCCCTGCTTCAAGGTCAAAGTATACGTTTGGCAAATTTATCGTGCTTGTTTTCCTGCGTTTCTGTCAAGAACACAATGAGCAGGAGTAGACCGTTCAGTCCCTCCAGCCTGCACTGCCTCTCAATACCATTATGGCTGACCTACTGCCTCAACTCCATCCTCCTGCCTGTTCCCCATATCTCTTGATTCCCTGAGACAGCAAATAGCTGCCTGTCCCAGCCTGAGTGTATTTAACAAGGGAGTATCAAAAAACCCTTTGGCACAATGGTTAGCACTGCTGCCTTACGGTGCCAGGGGCCCAGGTTCGATCCCTGGCTTGGGCATTGTCTTTGCAGAATCATGTTCTCCCCCTGTCTGCATGGGTTTCCTCCGGGTGCTCTGGTTTCCTCCCACAGTCCGCAAGATGTGCTGGTTAGGTGTATTGGCCATGCTAAATTCTCCCTCTGTGTGCCCGAACAGGTGCTGGAGTGTGGCGACTCAGGGATTTTCACAGTAACTTCATTGCAATATTAATGTAAGCCTACTTGTGACACTGAGCACCAACTAACTTCATATTTCCCAAGTAATACTCCAGCTGCTATCTTGTCCACTAACAACCTGTCTATATCTCTGCAGCATTTGTGTCTTCCTCACAGCATACATTTCCACCTCGTAGTGTACTGTCAGACAGAGACTGAATAATGTGTCTAAGCTTGCTAAGTCACTGATATGGATTGTGAAGAGCAGAGGCCCCAGCACTGATCTTTGTGGCATTCCACTAGTCACAGTCAGAAAAAAAACATTTATTCCTGCTCCGTTAACTAATATGTTACTCTAACTCCACGAGGCCCAGTCTTGTGTGGCACCTTGTTGAATAACTTTGGAAATCCAAGTATACTACATCTACAGTTCCCTTTTATTTACCCTACTAATTACATCCTCAAAAAACTCTAATTTGTCAGACATGCTCTTTGATCTATAAGGAGTCAAGGATTATGGGGGACAGGCAGGAAAGTGGAGTTAAGGTCGGAGTTAAGGTCACAGTCAGGTCAGCCATGATCTGATTAAATGGCTAGGAAAGCTTGAGGGGCTGAATGGCCTGGACCCTGCTATCTCTTATGTTCCTATGGTTTCCGTTTTGTGTAACCATGTTAACTTTGATCCTGAAGGTGAGGAGCCTTGCTGAGATTCTGTTCGTCTGTGATCCTGTAATGTGATGGTTATTTGATTGTGGGTGCCAGCATTGCCAAGCCTACTCAGTGTCCGCTAAGCAGGATGGGTATTAATAAGGAAAGGAGGTCCCTGGCTGTATTGTTTATAAACCTTAACTATCCACCTCACCATGATCAGAGACAGTCCTTAAATCAAGCACAGCACCAAGCCATCCTGCTGTACTTGGCTGACTGCCACAGTGAACCTGCCCCCGCCCCACTCTGCCCTGTGGGGGTTACAAGTGTTTCCTTTCAGAGCGCACTGTTCCTATGTATTTTAAACCTTTATTTACGATGCCGTCAATAGGCACCTGGGTCTCAGCTGATCTTTCAGTGTCAGTTGATGGCTGATTATGTACAGGAGGAGCAGTCATGTGTCTGAGGTTTGATAGTCAAATGTTGCTCAGCTCTGTCCCTAGATTCTCCTGTAATACCTGCTCTCTGACTAACTTTGAAACTCCCTGACAGGAAAGCAGGGCGTGTTGTGGTTTCATCGTTCTAAAATCCTATCCTGACTGAGGTACACAGGTTCTGTTTGTGAACAGAATTCCCACTCACCTGAAGAAGGGGCTCAGAGCCTCGAAAGCTTGTGTGGCTTTTGCTACCAAATAAACCTGTTGGACTTTAACCTGGTGTTGTTAAACTTCTTACTGAGGTACACAGTACAATTCAGCCATAGAAACTAGAAGCAGGAGTAGGCCATTCGACCCTTCGAGCCTGCTCTGCCATTCACCTTGAACATATTCAATATCCTGATCCCTTGAGCCCCAAGAGTATATCTCACTGCGTCTTCAAATCAGACAATGTTTTGGCCTCAAATACTCTCTATGCTAGTGAATTCCACACATTCACCACCCTCTGGATGAAGAAATTTCTCCTGACCTCAGTTCTAAAAGGTTAACCTCTTATCCTCAAACTATGACCCCTAGTTCTGGACTCCCCCACCATTGGGAACATTCTTTCTGAATCTACCCTGTCTAACCCTGTTAGAATTTTGTAAGTTTCTATGAGATTCCCACTCACTCTTCTCAACTCCAGTGAATATAATCCTAACAGACTTAGTCTCTCCTCATATGACAGACCTGCCGTCCCAGGAATTAACCTGGTAAATCTTCGCTGTACTCCCTCTATAGCAAGGACATCCTTCCTCAGATAAGGGCACCAAAACTGCACACAGTACTTCAGGTGTGGCCTCACCAACGCCCTATACAATTGCAGCAAAACATCCCAATCCCTATACTCCAATCCTCTCGCTATGAAGGCCAACATACCATTTGCCTTCTTTACTGCCTGCTGTACCTGCGCGCTTACTTTCAGCGACTGATGCACGAGGACACCAAGGTCTCGCTGAGTAGCCACCCCTCTCAGTTTAGACCCATTCAAGTAATAATCTGCCTTCCTATTATTGCTACCAAAGTGTATAATGTCGCATTTATAACGTTGGATAGGCATCGTTTAGCAATTGTCTGTAGCATTACTGTTTTGCTGCTTTTTATTTGTCCAGTCCTTTTCCACTATCTGACCCTCTGGAGGTGGGGAATATACCAGCCAGAGGTTGGCCTAATGGTCCCTGCAAATCCAGCAATTCTAGTTTGTCATCGTTGCTGCTTAGCAAGATGCCTAATACTCAGTAACTGGTTTGGTAATATGGACTGGCTTTACTGCCTTGTGCTGACCCCTCTTCCTCGCTTTTCTCGTGCAACTTGAGGTCAGGAGCTGCTTTGATCTGTAATAATACTCTCCTTGAGCAGAGAATTGAAGTGGGGCTGTTCCTGTGTTTGGTAGTCACTAGCTGATGGCTGTTGTATGTGGTGTATTGACCTGTATCATTTCCATGTATATTTCAGCCAGCAGCAGTAAGCACCGAGACATCATCATCTGGTGACCTAAGGCTGCCGGCCATCTCTCCACAGCGTTTACTGGCAGCTACCAGGTAAGTGGAAACCTTTCCCTTCTCCTTACTGTGTAAGTGTTTCCACTGGCAGCTACTAGCCTCGTTCTACAAACTTTGCAATGCCATGTCTATAATTAACTCTGTGATGGGGAGGGGCATTGAATGAGTGATTTCCCCCAGGCTCTGCTCATGAACTTGTGGTAAGTAGACAGGGAATGAGGTGCCTTGGAGCAGGTAACGAGGCAGAAGAACTGATATGTGGGGCTTCCAATGGGAGTGGATAGGGGGGAGGGTGTGAGAAAACAACTGGAATGTAATTCTTCTGGAAACTGGTTGGAGACGGGGTGGGACTGGCACACCCGCAGCCTGAGCTACGCACAGGTGAGTAAATGGTTTATGTGGCTTGACCAGTTTGTTGCCTCGTCATATGTCGTGTTAGCACAA
This sequence comes from Mustelus asterias, assembly GCF_964213995.1. Lineage (NCBI taxonomy): Eukaryota > Metazoa > Chordata > Chondrichthyes > Carcharhiniformes > Triakidae > Mustelus > Mustelus asterias. Next base: position 108,637,480 of record NC_135812.1, on the reverse strand, counting down.
TCCTTTCTCCTTTGTGCAACAGAAGTCGCAATCTGAGCTGGGGTGGGGGGGAGAGCAGGGTGAGGGGAGGGTCTGATGGCTGCTGGAGATGTGGAGAACTCGAGAGAGTTGAGAATATAAATCTTTCACTGCTGCTTTATAAAGTGGCTACAGACGTGATGCTCCTGATAACCATGCCCTCTCTTCAACACCTCCCTGTCTGCTGGGTGCCGTCTCTTCAATTGTTTAGTTTATTTGAACGGATTAATCTGATCTTGTGCTGGCAGATGTTATGTGTTTTAAAAATAAATTTACTCTGTAATCCTTTAAATAAAATTGGGATAATTTTAAGAAGTTGAGTGGGCCCTTGTTAGTCTCAGTCTGTGTTGATCTGTCCTACAGTGCCACCATCAGGTTACCCGTGAGTAGGTCTTGCAATCTATTTACATTGTGCCTGAAGAGTTGTGTCTTGAGCAGACAGTTTGGTCTTTAGTTTTTGCTGCTCCTGAGAAGAATTTCCAGGTGCTAGCATTGATTTCCCACCAGAACCCATTATTGTCTCGTATGAACCTACAAATTAAGAGCAGGAGTGGGTCCATTCTCCCCCTGAACCTGCTCCACCATTCAATAAGATCATGCTGATTTGATATGTCAATTCCACTTTTCCACCTATCCCTCAATAACCTTCCACCCTGTTGTTTATCAAGAATCTATCTAACTCTGCCTTAACAATATTCAAAGACTCTGCTTCCACTGCCTTTTGAGGAAGAGTTCCAGAGACTCACCACCCTCTGAGAAAAATTCTCCTCATCTTTGTAAGTGGGCAACTAATTTTTAAACAGTGACTCCTAGTTCTAGATTCTCCTGCAAGAGGAACCATCTTTACCCCATCCGCCCTATCAGAAACCCATCAGGATCTGGTATGTTTCAGTCAAGTTGTGGGTTAATCTTCCAAACGCCAGCAGATACAAGCCTAACCTGTCTCTCTCCTGTATCTACTCAAGTGTTTGTTTCACTTGTACTGTATCGTCCAGTTCACTCATGCACCTCATCATTGGCTCTTTGTGGTCACAGCAAAGTCTCATCCTCCAGCTCACCCTCATTTGGTCTCTCTCCTCCCCTTCCCATGTCTGCTGTGTACAGAATTAGACATGTATCCCATTGCCTTGTTCAGTGCTTCAGCCGAGCTTGTATACCCTGGGTTATGAAGTCTCAGGCATGTCTAAATTTCAGACCTCCCCACAAGGAGCAGAGGTAATGGAGAGAGTTGCTCTTGAAATCATTTGTATTTTAACACACTCTCTGAACTTTTATAACCTTGTCCTTTTCTGTCTGCAGTGACCTCACTGGAGCATGAGGTGAATTTTATGGATGTCACCGAATTCTGGTTCCTTCATGATGCCTCCTAAGCAGGACAGCATGGTGACGTGGCAGCTAAACCAGCAACCTCGAAGACACGGCCTCCACGCTTGTATCAAGCAGGGACCCTTGATCGAAGCATCTGCTCTTTTTAATCAGTTGGATCACCAACATTGGAGCAGTTGATCGCAGGGCCAACGGGCTGTGATTGCAAGGCAGTTCAATGGTTATTTTTTATTGTACATTTGGACAGTTTTTCTGGTTCAGGGTGGGTGAAGAAAAGACTGAGTTTTCGTTTCCCATGTTGGACATTCTTGTATATTGTACTTGAAGTGACTTTGCTGGTGGGATGGGAGGGGAGAATGTCTGTTTTTGGTGTTTAACTTTTTTTGGTGAAATGCTCATGAGAGTGTTCTGTGACTACATATTCAGGTGAAGTTATGTTAACTTCCAATGCTTCTGCGTCCTCCATAGGCATCACACACCGGACTCTTTCACCTCATTTCGTCAATTGAGGTTGAACTTGGTTGTTTTTTTTAAAGTATAAACTTTAAAACCAGAAGAAAACCCCCTCTCAGGAAGTTGATGCCTGGTCTCGCGGATTGCCTGTGTGTGTGCATGTGTATCTAGGGTGCAGCCAATTCTCATCCTCTGAGCCAGTAGTGTTTTATTGTCGAGTGTGGTGTGGACCCAAGGACTGAAGTTCTGATACGTGACAACATTTATTAACTTAAATTGATTTTTGTGTCGCTTCTGGAGCCTCACGAGTGACTACGTTGGTACTCTCTCACTGTTGGCATTCTTGTGCTCAACCTGGTTTTTGACTGCTATTTAATTTTCCGATTATTTAACGCTAATGAGGGAATAATTGAAGTGATTGGAGGTCTGGTGCTAAAGAGAACATCTGAAAGCAGCAGATTGTGGGCGGATCTCACACGCTGGCCTCCGTTTGTGCTGCAGCTTCAGGGTTTATTTCACCCTTGGTTAGAGTTTGAAATCCAAGTCCATTTTCCTCCTAACACAACTCCTGCCTCACCTGGATGATGATATTCACAGTGGTAACTTCTGCAAGAGACACGATTGAAGTGTATTAAGTCTTTTGCCCTGGGCCAAGGATGCAGGCAGGGAGTTTGCTTTACCAGTGCCCTGGAACCAGTTACTTGCTGAGCATGCGGGAGGAGGAATTCTGTTCCATACTCACCACCCCCCCCCCCCCCTCCCAGCATCCAGGGAGCGGTGGGCAAGCATCTACAAACTGCCATTCACCACTTCAACAAGCTGGGCCCTGTTTCACTAGCTGAGAGAAGAAAGATCCCACTCTGTTTGAAGTACATAAATAAACAGACACCCACCTTCTGATTTTGTCACTGTTATCAACCCAAACACTAGGTCTTTCAAACACTGACAGTCAGTCCACCTCCTGATCCCGTGGATCGATGTCCCTGAGCCCATGCAGGGGTAGATGTAGGTGTGGTTAGAAGGAGTAAAGGTGCACAAAAAGGACTTGCGTCCCACCACTGCGCTCTCCGCCCTTTCTGCTCTGCTGTGATTTATCTGTGAAGCTGATTTTAACGGGGAGATGATGGTCTGCCTCCATGCAAGCCCTGAGCTCAGTGCAGTGCATTGGAATCCAATGTTCTAGGATCCAGGTTCCATCAATGTTTTCCATTCTTCCTTTGAGTAGCTGGACATGGGGCCTGTGTAGCAATGTTAGGTACTGCCTCGTGACAACACAGCAGCTACAGGCCCTGGGTGTCTGCAGGAGAAAGGAGCAGGTGCTCTCTGAACTCCCCTACTACCCAGAAACCAATGCTAAAAGCTGGCTTTCCAGCCAGCTTTTAGCATTCGAGAGTTGTCCCCAAGGTGTGATTATTTTTTTTCCCTTATTAAAGTGGGAGGTCATGGATTAAATTTAGCAACATTATTTCCCGACTAGCATCAAAATGTAAACTTTGAACTTAATAGTAAACCTTACAGGCTTGAACCTGACTGATAACTATACTGTCATCTCCTGAGCATATTGTTCACAGAGTGTGAGACACTGCAACCACCCTCCATATCTCCCACCAGCTGCTGTTTCTGATAGTGACTGGAACCAGTGTCATTGCCCTCACCGATCGTTGTAGGTGAGAATGGTTGGTGTGTAATGCAGGTTGCAGGGAGAATGGGGACTGGATGGAATTGCAGATCCCTGTCTGCCACTCCCCCCATCCCTCCCAAAACCAGCAATCTGCTTTGCGGCCTTCCCTCCAAAATATTGGTTCTTTATTCAGAAGCCAGATAATCTAGTGTTGCGCAGAAAGCCCTGGTGACCCCTGGGTGTGCTGGGGTAAACACGAGTGTCAGCAGTTTTTTTTTACAGAATGTGAGCTCATCCCTGATCTTTGTAATATGGTGCTACATGAATCTTTAATATGGATCATCATTTCTTATCAGAGGGATTTTGAGAAACTGTGATTTGAAACTTCTTTTCCTGTTCTACAGTCGCACGAATTTTGATAAATTTGCAAAAAGGGAAAATAAGATATACATAGTTCCTAGAAATTCTTTCCCTGCTCCCTGCCACATCACGCAGGGCAGCAATGTTGTAGCTAAAGGTGGGATTTGTATATTGTTTTCGCTATGTATTTTGATAATCCAAATCAATAATTGTACAAATGTAATTTTTCCTTTTTACTTAGTACAGTGGCTATAGGCAAGAAGCTGCCAACTCCTCAGCATCTGTACATCCAAACAGAGAACTTTTCTTTGTCTTTTTTCAGAGAAATACTTTTCACTAAACATTAGATGCATTAGTCACAGCTTTGTGTAAAAAGAAAATTGTTCACTAAATGGTCATTTTTTTACACTTAATAAAACGTTTTCAATGGATTGAAACTGTTCTTCAGTTTGTCCATGGACCTGCTTTGTTTGAACGTGGGAAATGTATAAATTTCATCAGCAATTATTTGTATGACTGGTGAGCAAAATTACTCAATTGGGTCAGTGGGCTGACGAATGGCAGATGGAGTTTAATTTAGACAAATGCAAGGTGATGCATTTTGGTAGATTGAACCAGGGCAGGACTTACTCGGTTAACGGTAGGGCGTTGGGGAGAGTTACAGAACAAAGAGATCTAGGGGTACATGTTCATAGCTCCTTGAAAGTGGAGTCACAGGTGGACAGAGTGGTGAAGAAGGCATTTGGCATGCTTGGTTTCATTGGTCGGAACATTGAATACAGGAGCTGGGACGTCTTGAAGTTGTACAAGACATTGGTAAGGCCATACTTGGAATACTTTGTACAGTTCTGGTCACCCTATTATAGAAAGGATATTATTAAACTAGAAAGAGTGCAGAAAAGATTCACTAGGATGCTACCGGGACTTGATGGTTTGGGTTATAAGGAAAGGCTGGATAGACGGGGACTTTTTTCTCTGGAGCGTAGAAGGCTGATGGGTGATCTTATAGAGGTCTATAAAATAATGAGGGGCACAGATCAGCTAGACAGTCAATATCTTTTCCCAAAGGTAGGGGAGTCTAAAACTCGAGGGCATAGGTTTAAGGGGAGAGATACAAAAGGGTCCAGAGGGGCAATTGTTTCATGCAGATGGTGGTGAGTGTCTGGAACAAACTGCCAGTAGAGGCGGGTACAATTTTGACTTTTAAAAAGCGTTTAGACAGTTACATGGGTACGATGGATATAGAGGGATATGGGCCAAATGTGGGCAATTGGGACTCGCTTAGGGGGTTAAAAAAAAGGAGCGGCATGGACAAGTTGGGCCGAAGGGCCTGTTTCCATGCTGTAAACCACTATGACTCTATCTCTTGCTGACGCTGAAAGTTGGTGCCAGTTATATAATCATAGGTTACAGCATAACAAAGACAAGTTTTTATTCCCCAAATCCTCTGTCTCAGCAGCTTTTTATGCGGTGGAATTAATGTTGCTTTAATATGGAAATATTTTATTCTCTCTCGTATTATTCGGTTACTAATTCAAACTCTTTCCAAGCATTCCAGTTTAGTGTGAGAAACCAGGGCAGGAGTTGACTCTTAATTTTCTTAACAATCTTCCTTTATTTAACACTTTGGGTACCAAACTCAAACTTGCAACACTTTAGCTCTTTCACTGAAAATTAGCTCCAATTCTTGAACTGAAAACTACCTGGCTTAGAATGAAATGTAGTAAGAAGTCTCACAACACCAGGTTAAAGTCCAACAGGTTTATTTGGTAGCAAATACCATAAGCTTTCGGAGCACTGCTCCTTCTTCAGATGGAGTGGAAATGTGCTCTCAAACAGTGCAAACAGACAAAATCAAGTTGCAGAATACTGATTAGAATGCAAATCCTACAGCCAGCCAGGTCTTAAAGGTACAGACAATGTGGGTGGAGAGAACATTAAACACAGGTTAAAGAGATGTGTATTGTCTCCAGACAGAACGGCTGGTGAGATTCTGCAAGCCCAGGAGGCAAGCTGTGGGGGTTACTGATAATGTGACATAAATCCAACATCCCGGTTTAGGCTGTCCTCATGTGTGCGGAACTTGGCTATCAGCTTCTGCTCAGTGACTCTGCGCTGTCGTGAAGGCCGCCTTGGAGAACGCTTACCAGAAGATCCAAGGCTGAATGCCCGTGACTGCTGAAGTGCTCCCCCACAGGAAGAGAACAGTTTTGCCTGGTGATTGTCGAGCGGTGTTCATTCATCCGCTGTCGTAGCGTCTGCATGGTTTCCCCAATGTACCATGCCTCAGGACATCCTTTCCTGCAGCGTATCAGGTAGACAATGTTGGCCGAGTTGCAAGAGTAGGTACCGTGTACCTGGTCGATGGTGTTCTCACGTGAGATGATGGCATCCGTGTCGATGATCCGGCATGTCTTGCAGAGGCTGCTGTGGCAGGGTTGTGTGGTGTCGTGGTCACTGTTCTGAAGGCTGGGTAGTTTGCTGCGGACAATGGTCTGTTTGAGGTTGCGTGGTTGTTTGAAGGCAAGAAGTGGGGGTGTGGGGATGGCCTTGGCGAGATGTTCGTCTTCATCAATGACATGTTGAAGGCTTCGAAGGTGATGCCGTAGCTTCTCCGCTCCGGGGATGTACTGGATGACGAAGGGTACTCTGTCCACTGTGTCCCGTGTTTGTCTTCTGAGGAGATCGGTGCGGTTTTTCGCTGTGGCGCGTCGGAACTGTTGATCGATGAGTTGAGCGCCATATCCTGTTCTTATGAGGGCATCTTTCAGCGTCTGGAGGTGTCTGTTGCGATCCTCCTCATCCGAGCAGATCCTGTGTATTCCCAGGATCTGCTTGGATGAGGAGGATTGCAACAGACACCTCCAGATGCTGAAAGATGCCCTCATAAGAACAGGATATGGCGTTCGACTCATCGATCGTCAGTTCCGACGCGCCACAGCGAAAAACCGCACCGACCTCCTCAGAAGACAAACCCGGGACACAGTGGACAGAGTACCCTTCGTCATCCAGTACTTCCCTGGAGCGGAGAAGCTACGGCATCTCCTCCGGAGCCTTCAACATGGCGAGATGTTCGTCTTCATCAATGACAAGGCCATCCCCACACTCCCACTTCTTGCCTTCAAACAACCACGCAACCTCAAACAGACCATTGTCCGCAGCAAACTACCCAGCCTTCAGGAGAACAGTGACCACGACACCACACAACCCTGCCACAGCAGCCTCTGCAAGACGTGCCGGATCATCGACACGGATGCCATAATCTCACGTGAGAACACCATCTACCAGCTACACGGTATCTACTCTTGCAACTCGGCCAACATTGTCTACCTGATACGCTGCAGGAAAGGATGTCCTGAGGCATGGTACATTGGGGAAACCATGCAGACGCTACGACAGCGGATGAATGAACACCGCTTGACAATCACCAGGCAAGACTGTTCTCTTCCTGTGGGGGAGCACTTCAGCAGTCAGGGGCATTCAGCCTTGGATCTTCAGGTAAGCGTTCTCCAAGGTGGCCTTCACAACACACGACAGCGCAGAGTCGCTGAGCAGAAACTGATAGCCAAGTTCCGCACACATGAGGACGGCCTAAACTGGGATGTTGGATTTATGTCACATTATCAGTAACCCCCACAGCTTGCCTCCTGGGCTTGTAGAATCTCACCAGCTGTTCTGTCTGGAGACAATACACATCTCTTTAACCTGTGTTTAATGTTCCCTCCACCCACATTGTCTGTACCTTTAAGACCTGGCTGGCTGTAGGATTCTCATTCTAATCAGTATTCTGCAACTTGATTTTGTGTCTGTTTGCAAGCACATTTCCACTCCATCTGAAGAAGGAGCAGTGCTCCGAAAGCTTATGGTATTTGCTACCAAATAAACCTGTTGGACTTTAACCTGGTGTTGTGAGACTTCTTACTGTGTTCGCCCCAGTCCAACGCCGGCATCTCCACATCATGACTAGAATGAAATGGCCAGGTTCATTCCCGATGTAGTATCTGTCCTCATGGCCCTTCTGTTATTCTTCAGGGCACACTTCTTGCGATGGTTGATCTCTAGAGTTATCACAAGAGCCAAAGGATTGAAGCACCTCTTTTACCCACATTGTTTCAACTTTCCAGAAGGTTCTCTGGCACCCAGCCAATGATGTAACTGGAAACTGATCACATGACTGGAAGAGTAAATGAAATTTTAAACAATTCCATAACGCTCATCTAAGTCAGCATGTAAGACACATAACAATCTATAAATCTGGGTGCCAGAGTCTAGTTCCAACTGAACAATTCCCCGTATTTGGTCAACACAGGAAGCTTCAGGTCACAGCTCCCAGACCTGGTCATAGCTCACAGTGACTCTGCAACCTGCATCTGTTTTTAATCACAGCTTGACCAAAGGTCCCAGCATGCTCAACTGTCACCATTGCTTTGTAAAGCTAATATTACCATTCTTCTTGTAGCTGATCTTTCTCCATCTACACCCAATACCCTCTTTTTCCCTCAGTTGTTGGAATCTGTTCCAATTAGCACAAAATATCAATCCACAAAGTATCTTTGTGTTTGTAGATGGTGCTGTAATTAGGGTTTTCACTTGTGTAACTGATATCTCTCCAGTTTCTACCTTGCCTACAAGACTTCCACTTCTTGCTACCTTGATATTGTTCCCACTGAAATACTAACCACAACCGTTTCTGGCTCCATACCAGTCTATCACCATTCTTTTAGGTGGGGAGGGCACAGTTATGAAACAAAATTAATTAGTCCCCTTGCAAACTTCAAAAGACAATAGATGTTTACTCCACCATTCAACTTTATTCGTTCGAGATTGGGGGTGGGAGGGAAAAGGTGGAAAGTTAGATTTACAAGTGGACAAATGAAACAATTGAAATTAAAAATAGTAAAGTAATAAAAAGTACACTATACAGCCAAAACATACTGTACATAAGGGAGGCTGCAGAATATAGTTAGTCATAGCTAGGGTGTAGAGAAAGATCATAAAATGATAGGTCCATTTAAAACTCTGATGGCAGCAGGGAAGAAGCTGTTCTTGAGTCAGTTTGATTTGATGTATTGTTTTGTGTGCTAGCCAATTGGTACACGATTTGACTTTTATATAGCAAGGTGCTGAGGATGATCATGGAGGTGGTGGGTTAGTTACAGAGAGAGGAGCTATGCCCCGAGGTAGAGGTTGGAGCTGAGTTTTGTCAGAATAATGGGGTTGAAGGCTGAGGTATAGTTCAGCAGGTTTGTTGCCATTGTGGAAATTCTTTTAGTTCAGTTTTTAGTGACAAATGTTTCTAGTAAATATATTCACATCCCAGGAATTAGCCAGACTCTGGGAAAGTAGATCCAATTTATAAACAAGATGGTCTTCAGGTGGGTAAGATAACTCCAAGCTTTTGTTCACCCATAACTCTGGGTTTTGACCTACAAAGCTGCTCCAGTCAGAGATTCCCTCTATGCCCAGTAGCTCTGGTCTCCAGCTGGTCATATCTCAGAGGTACCTCAACATACAGTATGAGTTTGAACTTCCCCAACAGAATTCCTCAAACTCAAACTTGCCAAAACAGATAAAAGTCACGTACCAGAAATTCAGAGAAAGATAGGATCAAAACCAGTTCCAATCTCTTGGTAACTACCAATAACAGCAACTCTCCCTCAGTGCCCACTTCATTAAGATTCTCTTTCAAACCTCCATGATGAAGCTTAGTACATCTCTATATGAATGTTGCTGCAGATAATTTACATAGTGCCCTTTTAAATATAAAGTAGCTGAAATGTCAGCTAAAAGTCATGGGATCACCAACATTCACTGGAAGCACCACATCAAGCTCCTTGAGTAGATTTTAAACACCAGACAACAAATGCTTACAGGAAACTGGTATTTTTCAATTCATTTATTGCATGGTTATTTGCTCCAACATTCAGGACAAACATTGTGAAACCAGTAAAAAATAAAATTTCTGATGACAATTTGGAATGATTTCGACAGCCGCTGGCCATGCAACTGTCAATTGGAATGATTTACTCATAGATCCAGTCCTGGGCACAGTTCTGGTATTCCACCACTTCCCCATCTTTGAACCAAAGCTTAATCTCCTTCTGTGCACTTGCTACAGAGTCACTGCCATGGATGATATTCCTGTAGAGAACAGTTTAGTCATTACAAGAGAGCACCATCTTTACATGAGCAAGATTTTAGCAATTTTCAAAAGGTCCAGGAGAATCGCACTAATTTATCAAGCCCAAAACAAGGGGGCACATCACACCCCTGATTTCGACAAGCCAATCCTCATGGGGCCCGCTTTTCACAAACTGATGGAGCAGTTTGAAATGCTGTACAGCACTAATACACCAAATACATATTTCCCACACAAGAGCTTGTGTGGGGAAGGGGTTAATGAACCAAGGTACAGTCAGCACATGCTTCGAGTTGAGGCACCTGTCAAATGTAATGAGGAATATTGGTCTGGACACAAACACCCAACAGGACACAGCAACATTCCCTCCAATCATCCTGAATGGAATCCACAGATCCCTTCATACTCACCGGCCAACCTGAATACAGAAGTCCCCACGGATTGTTCCAGGTTTGGAATCAGCTGGATTGGTCTCACCAAGCATCACTCTACCTGTCTTCACTGCATTCAGACCTTCCCACACCTGTAACAGAGGTACAGACAAGGTTACAACAGCCCCAAGCACAACTCCAAAGGTTACAATAGTGGACATCCATCAGGCTGCAGCAAAACAGTGCAATGTCATCATAGAAACCCTACAGTGCAGAAGGAGGCCATTCGGCCCATCGAGTCTGCACCGACCACAATCCCACCCAGGCCCTACCCCCACATATTTACCCACTAACCTACGCATCTCAGGGCTCTAAGGGGCAATTTTTAACCTGGCCAATCAACCTAACCCGCACATCTTTGGACTGTGGGAGGAAACCGGAGCACCCGGAGGAAACCCACGCAGACACGAGGAGAATGTGCAAACTCCACAGACAGTGACCTGAGCCAGGAATCGAACCCAGGACCCTGGAGCTGTGAAGCAGCAGTGCTAACCACTGTGCTACCGTGCCGCCCCCTCCCCAGCTCTCTGATGCTCAGACTAAGGAGCTTCACAGGATTGACAGAGGTAGTTTGCCCCCAGCTGGGAAATCCAGAACACTGATGTTTAGGATTAAGGAAAAAGTTATTCAAAAGGATTGATTTGTGGAATTCTCTACTCAGGGGTGTCCACCAAACCTTACATTTGCTTGGAAGACCCCCCAGGGTTCACCCACCTTCCACAGCCATAAAAATCCAACATCAAATCCCCAATTGGCAGAATCTTAAAGTCAAAAATAATCCCAGTTTCCCGATGAATCAACTGTCAATTCTACCTCAAGTTCTGTCCAACCAGCTCCCCACCCCATCACAGCCCCACTGTCCAGCCTTCCACTCCCCACCCGCTAAACTTTCCAATGCCCACCCACCACTCCACAAACCATCACAGCTCTAAGAAAGGCACAGCACCCAAGCTCTCCTGGCTGCAAGTCAAATAAAATCACCTGTTCGCCAGGTGTCCAGACACACAGATCAGGCAAAGCTCGACAGGAACTAAAACCTGCTCTGCTCACTCACCATTGCAACAACAGGGCCAGAACTCATGTATTTGATCAGCTTGGGATAGAAAGGCTTATCGGAAAGGTCACAGTAATGCTTTTCAAGCAGATCCACAGGAGCCTGTAGGGAGACAAGGAAAATTCCAGTCATATCGTGAAATAAGACTTACAAATAAGAGATTTGGATAGGCTGAGCGAGTGGGCGAGGATCTGGCAGATGGAATATAACGTTAGCAAATGTGAGGTTATCCACTTTGGAAGAAATAATAGTAAATTGGAGTATTATTTAAATGGAGAAAAATTACATCGTGCGACTGCAGAGGGACCTGGGGGTCCTTGTGCACGAATCGCAAAAACTCAGTCTGCAGGTGCAGCAGGTGATCAAGAAGGCAAATGGAATGTTGGCCTTTATCGCGAGGGGGATAGAATATAAAAGCAGGGAGGTCTTGCTGCAACTGTACAAGGCACTGGTGAGGCCGCAACTGGAGTACTGTGTGCAGTTTTGGTCCCCTTATTTGCGAAAGGATATATTGGCCTTGGAGGGAGTGCAGAGAAGGTTCACCAAGTTGATCATAGAAATCATAGAAACCCTACAGTGCAGAAGGAGGCCATTCGGCCCATCGAGTCTGCACCAACCACAATCCCACCCAGGCCCTACCCCCACATATTTACCCACTAATCCCTCTAACCTACGCATCCCAGGACTCTAAGGGGCAATTTTTAACCTGGCCAATCAACCTAACCCACACATCTTTGGACTGCAGAGATATGATACCGGAGACTGATACCAGAGATGAGGGGTGTAGCTTATGAGGAGAGATTAAACAGATTGGGTCTGTACTCGTTGGAGTTTAGAAGGATGAGGGGTGATCTTATAGAGACATATAAGATAATGAAGGGGCTGGATAGGGTAGAGGTGGAGAGATTCTTTCCACTTAGAAGGGAAACCAGAACAAGAGGGCACAGCCTCAAAATAAGGAGGGGCCGGTTCAGAACAGAGTTGAGGGGGAACTTCTTCTCTCAGAGGGTAGTGAATCTCTGGAATTCTCTGCCCATTGAAGTGGTGGAGGCTTCCTCGTTGAACATGTTTAAATCACGGGTAGATAGTTTTCTGATCGATAAGGGAATTAGGGGATATGGGGAGCAGGCGGGTAAGTGGAACTGATACGCTTCAGATCAGCCATAATCTTGTTGAATGGCAGGGCAGGCTCGAAGGGCCAGATGGCCTACTCCTGCTCCTATTTCTTATGTTCTTATAAATAAGAGTGTAGAGGGAGCTTCAGTCTGTATCTAGCCTTGCACTGTTCCTGTCCTGGGAGTGTGTTTGATGGGGACAGTGTAGAGGGAACTTTATCTAATCTCGATCTGTACCCATCTTTGGAGTGTTTGTTGGGGACAGTGTAGAGGACAATAAACCCAGGTTAAGTTTGATTCTATAGCACGACTGGTAATTCAATCCTGTGTAATTGTTAAACTAAATTCCAGCAATAGATGACAATGTGCCTTCAGATGTTTTGATATCAGTGAAGGCGAATTGGCCAAATCCAGCATCTGACACAGGGAAACTCAAAGAGGCCAAGATGGATAATCCACTCAGTACCTCTGGCTGAAGATTGTTGCAAATGCTTCACAGCCTTATTTCCCCATTGGCGTCCGAATCTCCTACAAACCAAGACACTGTCCCTCAGTTAACTGTACTGCCACTGTCAGAGGTTGGGATCACATTGTCATTTTTACCCAATCACCAGCATAAAAGTCAGAAAAATTGATTTTGCTCAAAGCAAACATGAAAGACTAGAACCCCGTAAATGCCAAGCAGTTGTGACTCAGATCACTTCTTCCACGCACAGCCTGACCCTCACATACCTGAAGGAATTTCATGGCGATCAGCTTAAACCCTTTCTGTTCAAAGCGTTTGATGACTTCACCCACAATGCCTCTCTGGACGCCATCGGGCTTCACAGCAATGAAGGTTTGTTCCTTGTTCCCAGACATGTTTCTAAAAGATTCCACAGTATTAATAGACCATTAAATTATAATGTCATTAATTCCATAGTTATTAATGGATATTTTAATTGGGTTTAACATAACTGAAACCACAGAGACAAAATTCATCAAAATGTTCCCAAAGTTGCTGCTGAGAATTTAGGATTCAACCAACATATTTCTCTGAACCCCATGAAAACCGCAGCACCCCTTTTATTTAATAAACATCCTACAGAAACTATCAGATTTAGCAGCTGGAATATGGGGGTTACCAGGAAGACTTTATTCACCAGAGTCAGAGATCAGCAATTTCACCAGAACACAAAGGGACAATACTTTGTAGAAATCATTCAGAGGGAGGCTCGCAGAAGCTGCACAAACAGAAGCAGCAAATGCTCAGTAATTTTGGGGGACAGGAATCAGGGGGATGGATAGCAGAGAGTTAGACATCAGGGAGAGAGGGGATGTGGTGCAGAGGAAATGGATCAATCAGATCAGACACTGATTTAATGATCAGACTCTGGGGAGGGAAACAAAGCATTTCCACAGGCGGCTCCCCCACAACCAGCCCCCGGCTCCCCCCACCCCCCAACCCAACAACCAGCCCCCGGCTCCCCCCACCCCCACACTCCCCCCACCCCCCAACCCAACAACCAGCCCCCGGCTCCCCCCACCCCCACAACCAGCCCCACACCCCCACAACCAGCCCCACACTCCCCCCATCCCACCCCACCCCATCCCACCCCCCAACCCAATCCCCACGGCTCCCCCCGACCCAACCCCAGCCAGGTCACCCCACCCCCGGGTATCCCGCTCCCCGGGCTCGCTCTGCCCCCGCGGGCCCCCAGACTGAATCCTCCCCATTGAGTGGAGACAACAAGCGGATCAAAGCCCCGGGACAGAGGCTGAGGGGAGACACTCAGATCCGCGGGGGCCCCGGGCCGGGCGCCGCTTCCGGAGCTCCATCCACTCCCCTCCGGGTTCAGCGCTGCAGCTCCCGCATTCCCCCCCCTCGGGCGCTCTCTGCCTGGCCGCGCTCATTGCCGGCTCCGGCTCCGGCTCCGGCTCCCCCTCCCCGTGGCTCCTACCGCTTCAGGCTCGCTGTGCAGCCGCTGAGGGAGCGCCGGCTCCGCCGCGCCGCTTTATAAACCCGGATCCGGCCTGTACCATTGGCAGGATGGGGGGAATTGGAGAATTAACCTCAACAGAGCCAGCCCTGAGAGACATCAGCAACAATTCCCCACTCTTTACAATCAGAATATTGTTAACACTATTGTTGATTCTCTGATCTGAGCTACACACCGTGTCAGTAACTGAGATTATTGATATTAATCTGTCTCACTCTCCCCCGCCATGCTGTGGTCGCTCCCTCCCTGACCCGGAAGCTCCCCGCCCTGCCCTCTGACCCGGACGTGCCCCCAGTCTGCATGCGGTTGCTATCCCCCTGCTGGCGCTGTTTCCGGTCTGGGGAGAGTGAGCGGCGCTACCATGGCGGCCAAGCCCGGGAAGCGCAGGAGCGGCGGGAGCGGCGGCAGCGGCGGCGGCGGGGGGGAGCAGGAGGTGGAGGTGGAGCGGCGGCTGGAGGAGCTGCTGTTCGGGGGCGAGGAGGAGCTACTGGAGCGGCTGCAGGTCCGGGGGGGTTGGGGATGGGGGGGCGGCGGGGATGATTGGGGGGGTGGGATGATGGGAAGAGGGGAGGGGAGGGGAGGGGGGGGGTTAGGGATGGGGGTGTTGGGGAGGGATGGGGGTGTTGGGGAGGGATGGGGGGGGGAGCAGCTTCTTCCCACAAATCTCTGTGTTTAGTCAAAGTTCAGCATCTCTCCCGATAGGATCTCTCTCCCTATAGGATCTCTCTCCCTTTAGGATCTCTCTCCCTTTAGGATCTCTCTCCCTATAGGATCTCTCTCTCCCTTTAGGATCTCTCTCCCTATATGATCTCTCTCTCCCTTTAGGATCTCTCTCCCTATAGGATCTCTCTCCCTATAGGATCTCTCTCCCTATAGGATCTCTCTCTCCCTTTAGGATCTCTCCCTATTGGATCTCTCTCCCTTTAGGATCTCTCTCCCTATAGGATCTCTCTCCCTATAGGATCTCTCTCCCTATAGGATCTCTCTCTCCCTTTAGGATCTCTCTCTCCCTTTAGGATCTCTCTCCCTATAGGATCTCTCTCCCTATAGGATCTCTCTCCCTATAGGATCTCTCTCCCTATAGGATCTCTCTCCCTATAGGATCTCTCTCTCCCTTTAGGATCTCTCTCCCTATAGGATCTCTCTCTCTTTAGGATTTCACTCTCGCTTTGCCACAGCTTCAGTCAAACCCAGTACAGATTCTCAAATCCTGTCATGTACTTGAATCATCCACAACCTCTTTTCCCCCAGGGCCCACCAGCCCTTCAGAGACACCCACTCACATTAAACAAACCCACAGTGAGGGTCTGATCAGATACGGTTTTTGGTTTATTCGGAATGTTTTCCACTTGTGTTTTTCTTATCCAGCTCTTAACCATTTTCCTTGTTTTTCGTAATCTCCTTTCCAAAAGACATTTGACAAGATGCCACGTTAAAGGTTTCTTCACAGAATAAGAGCTGATTGTTTGGTGGGTAACAGCTTCTTAGGCAGGATAAAAGTAAATTACTGCGGGTGCTGCAATCTGAAACCAAAAGAGAAAACGCTGGAAAATCTCAGCAGGTCTGGCAGCATCTGTAAGGAGAGAAAAGAGCTGATGTTTCGAGTCCAGATCACCCTTTGTACGAAGGGCTTTGACAAAGGGTCATCTAGACTCGAAACATCAGCTCTTTTCTCTCCTTGCAGATGCTGCCAGACTTGCTGACATCTTCTTAGGTAGTCCCTTGGGACTGAGGATGACTTTCTTCCACTCTGGGGTTGTGGGTCCAGGAGTAAGATCCATTGTTGAATCTGCACACTCTGCCACAGGTGGGGTAGGTAGTGTTGGGTGGATGGGATTCTCGGATTTTGTCTGCTCCTTCCGCTGTTTGGCCTCCTTGGGCCAGTAGGAGACTTTCGGAATGGCTGCTGCCTTCATGGATGCTTCCTCTCCAGTTTGGGTGGCCTCAAGCAAGAGATTCTCACGGATCAGTGGGAATGTTGCAATTTTTCAGGTAGGCTTTGAAGATAATCCCTGAAACCTTTCCTCTGCCTTCCTGCTAACAGTTTGCCATGAAATAGCTCGGGATTGAGAGCTTGTTTTGGGAGACAATATGGCTCATGCATATTAACGTTGGCACGGACAGAGGGTTGGTCAGCTAACAGGAAGCAAAGAATCGCCATAGTTGGGTCAAGGGGTGACACGGTGGCACAGTGGTTAGCACTGCTGCCCCACAATGCCAGGGACCCGGGTACAATTCCTGGCTTGGGTCACTGTCTGTGTGGAGTTTGCACGTTCTCCCCGTGTCTGCGTGGATTTGCCCCTGGGTGCTCTGGTTTCCTCCCACAGTCCAAAGACGTGCTGGCTAGGTGCATTGGCCATGTTAAATTGACCCTTGGTGTCCTGGGATGTGTAGGTTCGAGGGATTAGCGGGATAAATATGTGGGGTTACGGGGATAAGGCCTAGGTGAGTTTGTTGTTGGTGCAGACTCAGTGGGCCGAATGGCCTCTTCTGCACTGTAGGGATTCTATGATTCTTCTATGAAGTTCAGGTTGGCAAGCTGTAACTCGTGGAATGCCTTGGGGGATCAGTGCTGGGGTCTCAGCTAGTTATAATCTATATCAATGATTTGGCTGAAAAGACATTGTGTATTGCTAAATTTGCTGATGTTATAAAGATGAGTAGAAAAGGAAGTTGTCAAGAGAACATAGGAGTCTACAGAGGCATTCAGATAGGTTAACTGAGTAGTATTGCAAAAAAATAACAGATGGAGTAGAATGGAGGGTGGAATGTGAACTTGTTCACTTTGATAGGAAGAATGCAAAAGCAGCGTGGTATTTAAATGGAGAACAATTGCAGAACTCTGCAGTACAGAGGGACCTGGGTGTCCTGGTGCATGAGTCACAACAAGTTAGTATGCAGATAAAGCAGGTGATTAGGAAGGCAAAAGGAATGTTTGCGTTTGTTAGAAGCGGAATTGGATATAAAAATAGGGAAGTGTTGCTGCAGCTGCACTGGGCCTTGATGAGACCACATCTATAATATTATGTAGAATTTTGGTTTCCTAACTTAAAAATATATACTTGCATTAGAGGCAGTTCATTTGATTGATTCCTTGGACGAAGGAGTTATCTTGTGAGGAAAGGTTGAGCAAGGTGTGTTCAGAAGAGTGAGAGGTGATCTTATTGAAACATATGAGAAATCTTGACAGGTAGATGCTGAGAGGGTGTTTCCCCTTGTGGGAGAGTTTAAAAAAAGTGGACACAGTTTAAAAATGAGATGACTCCTATTTAAGACTGTGGTTGTAGAATCATAGAGGTTTACAGTATGGAAACAGGCCCTTCGGCCCAACTTGTCCATGCCGCCCTTTTTTTTAAACCATTAAGCTAGTCCCACAGCTCAAGGGAACATTAGATGCACACAACCGGTTTGTTGCATGACAGGACACGTGGCCAAGTATCCATGCAGCTTAGAGAGAATACTGATGCCAGAACTCCTCCCAACTCATACCCAAGAGCAGCCACTTGGTTTCAGCAGCTTGTTACTGGCACCCAATTAACCATAAAGTCTGACGTATGTCGCTCACTTCAGGATAATGGAGAGAAAGTCATAGAGCCATCGAGTTCACCGCCTGGAAACAAACCCTTTGGCCCAACTTATCCATGCCGCCCAGTTTTTAACACTAAGCTAGTCCCAATTGCCCGCATTTGGCCCATATCCCTCTATACCCATCTTATCCATGTAACTGTCTAAACGCATTTTAAAAGACAAAATTGTACCTGCCTCTACTACTACCTCCGGCAGCTTGTTCCAGACACACACCGCCCTCTGTGTGAAAAAATTGCCCCTCTAGACCCTTTTGTATCTCTCCCCTCTCATCTTAAACCTATGCCCTCTAGTTTTAGACTCCCCTACCTTTGTGAAAAGATATTGACTATCTAACTGATCTGTGCCCCTCATTATTTTATAGACTTCGATAAGATCACCCCTCAGCCTCCTACGCTCCAGAGAAAAAAGTCCCAGTCTATTCAGCCTCTCCTTATAACTCAATCCATCAAGTCCCGGTAGCATCCTAGTAAATCTTTTCTGCACTCTTTCTAGTTTAATAATATCCTTTCTATAATAGGGTGACCAGAACTGTACACAGTATTCCAAGTGTGGCCTTACCAATGTCTTGTACAACTTCAACAAGACGTCCCAACTCCTGTATTCAATGTTCTGACCAATGAAACCAAGCGTGCCGAATGCCTTCTTCACCACTCTGTCCACCTGTGACTCCACTTTCAAGGAGCTATGAACCTGTACCCGAGATCTCTTTGTTCTGTAACTCTCCCCAATGCCCTACCATTAACTGAGTAAGTCCTGCCCTGGTTCAATCTACCAAAATGCGTCACCTCGCATTTATCTAAATTAAACTCCATTTGTCAGCCCACTGGCCCAATTGATCAACGTCTTGTTGCAATCCGAAATAACCTTCTTTATTGTCCACTATGCCAGCAATCTTGGTGTCATCTGCAAACGTACTAACTATGCCTCCTAAATTCTCATCCAAATCATTAATATTAATGACAAATAACAGTGGACTCAGCACCATTAGGAGAAGATTTTTCACTGAGGGTTGTTAGTCTGTGAAATTCCCATCCTCAGAGACAGTGGAGGCTGGGTCATTGAATTTACTGAAGGCTGAATTAGACAGATTTCTGTTGGTCAAGGGGACTGAGGATTATTTATGGGCGGCAGACAGGGAAGTGGAGTGAAGACCTCCATCAGATCAGACACAATCTTATCGAATGGTGAAGCAGGGCTCGAGGGGCAACAAGACGTTGATCAATTGGGCCAGTGGGCTGACAAATGGAGTTTAATTTAGATAAATGCGAGGTGAGTGCCTCCTGCTGCAGATTCTGCATTGTTAGCTTTTAAATTATTCTTGTAGTCCTCATCAGGACCTTGTCCTCTCTTTTGCCATCTTTGGGTAATCTGTTCCTCTCCCTCTATGATGATCTCAGTCTGTTTTTCTGTGCAAGATACTCTCTTGGGTTGTCACTCTCTGAAGGAGATTCAGCTGGTAGCTGCCTATCAGGGGCTCTCTCTCTCTCCTCTCTCTCTCTCTCTCTCTCCCTCCCCCCCCCAAAAGAGGGAGACTCCTCTTTGAGGCAAGTTCTCTGTCAGTCATTGCAATTATTCTGTCAGTCATTGCTGTCTCTCAGGTGGTCTTTCTGTCTCTCTGGATATATCTTATTATCTATCTCTATCTTAGCTGCGTGGCTGAGATGTAGAGGAAAGGGCTTGTGTCTGGAGTGCCACTGAGAATGGAGGGATTGCTGGATTGGGGGCCAGTGTAGGTGATGAGTACGAGGGTGATAAGTCAATGGGACTTGGTGAGAGTCAGGGTATAGACAGCAAGGCTTTGGTTGAATTACAAGTTAATGCATTCAATAAACATGATTGGTGAATTGTTCGACATCCCGTATTGTGGCTGACACTATTGGCACGATTGGGGTCGGTGTGGCTCAGTTGGCTGGGCAGCTGGTTCACGATGCAGAGCGATGCCAACAACGTGGGTTCAATTCCCGTACCGGCAGATGTTATCCACGAAGGCCCTGCTTTCTCAGCCTTGCCTCTCGCTTGAGGTGTGGTGACCCTCAGGTTAAATCACCACTAGCCAGCGCACGCTCTGTCTCTCTCTCTCTGTCTCTCTCTCTCCCCCTCCCTCCCCCCATTAAAGGGACTATGGTGACTTTACCTTATTGCTGATCTGTGATGGGTCTTTATAACTGTTTCTGCTGTGTCTACAGTCTGGACAGGAGAAGAAAGGGGGCAGAACCTTGCTTGACGATGACTCCAGTGATTCTGAAGTGGAAAATGAAGCCAAGTCGGGCTTCCCTCCAGCCAAGAAAGCAGCGTGGGCGGATGAAGAGGATGAAGCAGACCAAACGTGAGTGAGATTTGTTCTGTGAGTGGAGGGGCCTGACAGCTCAAATATTGGTGTTTGGGTTACAAACTCCCACACTCTTATTGTGTAATCATTCTGAATATTGAACTCTGTTCCAGTCTACTGCTTCCATTATCATCCTCAGCCCTGCTCTGACTGCATTCATACTAGAGTCATAGAGGTTTACAGCATGGAAACAGGCCCTTCGGCCCAACTTGTCCATGCCGCCCTTTTTTCTAAGCTAATCCCAATTGCCCGCGTTTGGCCCATATCCCTCTATACCCATCGTACCCATGTAACTGTCCAAATGCTTTTTAAAAGATAAAATTGTACCCACCTCTACTACTACCTCTGGCAGCTTGTTCCAGACACTCACCACCCTCTGTGTGAAAAGATTGCCCCTCTGGACACTTTTGTATCTCTCCCCTCTCACCTTAATCCTATGCCCTCTAGTTTTAGACTCACCTACCTTTGGGAAAAGATACTGACTATCGAGCTGATCTGTGCCCCTCATTATTTTATAGACTTCTATAAGATCACCCCTCAGCCTCCTACACTCCAGAGAAAAAAGTCCCAGTCTACCCAGCCTCTCCTTATAACTCAAACCATCAAGTCCCGGTAGCATCCGAGTAAATCTTTTAGTTGAAATTCAGATCAAAACACCTTTCGAGTTTGTGGACCATAAACCTGATTGTTGTTTGTGTGGAATAGAATCTGCGAGAGAGAGAGAATATCTTTAAACAGGAATCCAAAACATTGAGCGTTTGAGGGAAATCAAGGTGCTTTTTACCTTTGAATTCTACTTAACGTGCATTTTGGAATCTAACTGCAGCTTGCACACAGCAGGAACTGTGAGAAAAGATTTCAAACTGACAAGTTCCACAGGCTTGAGATCAGATTCACTGAGGGATTCTTTATGAAATATTGCATGAATCCTGAATTACTTTCAAGTCATGCAGCAGAGCAGGATCAGAACAGGGAAATTTGGAACCAATTCCTGGAGATATTGGGTGGAACTCTCCCAAGAATGTTGAAATTGTGGGAAAGTTGGAGTAATTCACGCTTTTTTTCAGTGAGAGTTCACACTAGAATCTCCCAACACTCTATGCAATGCAGAGGCCACCAGCGCGAATGTCATTAAACTACAGGGGCGGGGCCTATCCCCGCTGGAGAGGCTGGAACCAGCGGCCAATGCGCAATGGTCCCGAACTGTCAGCCTCCCGCTGGCCTGGCCAATCTCCACCCCCGCCCCACATGACCACTCTTCACCCCAGCCCGCCCCCATCGCTGGCCTCCCTCCAGCCTCCATTGATCGGACTGGCAGCGGGACCCCCACCTTGACCCATCGCCCCCAATAGGCCCTGCCCCCCCCCCCATTGGCATTGCCCCATGGCCGGTGGGCAGTGCCAATGTGCCCCCTGGGCATGGGCACCTTGCCCCTTGGACAGTGCCGGGGACACAGGCTGGCACTGCCAGGGTGCCCATTTCCTGGGGGCACCACCCGACCCCCTGAGGGGCCCTGATTGCCCCCCCCCCCCCCCCCCCCCATCCCCCCTTCACTGCAGCGGGGTTGTCTTGTCAGTTCCCTGAAAGTGGAGTACTCCTGGGGGGGGAGGTGGGAGATGCTAGTGGGCCCAGAGAATTCGGTCCGGGCCACGAGTCACATTAAAATCACGTTAAAATAAGATGTAAAGTACTTACCTGGTGTTCCCGCTGGTTTCCAGTGCAAATTAGGTGCCGCTGGAAATTTGGCGCATGGAGATGCACACGCGGTGGGAATGCACGCACGAATCTCATGCCTGCCTGAACGCAAGTTTCTTCCACCATGTTGCGCTAGAAAATTAGCGTGGCGGGGTGGGAGAATCGCCCCCATTACCTTGTGTGAAGGGCAGTGAGTGTTGGGAGTAATGAAGCAGTCTGACAGTAGGAGGCGCTGGCTGCAGGGACAGAGTTGTGGCTGGTCTGGACAGTTGGAACAGAAGGTGACAGCTCCCCTTGCAGACTGGTGTTTCACAGAATGAATGGAATTCAGTTTATTGTGAACAGACTTTTGTTCTTTTCTACTTTACAGTGTGGATATGACTCATCGATTCCGGAAAAATTTACAGAAGAGTTCTACAGAGAAGACTCTGAGTGTGGGTCAGCTGCAGCAGAGACTGAAGGAACAGTACGTACCAAAACCTCAGTTGCACGTTTTACTGTCCAGACACATTCCTTTTCACTTGGGTGACTTTTAGCTTCTTAGTTCCAGGCATGACACTTTGTTTGGTTGGAGGAGAGGTGTGGGGGGGAAGAGTGGATAACCCTTTCAAAAAGCCAGTGCAGTCACAATGGCCCCATTTATATTTCCTGCAGGAAGTGTGTGCAGAGTGGAGCAGATACACAAGGCAGTGACACTGTGACAGGGAATGTGTTCTCTCCTGTGGTGGCTCAGCTGGTGACAGTGATTAATGTATCCGGGGAATCTTGGTTCAATTCCCTGCTCCGTATTTGCAGAGCTGAGGCAGTGGAAGGAAATCAGCACTTGCTGCTCCTGCTCATCCCCTAGTGGCCCTTGCTGCAGAGAGAGAGAGAGAGTGCGTGCGGGTGTGTGCGAGCGTGCGTGAGCGTGCGAGTGTGTCTTTGCATTTACCAGGTACACTGAATGAACAAACTGGGACAAATTAAAGAAGTCCATATCTGTCAGTCTATCTTTCCAAAGTTTTTAGTTTCCACCATGGATTCTCTGTCAGGCTCCCCTGATGATTGTTTGTCCAGAGGTTGGCTGAGGGTCATCGCAATTGATTCCAGTAATAGGCACATGAGTGATTGAAGCAGCTCTGTGTGGCAGTGTCTGCATTTACTTGCTGTGCCACTGCAGGCACATGCAGACACTGCCACACAGATCATGGCTGATCATCGAATTCAATATCCTGATTCCCCCCCATATCCCTTGATCCCTTTAGCCCCAAAAGCTACATCTAATTTCTTCTTGAAATCAGACAACGTTTTGGCCTCAACTACTTTCTGTGGCAGTGAATTCCACACATTCACCACCCTCTGGGTGAAGAAATTTCTCCTCACCTCAGTCCTAAAAGGTTTACCCCCTTCTCCTCAAACTATGACCCCCTAGTTCTGGACTTTCCCACCATCGGGAACATTCTTTCTGAATCTACCCTGTCTAATCCTGTTAGAATTTTATAAGTTTCTATGAGATCCCCTCTCACTCTTCTAAACCCCGAATAATATAATCCAAGTGGCGCAGTAGTTAGCACTGTTGTCTCACAGCCATAGGGACCCTGGTTCAATTCTGGCCCACAGGTGACTGTGTGGCGTTTGCACATCCTCCTGTGTCTGCGTGAGTTTCCTCCGGGTGCTCTGGTTTCCTCCCACAGTTCAGAAATGTGCGGGTTAGGTTGATTGGCTGTGGTAAATTGCCCCATAGTGTCAGAGCAAATTAGTCGGGTAAATGCATGGGCCTGGGTGGGATTGTTGTCGGTGCAGGCTCGATGGGCCGAATGGCCGCCTCCTGCACTGTAGGGTTTCTATGATTTCCCATGGCTAATTCATCTAACCTACACATCTTGGGACACTAAGGGGCAGGGGAAAAGGAACCAGTGTGATCCCTGTGTCATTGTGTGCTTCCCAAATATAATCTTACAGCTCGATTGACAGCAAGGGGCCCTCTCACAGCTGCAGGATGTGGAGCAATGGGTTGGAAAAACTGCAGAGCAGATTTTCTGTTTACCATCTGCTATGAAATTATGAGGAGCGTGTTTGCAGATTCATTACAAAGAGAGAAATCATTCCTTGTTAATTGTAGAAGTGAAAATATAAAGCCCGTGGTGGTAAATTGCTGAGCTGTGGGGGTAACTCTGCATGTTGGTAGAGTTGATCATGTGAGAGGCACTGTGCACAGATGAGTGACCATCATGTGTGTGTCCAATGCCACATCTGCTTTCCCTGCCTATTAATGGACAGTCACCTACCCAGGGGGTGGGAGCATTGCCAAAGGGGGTCAATTCTATACATCTGTAATTTCAATGTACATCCCCAAAACACGTTAATAACAGGTTCCAGACTGCAATGGGTGGAACACCAGCCTGGGCAGAGAGCAAAGATAAAAAGAGAAGAAAGGACAAGGAAGACTCGGATGATGGTAAGTCACCATTATCTGAACAGACGTTGATTGTAAATGGGTTAGACTGCTTCTTGCTGACTGTTTCACAGTTACACAAACACAACAAACTTTATTCAGAGAATTCTTAATATCAGAGAGGGAGTTACAGATCGGAATCTAATCGAGAGGTTGGGGGTGGTTTATATATAGAATAACAGATATCCGGGAGTGAGTTACAGACTGGAATCTAATTGAGGGGTTCGGGGGGTTTATATATAGAATAACAGATACCCGGGAGTGAGTTACAGACTGGATTCTAATCGAGGGGTTCGGGGGGTTTATATATAGAATAACAGATACCCGGGAGTGAGTTACAGACTGGAATCTAATCGAGGAGTTCGGAGGGTTTATATATAGAATAACAGATACCCGGGAGTGAGTTACAGACTGGATTCTAATCGAGGGGTTCGGGGTGGTTTATATACAGAATAATAGATACCCGGGAGTGAATGGAAACCAGAACTAGAGGGCACAGCCTCAAAATAAGTGGGGGCCGGTTCAGAACAGAGTTGAGGGGGAACTTCTTCTCTCAGAGGGTATTGAATCTCTGGAATTCTCTGCCCATTGAAGTGGTGGAGGCTTCCTCGTTGAATATGTTTAAATCACGGGTAGATAGATTTCAGATCGATAAGGGAATTAGGGGATATGGGGAGCAGGCGGGTAAGTGGAACTGATTCGCTTCAGATCAGCCATGATCTTGTTGAATGGCGGGGCAGGCTCGAGGGGCTAGATGGCCTACTCCTGCTCCTATTTCTTATGTTCTTATGTATAGAATAACAGATACGTGGGAGTGAGTTACAGACTGGAATCTAATCGAGGGGTTCGGGGTGGTTTATATATAGAATAACAGATACCCGGGAGTGAGTTACAGACTGGAATCTAATCGAGGGGTTTGGGGTGGTTTATATATAGAATAACAGATACCCGGGAGTGAGTTACAGACTGGAATCTAATCGAGGGGTTTTATATGACATCTTAAAATACAAGATTAAAACTTGACGAAGGTGCTGAGTTATTGTTTAAAATGCAGGTCTCCTAAACCGATACCTCAGATGTTTAAAAAGTTCAATCTTTTATATTTTGGTGTTTGCCTAATGAATTGTATTCTTTTTTTCTGTTCTATTAGAAAGTGATGAAGACGAGGATTTGTTGCGGAAAACCGGCAATTTTGTGTCTCGCTCTGATGCTCTTCCCAAAGGCCTGTTAGAGGTGAGGGTTCTCACTGAGACACTGTGTTTAAAATAACAGCTGTGGTTGTCACAGTGCAGCATGTTTGTCAATTTGTGTGTGAGGGGGAGAGTTGTTAAGGTACTTCTTCTGGTTTGGGTATTGATTTGATGCTTGTGTCTGAATGATTAGGGTTTCAGACGGTGCAGTGCTCCCTCATTATCTCTTTTTTTGTATTATGCTCTGTCAGCGTATAATAAGGAGGAGAGTGGACCGGAGGATATATTCATCCTGAGCTATAGAAAGGATAGATTGTTGTGGGCTCCCTCAGTCTGGATTTGGTGGTCTGCTACTGGAAAATGAGAGTGTGTAGATGTCAGGTGAGCACAGGATTAGACTGTTGTTGGGTCAATAGTCCCTGGGACTACAGCCCCTTGGAGGAGGTGTCGGGGGATTTACTGTCACCTGTGGGACTGTCAGAATCATCCCTTTTGTAAGTGGCAGGACTATTGCCTATTGCAGAATAGATGCCCTTTATATACAGAATAACAGATACCTGAGAGTGAGTTACAGGCTGGAATCCAATCGAGGGGTTCGGGGTGGTTTATATACAGAATAACAGATACCCGGGAGTGAGTTACAGGCTGGAATCCAATCGAGGGGTTCGGGGTGGTTTATATACAGAATAACAGATACCTGAGAGTGAGTTACAGGCTGGAATCCAATCGAGGGGTTCGGGGTGGTTTATATACAGAATAACAGAGATCCGGGAGTGAGTTACAGGCTGGAATCCAATCGAGGGGTTCGGGGTGGTTTATATACAGAATAACAGAGATCCGGGAGTGAGTTACAGACTGGAATCTAATCGAGGTGTTCGGGGGGGGTTTATATACAGAATAACAGATACCTGAGAGTGAGTTACAGACTGGAATCTAATCAAGGGGTTCGGGGGGGTTTATATACAGAATAACAGATACCCGGGAGTGAGTTACAGACTGGAATCCAATCGAGGGGTTCGGGTGGTTTATATACAGAATAACAGAGATCCGGGAGTGAGTTACAGACTGGAATCTAATCGAGGGTTTCTGTATAACATCCTAAAACACAAGAATGAAACCTGACTACGGTACTGAGTTATTGGTTAGAATTAGATATCCTAAACGGATACCATGCAGCAGCAATCTCTGCCCTTCAAATTCATTGTCTGTGAGCTGTTCTGAATCCATTCGAGAGCACTATGTCGGGAGAGAAAGATACACCATTTTGCGTTGCTGTTCCATTGATAACTCGCTTCAATTAGTTACTGTTGTACAATTGGAGGAGCTCTTTTGCAATAATTCCAACAGTTCCATTTTGATTTTAATTGGGGAAAGCACTCAGTTTTGAATTGAGATGATAGAATCAAAAGAACAAAGAACAATACAGCACAGGAACAGGCCCTTCGGCCCCCCAAGCCCACGCCGCTCCCCGGTCCAGGATTGAATCCTGAATCCAGGATCCCCGCCCAATTTTCCAGCCTATCTACATACTAATATCCTATCCACCGAGCTGTCCCTCATAGAATAGTATGGTGCAGAAGGGAGGCCATTTGGCCCATTGCATCTGTACTGGCTTTTTGAAAACGCAATCCATTTAACCTGACTGCCCCATAGACCTGCAAATGTCTCCCTGTCAAGTACTTATCCAATTCTCTTTTGAAAGTTACAAATCACTCTCTTTCCATTGCCCTTTCAAGTAGCGCATTCCAGATCATAACTCGGATAACAAGTGATAACCTCATCTCGCATCAGATATCAGGCATGGTTGGATAGATATCTGGGAGCTAGTGTAGGTCCATGCTAACCGTTGAGGTTGAAGGGCTGCTCATAGGCTGTCACCAGCTGTGCTCTACATGCGTGTGAGAGCTGCCCCGCCTGACAACCCCTCGAGCTTCCTCTCTCACTCAGTGCGGAGGAGATCTTGTTTAGGCTTGTCGGCTTTCTGCACTGGTGTTGCTGGGGCTGCTGATATGGAGCTTGGGGAGTTCAGTGTTTGGAATCGCTCAGCACATTACATCAGCTCTGTCCTCCCAGTTGTGACTCTCGAGATTGCAAATGCCTGAGTTCAGGTGATGTCACAGGGTTTAGAAACATTTATTTAACCAGCACGGTTCTTGTTTATTCAAACCTCTGTAAACCTCCCTGCTGAGTAAACTATCTGGCGAATTACGTAGAATATGGATCCTGTCAGGAAGGAATTAGTTTGTTACACATTATTCTGCCTCCCTCACTTTCCCTGACCAAAACAGATGGTGAAAGTCCTTTCGAGATCCTCTTCGGACACGCAGTTCCATTGAATAAAGGCAGTTTCCTGTCTTTCATGGATTTTCACCACTCTGCCCCCTTTCATCCCACTGTGTCTGATCCTTTCTTTCTATTGTCAGTATCTTTCAGGAATTCCTCCATTATTTTTATTTAAAGAAATGCTGCAAAGAAGGATGAATCCCAGCACTGGTCAGAGGCTGCGGTTGTGGGGCAGTGGGTATTAGGTTGGAGATGGGGATTCTGTGGGCAGGGAACAAAGAGACTGTCCCTGTGGAAATGATTTTCCTGCAAATCTCCCCACAGAGAAAAAAAGAAAGAACTTGCATTTGTATAGCAACTTACACGTCCTCAGGATGTCTCAAAGTGCTTCGCAGCCAATGAGGTACCTCAGAATTGTAGCCACTGCGAAGGCAAATGTGACAACTCATTTGTATACAGCAGAATCCCAAAAAGCAAACAGGATATCTAATCAATCAATCAGCTTTTCGTTGGTCAGGACATTTTGTTTTTAACTTTCAGGCGTCTCCTATGATCTGTTCACCTGACTAGGCAGAGGAACCCTTAGTTCAATATTCCACCTGAAAAACAGTCCCGCCGACAGTGCGGCACTCCCTCAGCACTGACCCTCTGACAGTGCGGCGCTCCCTCAGCACTGACCCTCTGACAGTGCGGCACTCCCTCAGCACTGATCCTCTGACAATGCAGCACTCCCTCAGTACTGACCCCCTAATAGTGCAACACTCCCTCAGTACTGACCCTCTGACAGTGCGGCACTCCCTCAGTACTGACCCTCTGACAGTGCAGCACTCCCTCAGCACTGACCCTCTGACAGTGCAACACTCTCTCAGTACTGACCCTCTGACAATGCGGCACTCCCTCAATACTGACCCTCTGACAGTGCGACACTCCCTCAGTACTGACCCTCTGACAGTGCGGCACTCAGTACTGACCCTCTGACAGTGCGGCACTCCCTCAGTACTGACCCTCTGATAGTGCAACACTCCCTCAGTACTGACCCTCTGACAGTGCGGCACTCCCTCAGTACTGACCCTCTGACAGTGCAGCACTCCCTCAGCACTGACCCTCTGACAGTGCAACACTCCCTCAGTACTGACCCTCTGACAATGCGGCACTCCCTCAATACTGACCCTCTGACAGTGCGACACTCCCTCAGTACTGACCCTCTGACAGTGCGGCACTCAGTACTGACCCTCTGACAGTGCGGCACTCCCTCAGTACTGACCCTCTGATAGTGCAACACTCCCTCAGTACTGACCCTCTGACAGTGCGGCACTCCCTCAGTACTGACCCTCTGAGAGTGCAGCACTCCCTCAGCACTGACCCTCTGACAATGCGGCACTCCCTCAATACTGACCCTCTGACAGTGCGACACTCCCTCAGTACTGACCCTCTGACAGTGCGGCACTCCCTCAGTACTGACCCTCAGAGCCATGTTTTTGAGGAAGAAAAGGTGTTACAGGTTAATAGGCTGGAGGAAATCGATGTTCGGAGGGAGGATGTCCTGGCAGTTTTGAATAAACTGAAGGTCGATAAGTCCCCTGGGCCTGATGAAATGTATCCTAGGATTCTTTGGGAGGCAAGGGATGAGATTGCAGAGCCTTTGGCTTTGATCTTTGGGTCCTCGCTGTCCATGGGGATGGTGCCAGAGGACTGGAGAATGGCGAATGTTGTTCCTCTGTTTAAGAAAGGGAATAGAAATGACCCTGGTAATTATAGACCGGTTAGTCTTACTTCGGTGGTTGGTAAATTGATGGAAAAGGTCCTTAGAGATGGGATTTACGACCAATTAGAAAGATGCGGATTAATCCGGGATAGTCAGCATGGATTCGTGAAGGGCAAGTCGTGCCTCACAAATTTGATTGAATTTTTTGAGGGGGTAACTAAGTGTGTTGATGAAGGTAGGGCAGTTGATGTCATATACATGGATTTTAGTAAGGTGTTTGATAAGGTCCCCCATGGTCGGCTTATGATGAAAGTGAGGAGGTGTGGGATAGAGGGAAAGTTGGCCGATTGGATATGTAACTGGCTGTCTGATCGAAGACAGAGGGTGGTGGTTGATGGAAAATTTTCGGATTGGAGGCAGGTTGCTAGCTGAGTGCCGCAGGGATCAGTGCTTGGTCCTCTGCTCTTTGTGATTTTTATTAATGACTTAGAGGAGGGGGCTGAAGGGTGGATCAGTAAATTTGCTGATGACACCAAGATTGGTGGAGTAGCGGATGAGGTGGAGGGCTGTTGTAGGCTGCAAAGAGACATAGATAGGATGCAAAGCTGGGCTGAAAAATGGCAAATGGAGTTTAACCCTGATAAATGTGAGGTGATTCATTTTGGTAGAACTAATTTAAATGTGGATTACAGGGTCAAAGGTAGGGTTCTGAAGACTGTGGAGGAACAGAGAGATCTTGGGGTTCATATCCACAGATCTCTAAAGGTTGCCACTCAAGTGGATAGAGCTGTGAAGAAGGCCTATAGTGTGTTAGCTTTTATTAACAGGGGATTGGAGTTTAAGAGCCATGGGGTTATGCTGCAACTGTACAGGACCTTGGTGAGACCACATTTGGAATATTGTGTGCAGTTCTGGTCACCTCACTATAAGAAGGATGTGGGAGCGCTGGAAAGAGTGCAGAGGAGATTTACCAGGATGCTGCCTGGTTTGGAGGGTCGGTCTTATGAGGAAAGGTTGAGGGAGCTAGGGCTGTTCTCTCTGGGGCGGAGGAGGCTGAGGGGAGACTTAATAGAGGTTTATAAAATGATGAAGGGGATAGATAGAGTGAACGTTCAAAGACTATTTCCTTGGGTGGATGGAGCTATTACAAGGGGGCATAACTATAGGGTTCGTGGTGGGAGATACAGGAAGGATATCAGCGGTAGGTTCTTTACGCAGAGAGTGGTTGGGGTGTGGAATGGACTGCCTGCAGTGATAGTGGAGTCAGACCCTTATGGAACATTTAAGCGGTTATTGGATAGGCACATGGAGCACACCAGGATGATAGGGAGTGGGATAGCTTGATCTTGGTTTCAGATAAAGCTCGGCACAACATCGTGAGCCAAAGGGCCTGTTCTGTGCTGTACTGTTCTATGTTCTGACAGTGTGGCACTCCCTCAGTACTGACCCTCTGACAGTGTGGCACTCCCTCAGTACCGACCCTCTGACAGTGCGGCACTCCCTCAGTACTGACCCTCTGACAGTGTGGCACCACCTCAGTACTGACCCTCTGACAGTGCGGCACTCCCTCAGTACTGACCCTCTGACAGTGTGGCATTCCCTCAGTACTGACCCTCTGACAGTGCGGCACTCCCTCAATACTGACCCTCTGACAGTGTGGCACTCCCTCAGTACTGACCCTCTGACAGTGCGGCACTCCCTCAGTGCTGACCCTCTGACAGTGTGGCACTCCCTCAGTACTGACCCTCTGACAGTGTGGCACTCCCTCAGTACTGACCCTCTGACAGTGCGGCACTCCCTCAGTACTGACCCTCTGACAGTGCGGCACTCCCTCAGTACTGACCCTCTGACAGTGCGGCACTCCCTCAATACTGACCCTCTGACAGTGTGGCACTCCCTCAGTACTGACCCTCTGACAGTGCGGCACTCCCTCAGTACTGACCCTCTGACAGTGTGGCCCTCCCTGACTAGGAGGGTCAGTCTAAGTGCTTGACTGAAAAAACAGCCTTTCCGATCCAGGGGTGGGGATGCTGCCTCTGACCTGCTCTGATGTGGGTGAACGTTTGAGCTTGTGAATTTTCAGAAGTGCATCCAAAGTTTCAGCCAGTCATTCTCAACCTTTTGCATGGTGTGCCTGTCAGTCAGTGAGACACGCTGTGGGCAGTATGTGTTATTAAAACTTCCAGTGATTTGACAATTAATAACAGATTCCCAAGCTTTTGATTGTAAGAATGTTTTGGTGGGAAATAGCTCACCTTTGGGTGAGTGCAGTGTAGAGTGAGCTCAGTGAGGTGTGAGCATGGCCATTGCCACCCTTTATCTCAGCTTGGACAGGGGTAAGGGCCAATACCATTGGCCTCACTCTCCCGGGTTCAGGCAGGTAGATCAGGAGGAGTTGATTAGTTGTCACTCCTGTTGCCTGGTAAAGGCTGTGCTGATACTCACAATCTTTAATATCTTTCCAAAACTCATTGAACTCGGAAAGGAAGGATGGCTGCTTGCGTAAGCAGTTAGCACCTATGGGGCCATGTTCTAATGCAGCCAGGTACCTCTGGGGGAAATGTTAAGGCACATCTTTAAAAAAATAGGCTGTATGACAAAGTGGTTTCTTTGTTCTGATGAGTTCGATTGCTTTTCAATAGATAAGGAATTGTAAAAGTGCCAATTACACCAGACCATCAGGTGCAAAACTGACAACTACTCAGTTCCATCCAGGTGCTCAAGTGATCCTAACTGCTGGGCTTGATCAGTCCATCTCACTCTTTCAGGTATGTTTTCTAGTCCTATTATTACTTATCGATCAATACTATCCCTTTCGCCCTGTCCTTTCATATTGCAACGTGGTGTGAGTGAGCATTGCTGACAGTGACCTGTGTGAGCATGTACAACCCACTGCGTGAGGGTGTGTGAACTGTGCGGGCCACACTGACTCAGACTAGCAACTGCCAATCTTCACTCCTGTTCAGGTCGATGGGAAGACGAACCCCAAGATTCAGAGTATTCACCTGGAACGGTTTCCTGTGTACCAAGCTCGCTTCAGCACAGACGGAGAGCAGGTTATTGCCACAGGTGTCCACAACAAGGTGTTCTATATATACGATATGATGGTAGGGAAGGTCATTCCAGTCTACAATGTCCGAGGTGAGAACTTCTGCCCTTCTGAAACTATTTTTGACTTGAACGTCCCCCCTGAATGGCCAGGAAGGATTCTGACATGTTAACAATCAGAAGCTGCTGTTAATTTTTAAAGTGTTGTGGCTAATAAAAATGTATTTTTACTGAAGCTCGTCACCTGGAACAGTGGCTTTAAATCAAGGAGATTGGCAAACTGGGCAGTACATGGGAAGTTTAATTAGGGAGTGAACACAGGCAGGTTTTGAGAGCGACATTTGAAGAAAGAGTGTAGCGGAAATGCAAAGTGGATTCAGAGGAAAGTTCCAAAGAGCATGTGTGTGGTTAGTGAGAGACCGACCCCTGATAGAGCAGAGGGGGAGGGTGGGACGAGTGAAACAATCGGGGTCTGCAGTGAAGAATACATTTCAAAAGTGAAACATTCAATTAAATACATAAAGAATGAGAATTTTCCACGTCATTCTGCGTCATTGTTGTTGCAATTATACAGGGCCTTGGTGCGGCCACACCCAGAGTATTGTGTGCAGTTTTTGTCTCCTTTGCTGAGGAAGGATGTTCTTGCTCTCGAGGGAGCGCAGTGAAGGTTTACCAGGCTGATTCCGGGGATGGCGGGACTGATGTATGAGGAGAGATTGACGAGGTTAGGATTGTTTTCGCTGGAGTTCAGATGAATGAGGGGGGATCTCATAGAGACTTATAAAATTCTAACAGGACTAGACAGGATAGATGCAGGGAGGATGTTCCTGATGGTGGGGGAGTCAGAACAAGGGGACACAGTCTGAGGATTCGGGCAGACCATTTAGGACGGAGATGAGGAAACATTTCTTCACCCAAAGAGTGGTGAGCCTGTGGAATTCATTACCACAGGAAGTAGTTGATGCCAAAACATTGAACATATTCAAGAGGCGGCTGGATATAGCACTTGGGGTGAATGGGATCAAAGGTTATGGGGAGAAAGCAGGATTAGGCTATTGAGTTGGATGATCAGCCATGATCGTAATGAATGGCGGAGCAGGCTCGAAGGGCCGGATGGCCTCCTCCTGCTCCTATCTTCTATGTTTCTATTCCATCACGAGGCAGTGCGCTGGATATGTGAGTAATATTGAGCTGTGAGCAAGCTCTGTTTTCTCACACTTTACCTGTCATAGAAACTAGAAGCAGGAGGAGGCCATTCGGCCCTTTGAGCCTGCTATGCCATTCATTATGATCATGGCTGATCATTGAATTCAATATCCTGAACCTCCCATATCTCTTGATCCCTTTAGCCCCAAGACCGTATCTAATTTCTTCTTGAAATCAGACATTTTGGTCTCAACTACATTCTGTGGGAGTGAATTCCACACATTCACCACCCTCTGGGTGAAGAAATTTCTCCTCGCCTCAGTTCTAAAAGGTTTACCCCTTATCCTCAAACTATGATCCCTAGTTCTGGACTCCCCCCACCATTGGGAACATTCTTTCTGAATCTACCCTGTCTAACCCTGTTAGAATTTTATAAGTTTCTATGAGATCCTCTCTCACTCTTCTGTACTCCAGTGAATATAATCCTAACCGACTTAATCTCTCCTCATATGACAGACCTGCCATCCTAGGAATCAGCCTGATTAACCATTGCAGTATCCTCTCTATAGTAAGGACATTGTTCCTCAGATAAGGACACCAAAATTGCACACGATACTCCATGTCTCACCAACAGTTGGGATCCTAGCACAGATCCCTGTGGTACTCCACTAGTCACTGCCTGCCAATCGGAAAAACACCCATTTATACCAACTCTTTGCTTCCTATCTGCTAACCAGCTTTCTATCCATCTGCAATCCTGATTGCAGACATTACCTGCAGTCCCATGTGCTTTAACTTTACACAGTAGTCTGTTATGTGTGACTTTGTCGAAAGCCTTGTGAAAGTCTAAATAAACCACATCCACTGGTTCTCCTTTGTCAACTCCAGTAGTTACATCCTCAAAGATTTCCAATAGAATTGTCAAGCATATTTCCCTTTTGTAAATCCATGCTGACTGTGTCTGATTATACCACTGCCTTCCAAATGTTGAGTTATGAAATCCTTGATAATGGACTCTAGCAACTTCCCCAATTCCGACATTAGGCTCACTGCTATATAGTTCCTTGTTTCCTCTCTCCCTCCCTTTTTGAATAGCCGGCTTACATTAGCTATCCTCCAAACTGTAGGAACCACCCAGAGTCCAAAGAATTTTGGAAAATAACCACCAATGGATGTACTATTTCCAGGGCCACTGCCTTAAGTACTCTGGGATGAAGATTATCAGGACCTGGAGATTTATCCACCTTCAATCCCATCAATTTCCCCAAAACCGTTTCTCTACTAATGCTGATTTCCTTCAGCTCCTCACTAAAACATGTTTCTCTCAGAACTTCTGGTACATTATTCATGTCTTTGTGAAGACTGAAGCAAAGTACAAATTTAATTCCTCAGCCATTTCTTTATTCCCCGCTTTGAATTCTCCCGTTTCTGGCCTAAGGGGCCGACATTCGTTTTTGTCAATCTTTTTCTCTTTACATATCTATGGAAACTTTTACAAACAGGTTTTATGTCCCATGCTAGCTTACACTCCATTTTTCCCTTCTTAATCAATCCCTTGGTCCTCCTTTGCTGAATTTTAAACAGCTCCCAATCCTCAGGCCTATTGCTTTTTCTGGCCAATTTGTTTGCTTCTTCCTTGAATCTGATACTATCTCTAATTTCCCTTGTAAGCCATGGTATGGCCACAATTCCCTTCCCACTCTTGCACCAAACAGGAATAAACAACTTCTAGAGTTTAAATGCCTTTGCCTGACATTGCCTGTCCACTGTCTTCCCTTTTAGCAATGTTTCTCGGCCCATCATGGCCAATTAATGCCTCATACCATCATAGTTCTCTTTATTGAGATTCAGGATCCTGGTCTGAGAATCAACTGCATCACTATCCACCTTGACAAGGAATTCTACCATATTATGGTTTTTTAAATTAATTCATGGGATGTGGGTATGGCTGGCTGGCCAGCATTTATTGCCCATCCCTAGTTGCCCTTTAACTGAGTGGCTGGCTAGGCCATTTCAGAGGGCAATTGAGAGTCAACCACATTGCTGTGGCTCTGGAGTCACATGTAGGCCAGACCGGGTAAGGACGGCAGATTTCCTTCCCTAAAGGACATTGGTGAACCAGATGGATTTTTCCAACAATCAACAATGTTTTCATGGTCATCAGTAGATTCTTAATTCCAGATATTATGGTCACTTTTCCCCAAGGGTTCTCTCACAACTAGATTGCCAACTAATCCTTTCTCATTGCACAACACCCAGTCCAGGATGGCTTGTTCCCTTGTTGATTCCTCATTCTTTACTACTTTACCCATGATCTCAGTTGTATTGGACCTGCTCACAGGATGAGTTT
Source organism: Mustelus asterias (assembly GCF_964213995.1). Taxonomy (NCBI): domain Eukaryota; kingdom Metazoa; phylum Chordata; class Chondrichthyes; order Carcharhiniformes; family Triakidae; genus Mustelus; species Mustelus asterias. The sequence continues at coordinate 108,601,216 of NC_135812.1, read as the reverse complement.
CCTGACACTGGCCCCTATGGAATGGGGACCTGCCCTGTTTTACACACACAGCATGAGATGAGAAAGTGTCTACTCTTGTAAAGGAATTGCTGTGTGTATATGTAAAAATTGGGGTGTAATTTTACAAAAGCCATCATTCCCTTTCAGGTGCCCTGAGTATTAACTCCTCATTCTGCCAGCTTTAATGTTGCTGCAAGCTGCTTCTCTGCTTCACAGCCACACAAAGATCTGCCAGTGTAACTTTAGAGGATTCAGACAGGTCACAGGGCTGTCAGCTGGCATTGTTCTGCAGGTCTGGCAGCATCTGTGGAGAGACAGAAACTCAGAAAGATAATCATCCTGAAATGTTATCTCTGTTTCTCCTCACAGAAGCTGCCTGATCTGCTGAGCAGTTGCAACATTTTCTACTTCCATTTCAGACTTCCGTCGTCGGCAGTAATTTGGTTTTACACTGTGGGTGTCTGCCTTTCCCTGATTTTTGTGCATGCTATACTCTGCCATTAAAGCTCTTTGCTGTTTGGATTTGTAGGGCTAGAAGAACAGCAAGTTAACAAGTTTGAAGTTTCGCCAGATGGCTTGTTTCTGCTCCTCATTGGGACCTCAGGGTATTTGCACCTTCTCTCCATGAAGGTAAGTTCCTAAGTATCAACTCTGTAATTTACTGGGACTGTGTAAACCTGAGTCCAATATAAATTACTATCTATAAGTGTGGCTATGGTGACACTGTTTTAATCATTAACCTCAATAGAAAACAACAACTTGCATTTGGGAAGGCGTTGGCCTAGTGGTATTATTGCTAGATTATTAATCCAGAAACTCAGCTCATGTTCTGGGGACCCGGGTTCGAATCCCGCCACAGCAGATGGTGGAATTTGAATTCAATAAAAAATATCTGGAATTAAGAATCTACTGATGACCATGAAACCATTGTCGATTGTTGGAAAAACCCATCTGGGTCACTAATGTACTTTAGGGAAGGAAATCTGCCGTCCTTACCTGATCTGGCCTACATGTGACTCCAGAGCCACAGCAGTGTGATTGACGCTCGACTACCCTCCGAGGGCAACTAGGGATGGGCAATAAATGTTCCATGAATGAATAAAAAAAATTTATATAGTGTATTTGACAGAATAAAACATCTCAAAGCACTTCACAGAAGTGTTAAAGAGCAAAATGTTCACAGTAGCTTCATTGCAGTGTTAATGTATTTGATGTAAACCTACTTGTGACACTAATCAGTAAACCTGAATTTAAAACTTAAATTTGATTCTGGGCCGCGTAAAGAGATAAGAACTTGGTTAAAGAGATAAACTTTAACAAATATCTGAAAGGAAGGAAGAGCAGTAGAAGAAGGGCAAGGTTTCGGGAGAGCTTGGGGCTCTGAAGACATGACGGCCAGTGGTGGATCAGTTCAAATCAGGAATGCTCCTGAGGCCTGGAGTAAAAGAGTGCAGAGATCTCAGGATAAACTTGCAAACAGATTTTGTGTAATTTTGCTTAACAAATGCCACCATTCAGAGTCAGACATTGCAGTCTTTCCCTTTCACCAAAGTTTGGAATTCTGATGTATATTTATCAGACATGTTTCATCCGAGTGGTGCTTGTAGACAATTGGAGCAGTATAGACTGAGAATATGGACTCGGATTTCTGCTACTTAATCTCTCAATTTTACCAAGAAGTGCACAAAAAAGGTTAAAGTTCACATGTGTACCATGCAAATGTGGATACTGAGATAATGTGCCCGGTATCACTGGGAAAACTCACTCCTGACAGGACAAGTTAATTAGGTTTCAGCATTGCCTTGTTCATTATGCACATGGTTACCTAGATGGAATTGCAGTGTTATTACTTTGCTCTGAAAATTGCAGGTCATCTGTCACATCAGATATGTGTCACCTGGGAATTAGCACAGCTTAAATTTTTCATGCCCACGCAAATTAGTTTCTGAATGACTGCTGGAATTGGTTTTGTATTCATGCTGAGGGCGAGGACAGGATTGTGTGGTTTCCTTGTGCTTCATTGTTCGCTGTGCTATGCACGTCCATAGCCTGTGACACTGCAAGGCATCCTCACAGTGCTGTCCTGATTTTTTTTTATTCATAGAATCATAGAATCCTACTGTGCAGAAGGAGGCCATTCGGCCCATCGAGTCTGCACCGACCACAATTCCACCCCAGGCCCTATCCCCACAACCCCTCACATTTACACCGCTAATCCCTCTAACCTATACATCCCAGGGTTCTAAGGGGCAATTTAGCATGGCCAATCAACCTAACCCGCACATCTTTGGACTGTGGGAGGAAACCGGAGCACCCAGAGGAAACCCATTCAGACGCGGGGAGAATGTGCAAACTCCACGTTTGACAAAGTCCCTCATGGTAGGTTGGTGCAAAAGGTTGGATCTCATGGGATAAAGGGGGAGGTGGCTAGATGGGTGGAGTGGTTTGGTCACAGAAGACAGAGGGTGGTAGTGGAAGGGTCTTTTTCCGGCTGGATGCCAGTGACTAGTGGTGTTCCGCAGGGCTCTGTATTGGGACCTCTGCTGTTTGTGATTTATATAAGCGATCTGGAAGAAGGTGTAACTGGGGTGATCAGTAAGTTTGCGGACGACACGAAAATGGCTGGACTTGCAGATAGTGAGGAACATTGTCAGAGGCTACAGAAGGATATAGATAGGCTGGAAATTTGGGCAAAGAAATGGCAGATGAAGTTCAATCCAGATAAATGCGAAGTGATGCATTTTGGTAGAACTAACGTACGGGGGAGCTATACGATAAATGGCAGAACCATAAAGGGTGTAGATACACAGAGGGACCTGGGTGTGCAAGTCCACAGATCCTTGAAGGTGACGTCACAGGTGGAGAAGGTAGTGAAGAAGGCATATGGCATGCTTGCCTTTATAGGATGGGGCACAGAGTATAAAAGTTGGGGTCTGATATTGCAGTTGTATAGAACGTTGGTTCAGCCGCATTTGGAATACTGCGCCCAATTCTGGTCGCCACACTACCAGAAGGACGTGGAGGCTTTAGAGAGAGTGCAGAGGAGGTTTACCAGGATGTTGCCTGGTATGGAAGGGCTTAGTTATGAGGAGAGATTGGGTAAACTGGGGTTGTTCTCACTGGAAAGACGGAGGATGAGGGGTGACCTAATAGAGGTGTATAAAATTATGAAAGGCATAGATAGGGTGAACGGTGGGAAGCTTTTTCCCAGGTCGGTGGTGACGTTCACGAGGGGTCATAGGTTCAAGGTGAGGGGGGGGAGGTTTAACATGGATATCAGAAGGACGTTTTTTTACACAGAGGGTGGTGGGGGCCTGGAATGCGCTGCCGGGCAAGGTGGTGGAGGCAGACACACTGGGAACGTTTAAGACTTATCTAGATAGCCACATGAATGGAGTGGGAATGGAGGGATACAAAAGAATGGTCTAGTTTGGACCAGGGAATGGCGCAGGCTTGGAGGGCCGAAGGGCCTGTTCCTGTGCTGTATTGTTCTTTGTTTGTCCACACAGACAGTCACCCAAGCTGGGATTCGAACCCGGGTCCCTGACGCTGTGAGGCAGCAGTGCTAACCACTGTGCCACCGTGCCGCCCAAAATTGTCATTTGTAGGACATGGGTATCATTGCCCATCCCTAATTGCCCTTGAAACTGAGTGGCTTGCTGGGCCATTTCAGTGGGCAGTTGAAAGCCAACCGTATTGCAGTGGCTCTGGAGTCACATGTAGGCCAGGCCGGGTAAGGATGGCTGATTTCCTTCCCTAAAGGACATTAGTGAACCAGACAATCGACAATGATTTCATGGTCATCAGTAGATTCTTAATTCCGGATATTTTTTATCGAATTCAAATTCCACCATCTGCTGTGGCGGGATTTGAACCCAGTCTTGAGAGGAGGCAGGAAGCTGACGTTCCCCCCCACCCTCCCGTCAGCCCACCCTGTCCCACACATCCGCAACATTTCCCCAGAAGGGTGAGGGTGAGATTGGGAACTCTCAGTCACATTCACCTACACCGTTACCACTTTGTGCCTCCGGAAACTGATGTATTCTCAGAGCTCAGAGGTGTGTCAGGTGAGTGCTGACCACTCGGAAATGTGTAAAACCTTGCTTGAGTGGCCACTTTTCGTGTGTGGTCTAGTCTATTTGGCTAAATGGGACATTGTATGTGGCCAATGGGCATAACTACATCAGCTGGTCACACATATCTTCAACTGGATAGCAGACAAGGCTCAACAATCCACACTAACTTCCCCCTCCTCACTTGGGCTTCTGTGGCCTCCTGTAGTTTCTTCTGTCCCCCACTTCCCAGCGAATGTTATTAGTGTTAGGAAATAGATACAGTTTTAAGTAATTGTTATTTGTGTGTGTTAGGAATATGGTATAGCTTTAAGTTTATGCTTAATTTATATTTCTGCAGTTATGTGTTATGAACTTCAGTTTTAGTTTCACTTTAAAAGGAATTTACAACTCATTAAGGCAAACAGACAGTATTAAAAAACTGGGTTGTTCTAACCAGGGGCCCACAGAGACAGCAACAGCAATCAATTCAGTTCAGAGAATGTCAGTGCAGTTGGAAGCAGATTCCAGAGACGCTACTAGAACAGGCAGGGCAATGCCATTGGGTAAAAAGCAAGTCCCAAACTAAAGAAAATAGTTGCAAAAACTATGGGATGGGATAGAAGAAAATTCCAGGAAGTTCAAGGAACGAGGACAAAGATCAAGAACAGGTCATGTTCATTGAAGAGTAAAGGGCAGAGAGAGACTCCAAAATGGCAACTGCAGGAAGCAGATGTAAACTGAAGTGGTTTCGTGATAAACCAGAGGTCCAAGGTGACCCTTAATATGGCCTAGAAACAGTGTTAAGTTGACATGGCTGAGTATCCGAGAGATTGTGTGGAAAAGAAGCTTATAAATGCACGTGGCGAAACAAGGGAAGAACATTGAAAGAAGTTGAAGTTTATTTATTAGTCACAAGTGGCTTACATTAACACTACAATGAAGTTACTGTGAAAATCCCCTAGTTACCACACTCTGGCGCCTGTTCGGGAACACTGAGGGAGAATTTAACATGGCCAATGCGCCTAACCAGCACATCTTTTGGACTGTGGGAAGAAACTGGGGCACCCGGAGGAAACCCACGCAGAGACGGGGAGAATGTGCAGACTCCACACAGACAGTGACCCAAGCCAGGAATCGACCCTGTGAGGCAGCAGTGTAACCACTGTGCCACTGTGCTGCCCTGTTGAAGCCCTGGAGGTGGATCCTAAATGACAACATTTGAAAAAAAGTGTCATTTGAAAGAAGATGTTCTTCGAGGGAGGATTTTATAAACTATCGTGTGAAAGACTGAGTTCCAGTGAAACCAGTTGGTTCACAATGAGACAAGTGTCTGGAGAGAATTGATGAGAAATCTGAAGAAATAGTTTGGGTGGCATCTGTCACTTGGTTCCTGAGTGTTGGGTGGCTGACCACACAGTTTGGCTATTGGTGTGTATTTACTGAAACCATTAGAGTATAAGATAGATCTTCATAAAAATTATCCATAAAAATCTGTATATATCTGTTAAGGTATTGTTGAGGTGAAGGAGTGGTGCATTATAGTCTTTTTTTGTTTAATAAATGTTTAATTATTTTGTTAAAAAGTTATCAGCTGACTCTTGTGACTCTGTTCAGCAGCCACCTTCCAGGGATCTAAACAAAAACTAAATGTGAGGATTTACCAAGCTGGGTTCCACCCCAGTGGCAGCACCAGCTGGGATCGTAACACTGGGAATAGGATTGTCCTTCCCTGCTCCAAGTTCGGAGCAGGGATTGGCTCTTTTCTATGTTGTTGTGACCAATGCATTCACTCCTGAGCTTAGCAGCTGCACCATATTTTGTAGGGCAGTAAATATTTTTGTTCAATTGATGGCTCAATATCTAATGACAGAAAATTCTGATTGTCTGTCTGCATTCCTTCTGCAGACTAAAGAATTTGTTGGTAGTATGAAAATCAATGGACAGGCAATCTCAGCCACCTTCTGTCCTGATGGGAGTATGATCTACACAAACTCCGGTAAGCCAATATTATGCTCTGTGGTTTTGGATTTAGTAAGAGGCTAGTGTGGGGCAGAGAGCTGGAACTGGAAAATCAGTAACAAGCTGGGGATCAAACTGGGATGTAATAACCCCTTCACCAATTTAGCAATTAGGAGAGATGAAGGTTTTTTTTGAAAATGGAATGGTTGTCGTTTAATCTGAGAATATTGTACATGAAACATTAGTGATTTGCTGTTTCCTATATTGTAATTTACGATACTCAGAGCCCACACAATTGACCGTTTCAGTGCTGTGCAGTCACTATAACCATTGATCTCATTGGATGGTGAAACAAGCTCGAGATCTGAATGACCTATCCCTGTTCCAATGTTGTACCCCCTACCAACCCCCTCAGCAGACACGCATAGACTAGTTAGTGACAGGCAGTATGGTTTTGTACAGGGGAGGTCATGTCTCACCAACTTGATTGAGTTTTTTGAAGAGGTGATGAAGAAAATTGATGAGGGAAGGGCTGTGGATGTAGTTTATATGGACTTTAGTAAGGTGTTTGACAAGGTTCCACATGGCAGACTGGTACAAAAACTAAAGTCTCATGGGATTCGGGTCGGGCTGGCGAGATGGATACAGCACTGGCTTGGTTATAGAAGACAGAGAGTAGCGGTGGAAAGGTGTTTTTCAGAATGGAGATCTGTAGCTAGTGGTGTTCCATAGGGATCAGTGCTGGGACCTCTGTTGTTTGTGGTTTATATAAATATTCTGGAAGAAAATGTGGGGGGTCTGATTAGTAAGTTTGCGGATGACAGGAAGATTGGTGGAGTTGCTGATAGTGCCGGGGATTGTCAGAGGATACAACAGGATAAAGATAGATTAGAGACATGGACACAGAAATGGCAGATGGAGTTTAATCCGGGCAAATGTGAGGTGATACAGTTTGGAAGATCAAGTTTAGGTGTGAATTATACTGTAAGTGGCAGAACCCTGAGGAACATTAACATTCGGAGGGATCTGGGCGTGCAGGTCCACAGTTCCCTAAAAGTGACAAATGCTTGCCTTCATTAGCCGGGACATTGAGTACAAGAGTTGCAAAATCCTGTTGCAGCTGTACAAAACTTTGGGTAGGCTGCATTTGGAGCATTGCGTGCAGTTCTGGTCACCACATTTTCAGAAGGACATGGAAGCTTTGGAGAGAGTGCAAAGAAGGTTCACCAGGATGTTGCCTGGTCTCAAGGGTGTTGGCTATGAGGAGAGGTTGGATAAACTAGGATTGTTTTCACTGGAAAGATGGAGGCTGAGGGGAGACCTGATAGAAGTTTACAAAATTATAAGAAGCATAGACAGGGTGGATAGTCAGAGGCTTTTTCCCAGGATGGAGCTGTCCATTACAAGGGGGCACAGGTTCAAGGTGAGGGGGAAAGTTTAAGGGAGATGTGCGGGGGAGGTTTCTCACACAGAGAGTGGTGGGTGCCTGGAATGCGCTGCCAGAGGGGGTGGTGGAAGCAGGCACATTAGCAACATTTAAGAGGCATCTGGATGGGTCCATGAATAGGAAGGGAATAGAGGGATACGGACCAAGTAAGGGCAGAATGTTTTCTTTTTAGATAGGGCATCATGATCGGCACAGGTTTGGAGTGTCGAAGGGCCTGTCCCTGTGCTGTATTTTTCTTTGTTCTTTGTTTGTTCTTTAAAACTCACCTTTTATTGGACAATTGAGTAGTTCTTGGATTTCAATAATCTTTTTATTAGATTCACCTTTCTTCTCAGTGTCAGAAATTGCACAGAGCGCTTTTGATTTGATTTGATTTATTATTGTCACGTACTAGCATACAGTTAAAAGCATTGTGTCTTGCGCGCTATACAGACAAAGCATACCGTTCATAGAGAAGAAATGAGAGAGTGCAGAATGTAGTGTTACAGTCATAGCTAGGGTGTAGAGAAAGATCAACTTAATGCAAGGTAAGTCCATTCAAAAGTCTGACAGCAGCAGGGAAGAAGCTGTTCTTGAGTTGGTTGGTATGTGACCTCAGACTTTTCTCGAATGTAGAAGGTGCCAGTTTATTGAGTATTAATGAAAGAGTGCTCTAGCTGAGCTGGTCCAATAGCCAGCATTGACACTGGCCCCTCAACAAATGTTCTGAACCTCTGAGTCCACGGGATAGCAATTGTTTTCAGCTGCTAATTCTATTGGGTGGAACAGGCCAGAGTTTCTCGCCAGTGTTGTAACGCTGTACTTTGTGCTCCTGTTCCAGATGAAGGAGAAGTTTACATTTGGGATGTGAAGAGTAGGAGGTGTCTGACCAGGTTCGTCGACGAAGGCTGCCTGAGAGGAACAAGTATTGCTGTCTCTCGGAATGGGCAGTATCTCGCTTGTGGGTAGGTTACATCTTGTACTGTACGGTGCTGCCCCCATGCCTACAGTATTGTGGTAGATAAAACAAGAAGCCAGACCCTTCCCATATCTGCCAGTCTATCTTTCCAAGGTTTTAATAGTCTCCTCTATGGATTCTCTGTCAGGCTCCCTTGACGATTCCGTTTATCCAGATATTGGCTGAGGACATCGTAACTGTCCCTGAAATAAGGGCGTTGCAACTGATTCCAGTAATAAAGGGCCTCATAACTGACCCCAGTAATAGCGGCATGAGGGACTGAACCAGGTCTGTGTAGCAATGTCTGCATTTACTTGCTGTGTCAGTGTGGGAGCTCAGCTTGAATTCCTTAAATACTCCAGGTGATGACATTGCCTCACCAACTCCTTAGTAATTATGCATTTAAACACTTTTTTAATACACTGAAGCATATAAAAAGTATTTATTCTGAATCCCAGCACTAAATTGCTGTCTGAGCTCTGACCCACCCCAAGTTTTGGGTAACGCAGTGACAATTTGTGTTGAGTGATTTTGAATTCTCTCTGATCCATTACCCAGGCCAGGTACAAAACCACTCAACAGATTTGATGCTAAGCTTTCTCAACAGGATCAGAAAATAGCTCCGTAATCCCCCGTTAATCCGCGTGGATCCATTACTTTGTGCTTATTGCTTTCAGACCTTAATAGTGGTGTTACCTGTGAGAGGATTACAGTACAACAGCCTCATTAGAGTTACTGAGCAGCCCTGGGACCTTCTCTCTTCCTGATACTGCCCGATGTGCAGTATGAGCTGGGATTTTACATTTAATGTCCCTAATCAGCTTGTTCTAACTCTCTGCGGTTACATGGCTTGCTTTAATTTATTTCCAAGATAAATATCATACCTCACCTCCCTTCAATGCCTTATCACAGACCTTGTGTAAACTGAGTGATTACAGTACTCACCCTTTCAATGAAAGGTGGCATGTGACTGCTAGTTGGAAATCGGTGACCTTCAGCTATGCTTGTTAACTGCAGAACATCGAGGGCTCATATTCGATGGTGAAACTTAAAGGACCATTTTTACTCACCACATTTTCCCCACACTATTTGAGTTCTCTCTCCTGTTGCCTTACTTTACTGGAAAATATGCATGATTTTTATATACTTAGATCGGCTTAAATTAATAAAAATTCAAGTCTGCATACCACAAACACAATAAATACATTCTCATAGGTCAGAAATGTGACTAGATTTGATTTGGAAAATAATGGGCTTTAAGGATGATTCCAGGATGCAAATCTGTTCCCGGGGGGTAGCATGTTCAGTCTGTCTCACACTGTGAACCACTCCATCCCCATTCTTATGTGGCCAATGCCTCATTGGAAATAGCAATAGTCAGGAGCACGCTGAATGGGTGGGCCACTGGGAAACTTCCTCTCTCAGGTAACACCACTATTAAGGTCTGAAAGCAATAAGCACAAAGTAATGGATCCACCATGGATTAACGGGGGATTACGGAGCTATTTTCTGATCCTGTTGAGGAAGCTTAGCATCAAATCCGTTGAGTGGTTTGTACCTGGCCAGGGTATGGATCAGAAATGCGGATAGTGATGAAGATTGTCAGAGGACACATCAGGATATAGATAGGCTGGAAAATTAGGCGGAGAAATGGCAGATGGAATTTAATCCGGACAATTGCGAGGTGATGCATTTTGGTAGATCCATTTCAGGTGGGAGCTATAAAATAAATGGCAGAACCATCAGGGGCATCGACACACAGAGAGATCTGGGAGTACAGGTCCACAGGTGGGAAAGGTGGTGAAGAAAGCATATGGAATGCTTGCCTTCATTGGACGGGGCATCGAGTATAAAAGTTGGCAAATTATGTTACAGTTGTAGAAAACGTTGGTTAGGCCACATTTGAACACATTTGTCCAATTCTGGTCACCACACTACCAGAAGGATGTGGAGGCTTTGGAGAGAGAACAGAAAAGGTTTACCTGCGCTGATCATGTTGTCCTATCTAGGCCAACTGCCTGTATCCCTCTATTCCCTGTCTGTTCATGTGTCTATCCTGATAAGTCTTAAATGTCGCTAATGTGTCTGCCTCAACCACCCCACAACCCTCTGTGTAAAAATACTTCCCCAGCACATCTCCACTGAACCTTTCCCCCCTGACCTTGAACTTGTGCCCTCTTGTAATTGTCAATCCTGCCCTGAGAAAAAGTTGTTCACCCTATCTATACCCCTCATAATTTTCTAAACTTTTATCAGGTTGCCCCTCAACCTCCGTCTTTCCAGGGAGAACAATTCCAGTTTATTCAATCTTTCCTCAGAGCTAATACCCTCCATATCAGGCAACATCCTGGTAAACCTTTTCTCGACTCTCTTATGATGACCCTCTGCCAATCTCTGCAGAGACTGAATGTTATGATGTGGAGATGCCGGCGTTGGACTGGGGTGGGCACAGTAAGAAGTCTCACAACACCAGGTTAAAGTCCAACAGGTTTATTTAGAATCGCGAGCTTTTTGGACTGCTGCTTCTTCATTGGGTGAGAAGGAGCAGCGCTCCGAAAGCTCGTGATTCCAAATAAACCTGTTGGACTTTATCCTGAGACTTCTTACTAAACTGAATGTTGGTGAGTGCAAATGCACGTCCTGCCAAATCTGGCTGCTGTCTAGGAGCCCTGAGGGAGTGCTGCATTACCGCAAGTGCCATCTTTAGAGAACAGTCCTGCCAGCTCATGAGAAGCTCTTTGAATAGTTCTCATCGAGTGCTTCTACTATTCCTAACTAACAATGAAAAGCAGCAGTTTGTGCAGTGAGCACACTTAGTGCTTGTTGGGTTACTGTGTTGACTACATAACAATGGTAATTTATTGTATGTAAAATACTTCATTGTCTTCTGAGAGATGTGATGAGTTGCTACATAAATGCAGACCTGTTCCATCTCCCTACCCCAATGCCCTGGCACAGTTTGTGTTACTGTTATTTCTTTTCAAGTACTCGGTCTTTAGTAGAAACTACTGCTTTGCTTTTACTGGCAGGTCTAGTTCTGGAATTGTGAACGTTTACTCCCGAGATGCCTGTCAACATCAAACTAACCCGAAACCTGTGAAAGTCATCAGGAATCTGGTTACCACAGCAACGTCATTGGCCTTTAACCCAACAACAGAGATCTTGGCAATTGCTTCTAAAGCCACAGATGATGCGGTCAAGATGGTAGGTGATGTTTCTGGACAATGACAAGTAGAGTACAGGATTCTCAATCTGTTTTGAAGCAATTACATTAAAGTAATTGGATATTTTCCCTCCCCAACCAGTAAATATCCAGGCCTGGGCTGATAAGTGGAAATAACATTTGTGCCGCACAAGTGCCAGGCAATGACCACCTCCAGCAAGAGAGAATCTAACCGTCGCCCCATGACATTCAGTGGCATTACCGTTGCTGAATTCCCCACTATCAACATTCTGGGGAGTTACCATTGACCAGAAACTAAACAGGACCAGCCATATAAATACTGTGGCTACCAGAGCAGGTCAGAGGCTAGAAATCTTATGGCGAGAACCTCACCTCCTGACTCACCAAAGCCTGTCATTGATCTACAAGGCAGAAGTCAGGAATGTAATGGAATATTCTCGACTTGCCTGGATGAGTGCAGTCCACTTGATTGCTGCCCCGTCTACAAACATTCACTCCCTCCACCACCGATAAACAAGGGCAGTTGTGCGTACCATCTACAAGATGCACTGCAGGACCTCACCAAGATTCCTTTGGCAGCACCTTCCAAACTCTCAGCCTATACCATCTAGAAGGACATGGGCAGCAGATACCTGGGAACACCACCACCTGGAGGTTCCCCTCCAAGTCACTCAACATAATCACTTGGAAATATATCGCCGTCCCTTCACTGTCACTGGGTCAAAATCCTGGAATGCCTCCCTAACAGCACCGTGGGTGTACCTACATTTTAGGGACTGCAACGGTTCAAGAAAGCAGATCACTACCACACTCGAGGGCAGTTAGGAATGGACAATAAATGCTGGCCAGCCAGCGACGCCCACATCCCATAAATATATTTTTTAAAATTCCAAACTTAAGTGAATTTGTGGAACTTGTTGCCCCAGAGCGGGTGGAGTCTGAATTGTTTTAAGAGGGAGATAGATATATTTCTAATTTAAAAAAAAGGGGAAAGAGGGATTTAGGGAACAGGTGGGGAGGTGGATTTGAGACCAGGGACAGATCAGCCATGATCTGATTGAATGGCGGAGCAGGCTCGAAGGACTGAACTTGCCGACTCCTGCTCCTAATTCCTATTCCTATGTTCCTAAAGTTTATCAATATAAGTTAGTTACAAATAAATATAATGAAATTCGGGAGGAATTTCTTACCTTCCCAGAGTAATGAGAATGTGGAACCTGTTACCACAAAGAGTAGTTGAATTGAATAGTAAAGATGTATTTAAGGGGATGTTGGGTGAACACTTGAGGGAGAAATGAACAGAAGGGTATGTTGATGGGCTGGGCAGAGACTTGTGTGGACACACCCTGGTGTGGCTCAGTTGGGTGATTGGCCTGTTTATGCGCTGTGCACTCTGCACAACATCCCACGAGGTATTGATCAAGCCTGAGCACAGAAAATCCAATGCAGATGCCAGATGATAGGTCTAAAATAAAGCAATGGATGATATTGGAACCAAAGGAAGTGTGAATGTCTTGGACAGGCTTAACTTGCTGACTTACATTGTGCAGCTCTGTGACTGAATGAAGAAGTCATTACGCCCTTTAAGCATAACTTATACTGAGGACAGTTTTCTGGGCACAAGTTGCTTTCCAGTACCTTGCATGGGTTCCTTGGGTGAAAAGGAGGTCTATTTGCCACCACACCTTCTCAAAGTCGAACTAACTTATTGAAACTAAGGAGTGGGGCGGGGTGGGGGGGGGGGGGCAGAGAGGTGAAATATAAACCTTAATGGAGGGACATCTGGTGGGTAAAGTTAAAGTGGAACCAGTATTGTGTCAGGTTATTGAGTACAGAGTTTATTCCACTTGATTTCACCCTATTATAGTAAGAATATTATTAAGAATACAGAAAAGATTTACTCAGATGCTACCGGGACTTGATGGTTTGAGTTATAAGGAGAGGCTGGATAGACTGGGATTTTTTTCCCTGGAGCGTAAAAGGCTAAGAGGGGTGATCTTATAGAGGTCTATAAAATAATGAGGGGCACAGATTAGCTAGATAGTCAATATCTTTTCCCAAAGGTAGAGGAGTCTAAAACTAGAGGGCATAGGTTTAAGGTGTGAAGGGAGAGATACAAAAGGGTCCAGAGGGGCAATGTTTTCACTCAGAGAGTGGTGAGTGTCTGGAACAAGCTGCCAGAGGCAGTAGTAGAGGCGGGTACAATTTTGTCTTTTAAAAAGCATTTTAGACGGTAAGATGGGTATAGAGGGATAGTGGCCAAATGCGAGTAATTGGGACTAACTTAGTGATAAAAACTGGGCAGCATGGATAAGTTGGGCCAAAGGGCCTGTTTCCAGGCTGTAAACTCGATGACTTTATGACATTCCATTATCCTGAAGTGAGCGACATATGTCAGGCTTTATGGTTAATTGGGTGCCAGTAACCAGCTGCTGAAACCAAGTGGCTGCTCTTGGGTATGAGTTGGGAGGAGTTCTGGCATCAATATTCTCCCTAAGCTGCACGGGTACTTGGCCACGTGTCCTGTCATGCAACAAACCGGTAGTGTGCATCTAATGTTCCCTTGAGCTGTGTTACCACACTGCATCCTTAAAGCACATGTGGAACAAACAGGCTTTGCACAATAGAGAAAAGTTAAAGGGATTATTGGTTGGCATTCTAGTCAAACGCAACCCTTTCCTCTCTCACACTCCGAGTCAGGGATCCGGCCGGATTCTTCTCAATTCTTTCCTCCTCCAACTGCTGCTGGCGTCGGTTATGGCACCACAACCGTCAGTGAGATGAGAATAACTAATACTTCAGATCAGAAACCAAACTACCACCATCCTCACCCATATAGCTCCCAGGAACAGGAGGAAGCCAATCAGTCCCTCAAGCCTGTTCTGCCATTCTATTCGGTTATTCCTGACCCTCAGCCTAACTCCATGTCGCTGCTTGTCTTTCATATCCCGAGAAACCTTCAACCAACAGAAATGTAGTCATCTCAGTTTGGAATTTCTTAGTGCCCCCGCGCTGGTTTTTTGGGACAGAGAGTTGCAGGTTTCCACTTTGTGAACAAGTGCTTCCTGACATCACCCTGAACAGCTTGGCTATCGTTAATTAGCTTTGTTCCAGATTCTCTCTCTAGTGGAAATAGTTTCTTTCTTTTCTTGCTATTAAATCTTGGAATCATTTTAAACACTTAATTAAATCACGGCTTAATCTGTTAAATTTGAGGAACACTAGCCTGAGTGCCACCCTGGACAGTTCGGACACCGGCAGTCTGACGTGTCCTTATTAAATAAACAAGCTGATGAAGCAGCAAGTTGCTGAGTTTAAGCCTTTTTCATCCCCGTCCATTTTCTTTGATTAATGGAACCTTTCAATATTCTGCTAAATTAGCATTGCCAAGAACAGTGGAGTGAAGGACTGACTTACACACCAGTTAATTTTTAATCAGCTCTGGGAGTCTGCCTTCAGTCAAACAGAATGCCTGTGACATTATTGCTATTCACACAGCTCTCACACTGCTTGGGATCCTGAACGTTTGTTACACAATGATGCTCAGCGTAGTTAGGATAAAGCAGAGGGAAAATAGAACATTTGGGGGTAAATTTGTTTTTTATCCATTTATGGGACGTGGCCGTCGCTGGCTGGCCAGCGTTTATTGCCCATTCCTCGTTGCCCTTGGAAGGCAGTTGAGAGTCAACCACATTGCTGTGGCTGTGGAGACACATGTAGGCCGGACACATGGGCGGCGTGGTGGCACAGTGGTTAGCTCTGCTGCCTCACAGTGCCAGGGACCCGGGTTCAATTCCGGCCTCAGGTGACTGCGGAGTCTGCACATTCTCCCTGTGTCAGCGTGGGTTTCCTCCCACAGTCCGAAGATGTGCGGGTTAGGTGGATTTGCCATGCTAAATTGCCCCACAGTTTCAGGGGGAATAGCAGGGTAAATACATGGGGTTATGGGGATAGGGCCTGGGTGGGATTGTGGTTGGTGCAGACTCGATGGGCCGAATGGCCTCTCTCTGCACTGTAGGGATTCTATGACCGGGTAAGGACAGCAGATTTCCTTTCCTAAAGGACATTAGTGAACCAGATGGGTTTTTCCGACAATCGACAATGGTTTCATGGTCATCGGTAGATTCTTAATTCCAGATAGTTTTCATTGAATTCAAATTCCACCATCTGCTGTGGCGGGATTCGAACCTAGGTCCCCAGAACATTAGCTGAGTTTCTGGATGAATAGTCTAGCGATAATACCACTAGGCCATCGCCTCCCCAGCTGAAATTGTAGGTGTAGCTTTTTAATAATCTAATGCTGCTCGTGCAGAGACTGAGGAGGTATGTTCTCATCCTGTGGTTAACAGAGTGTCGCTGCTTCAGTCTGAGCAGAATCTTCCCGTGTTAGTTAGATGTTCCAGGGATTATTGAGGAGGAGGTTGCCTGATGCTGGAGTGTTGGCAGGTTCGGTGTCTCTTTTGGTTAAGCTGGTTCGAGGATGTGGAGTCTGAGTGAGGATAACCATTCCTGAGTGGTCCTTGTGCTTCTCCGCAGCGATGGGATAGGAATGATGTACTTGGCCCGTCAACAAACAGTGAAATGCTAAACATTCAGTCCACCTTTAAAAATATGCCCCTGACAGTCTGTGTGAGATGCCGTTTTCACCTGATTTGCTTCAAATAAACAAATCAGAACTGAGTAAACTACTTGGTGAAACTAGAACTAGGGGGCATAGCCTCAAAATAAGGGGGAGCAGATTTAGGAATGAGTTGAGGAGGAACTTCTTCACACAAAGGGTTGTGAATCTGTGGAATTCCCTGCCCAGTGAAGCAGTTGAGGCTACCTCATTGAATGTTTTTAAGGCAAAGATAGATTTTTGAACAGTAAAAGAATTAAGGGTTATGGTGAGCGGGCGGGTAAGTGGAGCTGAGTCCACGAGAAGATCAGCCATGATCTTATTGAATGGTGGGGCAGGCTCGAGGGGCCAGATGGCCTACTCCTGCTCCTAGTTCTTATGTTCTCTTCTTAAACAAGAACCCTCCCAAAGCAGCAGCATCAGAGAGTAAGCTGGAAATCTGTGCAATTGCTGTTCATTTTGTCTGGACTTAATATTAACCTGATCGTCAAGGGAAGGAGCTGGTGAGTTATAGATGGCCACCCTGGGCAATGGTAGTTAGTCCGTGGTTGACTCACGAAGGAAGCAATTTCCCAAACGGGACAGACCAAGTTAAACATCGTTCCATATCAATAACTTACTCAGCAAAAGCATTCCACACCTCTCACTACTCGTGCGCGTGCACACACGCACACACACACACCACCCCCCACCTCCCTGGGGTATCCACCTGTGTCTCCCATAAAATGAAACATCGCAGTCACTGGGTGCAGAATTGTTGCTGTATCAGCTGTGTTTTATTCCGTGTGTCAAGGGTTAAGATCTCCTGCAACTATTCAGTGTTTCCGTTCAGCAGCACAGCTGATAGGATTTGAACTGCAGCATTTTTACCCATAATTCTCTCTCCTCTCCTGCAGATCCACATCCCGTCCTTCACAGCGTTTTCCAATTTCCCAGCGAATGGTCGGAAGTTCATCCACCTGGCACAGGAAATGGATTTCTCTCCCAGAAGTGGCTTCTTCTCCATAGCCACAAACCGAGGCCGCGCCTTGTTGTACAGGTGTGTTATACGTACAGCTCGCAACACAGATCAAGGCCGTTTGGTCTGGACGTTTTGTAACTGGTTTTTGGGTTGTGTTAGTCCTTGATTCAGGTACATTCCTTGCGGGTTTGGGTGTTAACGCACTCTCCCATCACCCTCTTTCCCTGTGTGTTAATCTGCTCTGAGTGATGAACAGGAGGTTCCTCCCCCTTAAGCTGCTGGTTCATGATGCAGTTTCCACATGGAGCTGGTTTTCTCCCCTAGTTCTCTCCAGATAAAGTCAGCAGTTTGTGAAGATCCTGCCCTTGTGACGTCCACACAAGTGAGCTACAACCAGGAGTTATCACCATGCAAATAAGGTCAGGGATTCTGGCTATTCCACTCCCTTCATAGTGCGACTCCCACTGTCATTCTGTCTGAGGAGTTTTCTTTTTCTTTCGATCCATTTCTCCTTTTATTTGTCTTTCTTTATGTTTTTAATCATCTTTCAGTATCTCTCTGTCTATTTATCTCTCTATATTTTTTTGCAACTTAATCCTTGCCTCTTTTATATTTATAGTACTCTTCATCTATATGCATCTATCTGTCCTTATCCCGCTCCATCTATCAAAATCTTTCTCTGTACCCCTCTTTCATCATTACTGTAACTCTCTGCATACCTGTCTCTCTCTCTCTCCCCCCCCTTCCGCTATTCCATACCCCCGTTACCCTATGAATCCCAGGAGTGCAACCTTAACCGTTGGTGAATTAGAGTGTGGTTTGTGTGTTGATTTTACAACAGTTTGTTAAGGAATGGTTTCTAACATTAGTTTTTTTATTGGCTTTTGATTTTATTTATTGTTGTCATGTATTGGGATATAGTGAAAAGTATTGTTTCTTGCGTGTTACACAGACAAAACATACTGTTCATAGAGTATGTAGGGGAGAAGGAAAGGAGAGGGCGCAGAAGATAGTGTTGCAGTTACAGATAGGGTGAAGAAAAAGATCAGTTTAATACATGATAGGACCCTTAAAAAGTCTGATGGCAGCAGGGAAGAAGCTGTTCTTCAGTCTACTGGCAGGTGCTTTTACTCTCCCTGTGATAAATAATGCAGGTTGGCAGTTAAGTCCGCTGTAAGTTTATTTTTAACAAATCATCTTGCTTCTAACCATTGTATTTCCTGATTGAAGGGTTCTCCACAGCACACATCACAATGTGTGATCTTTAGCACCGGTCTTCAGATTACCAATCAAAGAGATGGAAATACCTGCAGTGTAAAGGTTGGCTCCTCTGCCTCGCCCTTCCTCTCCCAGTGAAACCACGAGGAGATTGGGAGCAGGCCACCTGGTTCATGGATGCAATCTCTCCACAGCCAATGCACCGTTGCTGTTTGTCCATACTGTGTTAGCTATTTGTTTGTGAATTTACTATTTATTGAATTGCAGAGGGTTTGGCATTGGGAACTGATCCTCCCGCTGTGATGAGGCACAGCATGGTTTGATCCACACTGTTGCCAAAATTCGGGAGTGTGCCCCAAGTGTAGCAGTGTCCCATTTCACACCGCGTGACCTCTCCCAGCCTGTTGCGAGATGTTGGTCAGTGCTGAATTTTCCATCCTGTCTCTGGAGCACTGAAGCTGCTCCCCACAGAGACACCGCTGAGAATCCAGAATCCAAATGGTTACAATCAGATCAGCCATGATCTTATTGAATGGCAAAGCAGGCTTGAGGGGCCGAGTGGCCTCCTACTCCTAACGCGTACATTTGTATGCAAGCTCCATCGGCCCATGCTGATCTGTGTTGAAGCTGTGATCTGAATGGTACCTTCACTGTTTCCAAGTTAAACTGGATGAAGCCGAAAGGTCTGCGGAATTAACTTAAATTTCACTAATCTGTGAAAAGAAATTTGTTGGTGTAAAATGTTCAGAAAGCTACTGTTCTTATAAATATTTCCAGTGTTCTGTTGTTCAACTAAATTCCTAAATGATTTGGTCTCCTCCTAGGGTGAAGCACTATGCAGACTTCTAACCTGAGACTTTGGTGAGTGAATCACTGTCCATGTTTCCTATTGTTGCTGCCGTGTGCAGCACTGTGCGCGCGCGGGGTCCTGTGTGCACGCGGGCAGCTCTGTGTACACGGGACTCTATGCGAACTGGGTGTCTATGTGGTCAATAAATGGTGGTCTTGCCCACAACGCCCACACGCCGAGATTGAATATAACACACAAACTGCAAAGACTAAGCCAGTTACTTGTCTAACGGTGCCAGTAGGTCAGCACTCCTAGCTCTGGACAGTAGGTCAGCACTCCTAGCTCTGGACAGCAGGTCAGAGCACCCAGCTCTGGACAGTAGGTCAGCACTCCGAGCTCTGGACAGCAGGTCAGAGCACCCAGCTCTGGACAATAGGTCAGCACTGCCAGCTCTGGACAGTAGGTCAGCACTCCTAGCTCTGGACAGCAGGTCAGCACCCCCAGCTCTGGACAGCAGGTCAGCACTCCTAGCTCTGGACAGTAGGTCAGCACTCCTAGCTCTGGACAGCAGGTCAGCACTCCTAGCTCTGGACAGCAGGTCAGCACCCCCAGCTCTGGACAGCAGGTCAGCACTCCTAGCTCTGGACAGCAGGTCAGCACTCCTAGCTCTGGACAATAGGTCAGCACTCCCAGCTCTGGACAGTAGGTAAGTACTGCCAGCTCTGGACAGTAGGTCAGCACTCCCAGCTCTGGACAGTAGCACTGCCAGCTCTGGACAGTAGCACTGCCAGCTCTGGACAGTAGCACTGCCAGCTCTGGACAGTAGGTAAGTACTGCCAGCTCTGGACAGCAGGTCAGCACTCCTAGCTCTGGACAGTAGGTCAGTACTGCCAGCTCTGGACAGTAGGTCAGCACCCCCAGCTCTGGACAGTAGGTCAGCACCCCCAGCTCTGGACAGTAGGTCAGCACTCCTAGCTCTGGACAGTAGCACTGCCAGCTCTGGACAGTAGGTAAGTACTGCCAGCTGTGTTCAGGGACAGGTGCTTATGGAGAATCTGACTCCGGGACCTAATGCCTCAATTTGCATTTCCTCTGGGGCGGCAGTTCGATGAAGGAGGGTTGAATTTACAGCTTATCTTAAACCAACCACAATCAGATCGGTGGGGTTCATTGGCTTCAATCCCAATTGCCACAATCACCAACAACAGACCAAACCTAAACCTGGAAACAGCAAAGCTCTCATTGTGCTGCATGGGGGATGGGGAGGGCATACCCCTCCCCCTGCCCTCCACTCCTCCCCCTCCCTCCTCACCCTCCCCCTCCCCTCCCTCCTCACCCTCCCCTCCCTCCTCACCCTCCCCCTCCCCTCCCCTCCTCCCCCTACCTTTCCTTTTCAAGTATTTATCCAATTCCATTTTGAAAGTTTATTAAATCAGTGCATTCCAAATCACAGCAACTTTCAGTAAAGCTGCACCGTCTCACAGACAAAGGGCATATTCTCCCGTACTCGTAGATAACAAATTATAAATCTGCTGAAATTGTTTCTTGTTTTTTAGGAGGACAGTTTCTATTTTGGACTTTGTTTGCTGTCAGCCTCCCCGGATACAATCATTGCCTTTTACTGGGCGCTGCAGGTTGAAGAGAACAGTCTCATCAGTTGGCTCACCTTGTACAGGGGCAGCTTATCGCTCAGTGTGAGAAAAACGCAGAGTATTTTATAAAGAAATGGATTTGTTTCTATGGGATAAGTGGTCTGTATGATGGGTTTCAGCCTTGCTCCTGTCTTGATCATTTGTGTATAATAAATGGAATATGTAAATACAGCAGCGGTGTGAGTGTTGGAGTTCAGCGCTGGGAGTGATGGAGCTGCTCTGGAGTCTCCGTGTTTCAGAGAGCAGGTCTTTGTGAAGTTAATGGCCTCCTTCACGTGATCGGCCAATTCCATGGAGCTGCTTTCCTGGGAAGAGCCCTCACTGCAAACACCGATCGGATCACCGGGAACATGAACATTCTGCATTGTGTGTGAGGGGGTGGGGGTGTAGATTGGGTAAGGCAAAAGAGAGAGCCTATAATGTGGCAAAGAGTAGTGGGAAGTCAGAAGATTGGGAAGGCTATAAAAACAAACAGAGGATAACAAAGAGAGAAATAAGGAAGGAGAGGATCAAATATGAAGGTAGGCTAGCCAGTAACATTAGGAATGATAGTAAAAGTTTCTTTAAATACATTAAAAACAAACGGGAGGCAAAAGTAGACATTGGGCCGCTCCAAAATGACGCTGGTAATCTGGTGATGGGAGACAAGGAAATAGCTGAGGAACTTAATAAGTACTTTGCGTCAGTCTTCACAGTAGAAGACATGAGTAATATCCCAACAATTCAGGAAAGTCAGGGGGCAGAGTTGAATATGGTTGCCATCACAAAGGAGAAAGTGCTAGAGAAACTAAAAGGTCTGAAAATTGATAAATCTCCGGGCCCTGATGGGCTACATCCTAGAGTTCTAAAGGAGATAGCTGAAGAAATAGTGGAGGCGTTAGTTATGATCTTTCAAAAGTCACTGGAGTCAGGGAAAGTCCCAGATGATTGGAAAATCGCTGTTGTAACCCCACTGTTCAAGAAGGGAACAAGAAAAAATATGGAAAATTATAGGCCAATTAGCCTAACCTCAGTTGTTGGCAAAATTCTAGAATCCATCATTAAGGATGAGATTTCTAAATTCTTGGAAGTGCAGGGTCGGATTAGGACAAGTCAGCATGGATTTAGTAAGGGGAGGTCGTGCCTGACAAACCTGTTAGAGTTCTTTGAAGAGATAACAAATAGGTTAGACCAAGGAGAGCCAATGGATGTTATCTATGGTCTAAATAAAGGTTATTTGACTTATGTTGGGTGAAAATTTGTGAGAAGACTTGAGTGGCTGAATTTGAATGAATGTTCTGCTCCCATTGAATTCCCAGTGAGACAGCATTCCCATAATATTCTGGATGGGAGATCAGGTCTGCTCCCATTGTTGAGTGACTATGAGTGTTTGTGCTCTAACACTGAACTCTCGCTCTGACTGCAGAGGCCGGCATGTTACTATCAAACAATGTTCTGCTGCATTTATTAATGGCAACCATTTAAAAGCTGTCACTATTTAATTAAACTGATATTAACAATTTATAATTCATCCCAAAGAATCTTCATATATAATTAATTAATGCCACGTCACATTTAATCTAACTGCTTGGCAATTTAATCAGTGCAATTAAAATGACAACACATCATTTAAGAGATGATTTAAAAGCAGAGAGATGTTTGCACTCTTCTAATCGGATAAGCGCTGACAATGTAAAATCACAGAAGTCAGATTTAATTGTGTGCAAATCCTATATGTGTTTTACAATTATATATCATATTAACATTGATATGATCAGAATGCAGCTTGCACTTCACAGATTCCTATTCACAGCGAGTACAAGCATTCTTTTAAATTGAATTTTTCTTGCATCTCTCATTGTTAAAAAGATGCCTTTCCTTTGGTAGTATGAAGTGTCAGTTCTATTTATATTACATGTTTTCAACTCAGATGTTACAGGTTCATTTCTATGCATTGCACAATCAGAATGAGATGGCCAGGGACCAACAGGCCAGAGGATTTGCAGAAACATGCATTGGCATCTCAATCTCAGTACAGGAATGAACAATGGCAGAGGCATCCTCCAGTGTTATGACAGCCCCAGCATGTGGGTAACACTCTCCTCTCAGTGTCAGAAAGTTGTGGCTTTAAGTCCCAAACCGAAGCACCAAAATCAGGGCTGACATTCGCAGTGTAATACTGCGGGATTATGAGAGCATCTGCGCTGCCGTCTTTACACTGAGACATTAAACCAAGGCTCCATCTCCTGGCTCAGGTGGATGTAAAAGATCCTCCCCTGCACCCACTGGCTCCAATTCCTCAGAAAAGCAGCCGAATTCGCCCTGGTCTCTTAGCCAATGTTGTCCATTAAGCAGCATCACTAAAACAGATCGTTGGGTCATTGCCACTGCTGCTTGAGAGAGCACGCTGTTCGTAAATGACAATCTGTTTCATAAAAACAAATCTTCAGTTCTTTTTGAAGTGACTTTTCGCTGCGATATTAATCACTGTTTCAATGTGTGAGCTGTAAAATAAGAATTTGTATTTAGCAGCTTTAATGAAAAGGAATTACCCAGCTGCTTCACAAAAGTATTAGACAAAATTTGACACTGATTCATATAAAGAGAGATATTAAGACAGAAGCTTGGAGTGAGGTAAGTTTTAACAAATGTCTTAAAGGAGAGGTTTAGGGAGGGAAATCCGGAACTTAGGATCCAGGCAGCCATCAATGGAGTGATTAAAATTGGGGATACCTGAGAGGCCAGCATTGGAGGAGTATAGTGTCCTTGAGAATGCAGTACAGGAGGAAGCTACAGTGAAGAAGACCACAGAGGATTTGAAAACTGGGATGGGAATTTTAAGTTCAAGGTATTTCCAGATGGGGACCCAATATAGTGAACATCGAGGTGATGAGACAACAGGGCTTGGTGAGAGTTACGATATGGACAGCAGAGTTTTGGATGGACTGAAGTTCATGGAAGGTCAGGAGAGTGTTGGAATCGTCAAGTCTATAAGTTCTCTCTCCACAGATATTGTCAGACCTGCTGAGGTTTCCCAGCATTTTCTGCTTTTTCAGATTCCAGCATCTGCAGTAATTTGCTTTCAAAGAACTTTTGAAGTGCACTCCTAAAATCACAGCCAATTTACACACAAGCAGCTCCCACACTGGTATAACCAAATAATATGTGGGAAGGATGTTGCTTGAGGATAGGAGACTACACTGCTTCAAAATAACAGCATGGAATCTCAATCCACCTGAGATGGGGCCTCAGTTCAATGACTCATTAGAAAGAAGACTATGGCAGTACAGTACTCCCTTACCTCACTCGCCAGTCCAGTGCTCCTTACGTTACTGCACTCTCTAGTGCAGCACTTCCTAGGTTAAGCTTAGTTTATTTTTTTGAAGTTTATTTATTGGTGTCACAAGTAGGCTTACAAACAAAGAACAGCACAGGAACAGGCCCTTCGGCCCACCAAGTTTGTGCCGACACAGATGCCTCTGTAATCTAATATTTTCTTGCCTCTACATAGTCCATATCCCTCTATTCCCTGCCTATTCATGTATCTATCCAGATGCCTCTTGAATGTTGTTATAGAATCTGCTTCCACCACCTTCTCCGGCAGCGCATTCCAGGCATTCACCAAAAGAACAAAGAAAATTACAGCACAGGAACAGGCCCTTCGGCCCTCCAAGCCTGCACCGACCATGCTGCCTGACTTAACTAAAACCCCCCACGCTTCAGGGGACCATATCCCTCTATTCCCATCTCATTCATGTACTTGTCAAGACGCCCCTTAAAAGTCACTACCGTATCCGCTTCCACTACCTCCCCCGGTAACGAGTTCCAGGTACCCACCACTCTGTGTACAAAATCTGCCTCGTACATCTCTTTTAAAACTTGCCCCTTGCACCTTAAACCTGTGTCCTCTAGTAATTGACTCTTCCACCTTGGGAAAAAGCTTCTGACTATCCACTCTGTCCATGCCTCTCATAATCTTGTAGACTTCTATCAGGTCTCCCCTCAACCTCCGTCGCTCCAGTGAGAACAAACCAAGTTTCTCCAACCTCTCCTCATAGCTAATGCCCTCCATACCAGGCAACATACTGGTAAATCTTTTCTGTACGCTCTCCAAAGCCTCCACATCCTTCTGGAAGTGTGGCGACCAGAATTGAACACTATATTCCAAGTGCAGCCTCACTAATGTTCTATAAAGCATCAACATGACTTGCCAATTTTTAAACTCAATACCCCGGCCAATGAAGGCAAGCATGCCGTATGCCTTCTTGACTACCTTCTCCACCTGCATTGCCACTTTCAGTGACCTGTGTACCTGTACACCCAGATCCCTTTGCTTATCAATACTCCTAAGGGTTCTGCCATTTACTGTATATTTCCTATCCGTATTAGACCTTCCAAAATGCATTACCTCACATTTGTCCGGATTAAACTCCATCTGCCATCTCTGCGCCCAAGTCACCAACTGATCTATATCCTACTGTATGATGGTTTGAGTTATAAAGAGAGGCTGGATAGACTGGGACTTTTTTCTCTGGCGTGTAGGAGGCTGAGGGGTGATCTTATAGAGGTCTATAAAATAATGAGGGGCACAGATCAGCTAGATAGTCAATATCTTTTCCCAAGGTAGGGGAGTCTAAAACTAGAGGGCATAGGTTTAAGGTGAGAGGGGAGAGATACAAAAGTGTCCAGAGGGGCAATTTTTTCACACAGAGGGTGGAGTGTCTGGAACAAGCTGCCAGAGGTGGGAGTAGAGGCGAGTACAATTTTGTCTTTTAAAAAGCATTTAGACAGTTACATGAATTGAACCCAGGTCCCTGGCGCTGTGAGGCAGCTGTGCTAACCACTGTGCCACCCTGCTGCCCCGAAGGGGAGCAATGAAGAGATTAGGGAATGGAGTGGATTAATGTGATGAAAACTATTATTTCCATGGAGGGTAATCACCGATCTAGATTAGTTGGGCTGAATGGCCTGTGTTCTGTGTTGTAGCCTCTCTGTATGAAATCAGATTTGTGACCCAGCTGTGTTTATTAAATTGTGCCACAAGATGGTGCTGTTGTATCAAACGTTCTAACAGACTGGGCATTAATCTTTATTCAGTTATTGCCCATCCCTAGTTGTCGGTAAGAAGTTAAACTGCCTTCTTGAACCGCTGCAGACCATCTGGTGTAGGAACTCCCATGATGCTGTTAGGAAGCGATTCCAGAATTTTGATCCAGTAAAGGAATAGTGATTTATTTCCAATTCAGGATGGTGAGTGACTTGAAGGAGAGTTTGCAGGCGGTGGAGTTCCCATGTGTCTGCTGCCCCTGTCCTACGTAGCAGAGGTTGCAGGTTTGGGAGGAGCTGCTGAAGGAATATTGGGGAGTTGCTGCAGAAATATCTCCTCCTGGTTTACCCTGATGTCCTTAGCCCATAATCATGTGTGTTTGTGCCGGTTACAGAGGGCACTGTGCTGGTTAGAGGGGGCACCGTGCTGGTTAGAGGGGGCACCGTGCTGGTTAGAGGGGGCACCGTGCTGGTTAGAGGGGGCACTATGCCAGTTAGGGGGGCACTGTGCCAGTTAGAGGGGGCACCGTGCCGGTTAGAGGGGGCACCGTGCCGGTTACAGAGGGCACTGTGCCGGTTAGAGGGGGCACTGTGCCGGTTAGAGGGGGCACTGTGCCGGTTAGAGGGGGCACCGTGCCGGTTAGAGGGGGCACCGTGCCGGTTAGAGGGGGCACCGTGCCGGTTAGAGGGGGCACCGTGCTGGTTAGAGGGGGCACTATGCCAGTTAGGGGGGCACTGTGCCAGTTAGAGGGGGCACCGTGCCGGTTAGAGGGGGCACCGTGCCGGTTACAGAGGGCACTGTGCCGGTTAGAGGGGGCACCGTGCCGGTTAGAGGGGGCACCGTGCCGGTTACAGAGGGCACTGTGCCGGTTAGAGGGGGCACCGTGCCGGTTAGAGGGGGCACCGTGCCGGTTACAGAGGGCACTGTGCCGGTTAGAGGGGGCACTGTGCCGGTTACAGAGGGCACTGTGCTGGTTAGAGGGGGCACCGTGCTGGTTAGAGGGGGCACTATGCCAGTTAGGGGGGCACTGTGCCAGTTAGAGGGGGCACCGTGCTGGTTAGAGGGGGCACTGTGCCGGTTAGAGGGGGCACTGTGCCGGTTACAGAGGGCACTGTGCCGGTTAGAGGGGGCACCGTGCTGGTTAGAGGGGGCACTATGCCAGTTAGGGGGGCACTGTGCCAGTTAGAGGGGGCACAGTGCCGGTTAGAGAGGGCACTGTGCCGGTTAGAGAGGGCACTGTGCCGGTTAGAGGGGGCACCGTGCCGGTTAGAGGGGGTACTGTGCCGGTTAGAGGGGGTACTGTGCCGGTTAGAGAGGGCACTGTGCCGGTTAGAGGGGGCACTGTGCCGGTTACAGAGAGCACTGTGCTGGTTAGAGGGGGCACTGTGCTGGTTAGAGGGGGCACTGTGCTGGTTAGAGGGGGCACTGTGCTGGTTAGAGGGGGCACTGTGCCGGTTACAGAGAGCACTGTGTCGGTTACAGAGGGCACTGTGCCAGTTAGAGGGGGCACTGTGCCGGTTACAGAGGGCACTGTGCCAGTTAGAGGGGGCACTGTGTCGGTTACAGAGGGCACTGTGCCGGTTAGAGGGGGCACTGTGCCGGTTAGAGGGGGCACTGTGTCGGTTACAGAGGGCACCATGCCAGTTAGAGGGGGCACTGTGCCGGTTAGAGGGGGCACTGTGCCAGTTAGAGGGGGCACCATGCCAGTTAGAGGTGGCACTTTGTCGGTTAGAGGGGGCACTGTGTCGGTTACAGAGGGCACTGTGCCGGTTAGAGGGGGCACTGTGCCAGTTAGAGGGGGCACTGTGCCGGTTACAGAGGGCACCATGCCAGTTAGAGGGGGCACTGTGCCAGTTAGAGGGGGCACTGTGCCGGTTACAGAGGGCACCATGCCAGTTAGAGGGGGCACTGTGCCAGTTAGAGGGGGCACTGTGTCGGTTACAGAGGGCACTGTGTCGGTTAGAGGGGGCACTGTGTCGGTTACAGAGGGCACTGTGCCGGTTAGAGGGGGCACCGTGCCAGTTAGAGGGGGCACTGTGTCGGTTAGAGAGGGCACTGTGCCAGTTAGAGGGGGCACTGTGCCAGTTAGAGGGGGCACTGTGTCGGTTACAGAGGGCACTGTGCCAGTTAGAGGGGGCACTGTGTCGGTTAGAGAGGGCACTGTGCCGGTTAGAGGGGGCACTGTGTCGGTTAGAGGGGGCACTGTGTCGGTTAGAGGGGGCACTGTGTCGGTTACAGAGGGCACTGTGCCAGTTAGAGGGGGCACTGTGTCGGTTAGAGGGGGCACTGTGTCGGTTAGAGGGGGCACTGTGTCGGTTACAGAGGGCACTGTGCCAGTTAGAGGGGGCACTGTGCCAGTTAGAGGGGGCACTGTGTCGGTTACAGAGGGCACTGTGCCAGTTAGAGGGGGCACTGTGTCGGTTAGAGAGGGCACTGTGCCGGTTAGAGGGGGCACTGTGCCGGTTAGAGGGGGCACTGTGTCGGTTACAGAGGGCACTGTGTCGGTTAGAGGGGGCACTGTGTCGGTTAGAGAGGGCACTGTGCCGGTTAGAGGGGGCACTGTGCCGGTTAGAGGGGGCACCGTTCCAGTTAGAGGGGGCACTGTGCCAGTTAGAGGGGGCACTGTGCCGGTTACAGAGGGCACTGTGCCAGTTAGAGGGGGCACTGTGTCGGTTAGAGGGGGCACTGTGTCGGTTAGAGAGGGCACTGTGCCGGTTAGAGGGGGCACTGTGCCGGTTAGAGGGGGCACCGTTCCAGTTAGAGGGGGCACTGTGCCAGTTAGAGGGGGCACTGTGTCGGTTACAGAGGGCACTGTGCCGGTTAGAGGGGGCACTGTGCCGGTTACAGAGGGCACTGTGCCAGTTAGAGGGGGCACTGTGCCGGTTACAGAGGGCACTGTGCCAGTTAGAGGGGGCACTGTGCCGGTTATAGAGGGCACTGTGCCAGTTAGAGGGGGCACTGTGCCGGTTAGAGGGGGCACTGTGCCGGTTAGAGGGGGCACTGTGCCGGTTACAGAGGGCACTGTGCCAGTTAGAGGGGGCACCATGCTGGTTAGAGGGGGCACTGTGCTGGTTAGAGGGGGCACTGTGCTGGTTACAGAGGGCACTGTGCCGGTTAGAGGGGGCACTGTGCCAGTTAGAGAGGGCACTGTGCCGGTTAGAGGGGGCAATGTGCCGCTGTGTTCTCTCTGTCACTGGGCATTACAGAGGGCACTAATGGACATGAGTGAACCAGAGTGACTTTTACAACGATAGACAGTCATCATTTGACTTTTAATTCCAGATTTCTGCTGAATTCAAATTTCGCCGTCTGCCGTGGTGGGATTTGAACCCGGGTCCCCAGAGCATTGTCTTGGGTCTCTGGATTGCTACTCACAAAGCTGGGTGGAGGGTGAGCTGTGAGGAGAATGCAGAGATCCTTCAGTGTGATTTGGACAGGCTGAGTGAGTGGACAAATGATTGGCAGATACATTATGAAGTGGATAAATGTGAGGTAGGAAAAATGGGAGGCAGATTACTTTCTGAATGGCTACCGATTGAAAGAAAGGAATATGCAACAAGACCTGGGTGTCCTCATACACGAGTTGCTGAAAGTAAGCAAGCAGGTGCAGCAGGCAGTAAAAAAGGCAATTGATATGTTGGCCTTCATAGCGAGAGAATTCAGGTACTGGAGCAGGGAAATCTTGCTGCAATTATACAGGGCCTTGGTGAGGCCACACCGAGAGTATTGTGTGCAGTTTTAGTCTCCTTTTCTGAGGAAGGATGTTCTTGCTCTCGAGGGAGCGCAGCGAAGGTTTACCAGGCTGATTCCGGGGATGGCGGGACTGATGTATGAGGAGAAATTGACTAGGTTAGGATTGTTTTCTCTGGAGTTCAGATGAATGAGGGCGGATCTCATAGAAACCTATAAAATTTGAACAGGACTAGACAGGGTAGAAACAGGAAGGATGTTCCCGATGGTGGGGGAGTCCAGAACCAGGGGTCACAGTCTGAGGATATAGCGTAGAGTGGTGAGCCTGTGGAATTCGCTACCACAGAAAGTAATTGAGGCCAAAACATTGAATGTTTTCAAGCAGCAGTTAGATATAGAACTTGGGGCAAAGGGGATCAATGGATATGGGGCCCAGGTGAGATCAGACTATTGAGTTGGATGTTCAGCCATGATCAAAATGAATGGTGGAGCAGGTTCGAAGGGCAGAATGGCCTCCTCCTGCTCCTATTTTCTATGTTTCACTACACACTGTCTAAGGTGAGGAGTAAGTTCCCAGGCAGCAAAAGGCACAGCCACGAAGGGTGGGCTGAAGTAAACCAGGATGCTCCAGCAGCCAGAATTGGAGGAGCGCAGAGATCTCAGTGTTGTGTACTAGGAGATTACAGAGATAGAGACAGCGAGAGATCATGGAGGGACCTACATTTATCTTCAACAATCCTTTTTTCTTCACATACCAAGACAAGCTTTTACAGTCAGTTTCTTTGTTCCCCGCAAGCTTACACTCGTACTCTATTTTCCCCTTCTTAATCAATCCCTTTGTCCTTCTTTGTTGATTTCTAAACTGCTCCCAATCCTCAGGTCTGCTGTTTTTTCTGGCCAATTAGTATGCATTTTCTTTGGATCTAATACTATCTCTAATTTCCCCTGTAAGTCATGGTTTGGCCACCTTTCCAGTTTTACTTTAGTTCCAGACAGGAATAAACAAATGTTGAAGTTCACCTGTGTGCTTCTTGAATGTTTGCAATTGCCGATTCACCGTCATCCCGTTAAGTAACGTTTCCCAATCCATCATAGCCAACTCGCGCCTCATATCATAGTTTCCTTCATTTAGATTCAGGACCCTGGGCTCAGAATCAGCGAGGTCTCCATCTTAATGAAGAATTCTATCACGTTATGCTCGTTCATCCCCAAGGAGTCTCGCACAAATAGATTACCAATGATTCCTTTCTCATTACACAATACTCAGTCCAGAATGACCTGCTCTCTAGTTGGTTCCTCACATATTGGTCCAGTAAATCATCCCGTATTCACTCCAGGAATTCCTCCTGTACGGTGCTGTGACTAATTTGATTTAGAAACTAGAAGCAGGAGGAGGCCATTCGGCCCTTCGAGCCTGCTCCGCCATTCATTTTGATCATGGCTGATCATCAAATTCAATATCCTGATCCCCCCTTCCTCCCATATCCCGCGATCCCTTTAGCCCCAAGAACTATATCTAATTCCTTCTTGAAATCAGACTACGTTTTAGCCTCAACTACTTCCTGTGGTAGTGAATTCCACACATTCACCACCCTCTGGGTGAAGAAATTTCTCCTCATCTCAGTTCTAAAAGGTTTGCCCAATCTATATGCAAATAAAAATCACAAATAATTACAGATGTTCATTTATCAGAGGTGTCTCTAATTTCCTGTTTAATGTAATTCCCCAAATCACCCACGACAGTTTGGGGGGGGGGTCTTTAAAAAATTAAAGTTAATTTATTAGCCACAAGTAAGGCTTACATTAACACTGCAATGAAGTTACTATGAAATTCCCCTAGTCGCCACAGTCCGGCACCTATTCAGGTCAATGCATCTAACCAGCACTAATGTTTTATGCCCCTCGGTTTTTCTCAGTCCTCCCCGTACAGATTCCACACTGTCGGAGCGAATATCTTTCCTCACTATGGTGTTAATTTCCTCTTTAACCAGCAATGCAACTCCACTGCCTTTTCCTTTCTGTCTGTCCTTCCTAAATACTGAATATCCCCGGATGCTCAGTTCCCATCCCTGGTCACCCTGCAGCCATGTCTCCATAACCCCAACTATATCACACCCATTTAAATCTATTTGCATGATTAATTCTTCCACTTTATTGCGAATGCTCCACGCGTTAAGGCTCAAAACCTTCAGGCTTGTCTTTTTCACGTTACTGGTCCTATTACCACTATTTTTGACTAGACCCTGTTTGAATCTGGTCCTTGGTTTCTCTGCTTATCACTTTTCTTATTCCCCTCTGTCTTTGTTTTTGTCCTTGATTTCCCCCTCCGCTGACTCCTTGCGTTGGCTCCCATCCCCCTGCCATTTTAGTTTAAACTTTCCCCAACCACTCTAGCAAATATCCCACTTTGGACATCAGTCCCGGTCCTGCCCAGGTGTAACCCGTCCAGTTTTTACTGGTCCCACCTACCCGAGAACCCATTCCAATGCCCTAGGAATCTGAAACCCTCCCCCTCACATCATCCCTTCAGCCACGTATTCATCCGCTGTATCCTGCTGTTTCTACTCTGACTAGCATGTTGCACTGGTAGTAATCCTGAGATCACTACCTTTGAGATCAGACTTCTCAACTTTCTTCCTAACTCCCCATATTCTGCTTTTAGGACCTCATCCCATTTTTTTTGCCTATGTCAGTGATATTCATGTGTACCACGATCACTGGCTGTTCACCCTCCCCCTTGAGAATGTCCTGAAGCCACTCCGAGACATCCTTGACCCGAGCACAGGGAGGCAACATACCATCCTGGAGTCTCATTTGCGGCCACAGAAACACCTGTCTATCCCCCTTACAATGGAATCTCCTATAACTATTGCACTGGCACACTTTTTACCCCTCCCCTCTGCAGCAGAACCAACCGTGGTACAGCAACTTTGGCCATTCCCCTCAACAGTATCCAAAATTGTATATCTGTTTTGCAGGGGAGTGACCAGAGACGATGCTTGCACTGCCTGCCTAGTCCTCTTGCTCTGCCTGATGGTGACCCATATGCTTCCTGCCTGTGGAGTCTTAGTCTGTGGTATAACCACCTCTCGAGATGTGCTATCCACGATGCTCTCCATCTCGCTATGTCCTAAGCCATGGCTTTGTCTCCAAAACCTGGGCTTCCAGGAGCTGCAGCTGGAGACACTTGCTGCACGCATGCTGGTCCTGGGCACTGGAAATGTTCCCGGCTTCCCACATAGAGCAGGAGGAGCATACCACGGCTTTGAGCTCCTTTACCATTACTCATCTTTTTAGATTCATCCTCTTGAAAGATTTGAGTAGATCACTGTGGATCAGTAATTGAGTGGACAACGGGAGATCAGTGAGTGGATCATGGGAGATCAGTGAGTGGGTGGAAAATCACTGAGAAAAAAGAACCAGCAGCTGAGATAAAAATAGATACAAGAATAAAAGAAAAATACGTCTAAAACGGAAACATGTAAAAAGAGAGAAAGCCACGACCAAATATCTCAGGAAGACAAAGAGACCAGAGAAAAAAACATGGAAAATGACGAATGAGAGTAATAAAAAACATCAGAGTCAGAGAGAGAGAAAGAGTGAGAGGGAGAGAGAGAGAGAAAGAGTGAGAGGGAGAGAGAGAGGGGGAGAGAGAGAGAGAGAGTGAAGAAGGCAGAGAGAGAGTGAAAGCGAGGGAGAGCGTGAAAGAGAGAGAGAGAAAGAGAGAGAGAGAGGGACGGAGGAAGAGAGAGGGAGAGAGAGAGAGAGAGGCTGAGAGAGAGAGAGCGAGGGAGAGAGGGAGCAAGAGAGAGGGAGAGCGTGAGAGGGAGAGAGAGAGAGAGAGAGTGAGGGAGAGAGAGAGTGACAGAGTGAGGGAGAGAGAGAGCGCAATAGAGGGAGAAGGTGAGAGAAAGAGAGAAACAGAGGGAGAGAGAGAGAGAGTGAGGCTGAGAGAGAGTGAGAGAGAGAGTGAGGGAGAGAGGGAGCGAGAGAGAGGGAGAGCGTGAGAGGGAGAGAGAGAGAGTGAGAGAGCAAGGGAGGGAGAGCGTGAGAGGGAGAGAGAAGGAGAAATTGAGGGAGAGAAAGAGTGAAGGAGTGAGGGAGAGAGAGAGAGCACAAGAGAGGGACAGCGTGAGAGGGAGAGAGAGAGGAGAGAGCGAGGGAAAGAAAGAGCGACGGAGAGCGTGAGAGGGAGAGAGAGAGGGAGAGAGAGAGAGACAGTGAGAGAGAGAGAGAGAGTGAGAGAAAGAGAGAGAGAGCAACAGAGAGAGTGGGAGCACGAGCGCAGGTTCTCACATATATTCTAAAATTTTAATACATCATGTTTCGCATCCTCTTGATAATCCCACCTGATCCCAGGATCAGGCAACATTGAAAAGCCAGCCCGATTGATGGAGCAACTCCAAGCTCAGGGAACAAGGGAACTCAGTGCAGCTCTGCTGGACTGGAAGGCCAGAGAGAGGAGGAAATACCTACCGGGAATGGGAAACGAGAGGGACGTTTGAACAAAGATCCCAGAGTCCAGGGCACCACGATTGATGTGGCCTCAAATTCAGCACAGTTTGTTTGTCAGTGGACTGAGTTTGAGAAAGAAGATTCATGTTTAATGAAATCAAACTGAGGTGAGGTTTGAGTAAGTCTCCAGCAGCACTGGGAGCCCTCAGAACGCGAGATGATCCAGTTACACTCAGAGCAGCATTCCACCTGTCGATTGCAGGATCAGTTTAAAAGCACACGGCCAGATTTCCACAAAATGTGCTGAGAATCACTTAACGAACAGCCATTTAAATAATGATCAAGTGGCATTGACAAAGTGTTTCACTCCTTCTGCTTGCTGGAAGCTGTATATATTCGTGTGCAGGAGCTGTCTGCTGCAGACAAAAGGAACTTGTCCAGGGATTGCGTCATTTCTCAATTAAACAAAAGCAAAGCGGACAATGTTCCCTCGTGCATTCTCCATGGCAACGCCTCGACCAATTAGAATCAATATGCCAAACAATCTGAACCCTTTCTGTTGGAGTAGAAACTGTTTTTTCAGATTAACATTCAATTTGAATTAAATCATTTCCACAGAATTCAGCCGTCCATCTTCCAGAGACCACATTCTTCCATCGCTCCTTACAATCTAAAATTAATGTCCCTAAATTAAATTCAGTCTAGATTCTGTGTGTCTGGACTGAATCCTCCCTTCAAAAGTCTTCACGAATTAAAACAGCCTCAATTCACACATCAACAAGAACACCAAATAAAATCCAGCTCCCTCACACTGTCACTCAGTAACCCCTCTCTCCCCAGCACCCTGTGTTACTGACTGTGTCTCTACTGATGTTAATCCAGCTCCCCCACACTGTCACTCAGTAACCCCTCTCCCCCCAGCACCCTGTGTTACTGACTGTATCTCCACTGATGTTAATCCAGCTCCCCCACACTGTCACTCAGTAACCCCTCTCTCCCCAGCACCCTGTGTCACTGACTGTATCTCTACTGATGTTAATCCAGCTGCCTCACACTGTCACTCAGTAACCCCTCTCCCCCAGCACCCTGTGTTACTGACTGTATCTCCACTGATGTTAATCCAGCTCCCTCACACTGTCACTCAGTAACCCCTCTCCCCCAGCACCCTGTGTTACTGACTGTATCTCCACTGATGTTAATCCAGCTCCCTCACACTGTCACTCAGTAACCCCTCTCCCCCAGCACCCTGTGTTACTGACTGTATCTCTACTGATGTTAATCCAGCTCCCCCACACTGTCACTCAGTAACCCCTCTCCCCCAGCACCCTGGGTTACTGACTGTATCTCTACTGATGTTAATCCAGCTCCCTCACACTGTCACTCAGTAACCCCTCTCCCCCAGCGCCCTGTGTTACTGACTGTATCTCTACTGATGTTAATCCAGCTCCCCCACACTGTCACTCAGTAACCCCTCTCCCCGAGCACCCTGTGTTACTGACTGTATCTGTACTGATGTTAATCCAGCTCCCCCACACTGTCACATTCTGGCTCAGTTTCGTATCATTGTTGAGAGAGGAATTTGGTGATTAGGGAACAGAATTTCCTGTGAGGTAGAGTTGGATATCCGTGTGAAATGTGTCGCTGTGTTAACGGTCACATTGCCGCTGGGATTCTGTCAGGATTCAGTGGATATCTGGATGGATTGCTCTACATTAATATTCCTTCCTCCGGCCATTTCCAGATGCTGTGTTGTGGGAGGTAACCTCTCCATGTAAGATTGAACTGAGGCCTGGGTTTGGGGTGTGAGTGGCTGTTAAAGATCCCACCAACTCCACTCAAGGGAAAGCAGGTGTCCCCGGCCAACATTCCTCCCTCAACCAAAGCACCAAAACCAGATTTACTCTCCCTTATGTCATTTGCTGTTTGTGGGATCTTCCTTTGCACAAAATGGTTACACTGCTCCTCAGAGTGATTTCACTGTATATTCCTGGGAAAGTGTCCGATAAACCCTGTCTCCTGTGTTACTCTGTTCAGTATAAGTTACTGTGGTACACGGTACAGAAACTGGTTTCATTATTATGACCCAGTTTTCCCCAGACAGTGACCCGAGGCTGGAATCGAACCCGGGTCCCTGGCGCTGTGAGGCAACTGTGCTAACCACTGTGCCACCGTGCTGCACTTACCGCATGCCCTTTCCTCACTTGCTCAGGAAAATGAGGTAAAGAATTGTGAGGAATGGGCAGGACTTACTCAGTTAATGGTAGGACGCTGGGGAGAGTTACAGAACAAAGAGATCTAGGGATACAGGTTCATAGCTCCTTGAAAGTGGAGTCACAGGTGGACAGAGTGGTGAAGAAGGCATTCAGCACACTTGCTTTCATTGGTCAGAACATTGAATACAGGAGTTGGGACGTCTTGTTGAAGTTGTACAAGACATTGGTAAGGCCACACTTGGAATACTGTGTGCAATTCTGGTCACCCTATTATAGAAAGGATATTATTAAACTAGAAAGAGTGCAGAAAAGACTTACTAGGATGCTACCGGGACCTGATGGTTTGAGCCATAAGGAGAGGCTGGATAGACTGGGACTTTTTTCCTCTGGAGCGTAGGAGGCTGAGGGGTGACCTTATAGAGGTCTATAAAATAATGAGGGGCACAGATCAGCTAGATAGTCAACATCTTTTCCCAAAAGTAGGAGAGTCTAAAACTAGAGGGCATAGGTTTAAGGTGAGAGAGGAGAGATACAAAAGGGTCCAGAGGGGCAATTTTTTCACACAAAGGGTAGTGAGTGTCTGGAACAAGCTGCCAGAGGTAGTAGTAGAGGTGGGTACGATTTTGTCTTTTAAAAAGCATTTAGACTGTTACATGGATAAGATGGGTATTGGGGGATATGGGCCAAATGTGGGCAATTGGGACGAGCTGAAGGGTTTAATAAAAAGGGCGGCATGGATAAGTTGGGCCAAAGGGCCTGTTTCCACGCTGTAAACCTCTATGATTCTATGACAGATTAATTCCCTGAAAGATCTAATTTCTGGGGAAATTGGGTTATAATAATGAAACAGACAGAGAGTGAGACAGAGGCAGAGGGAAAGAGTATAGGTGGAAAGTGTGAGAGACAGAGAGCGAGAGAGCAGGGATAGTGAAGAGAGAGAGAGAGAGAGAGCAGGGATAGGGAGTGAAGGGGGTGAGGGACAGACTGTCCTTCCAGTTGAGATCCGGGCTGGGGAGTAATGAATGTTCCTGTTAATTGGATAAATGAACATTAAACACAGCCCCAGATCATGAGAATGCAGAGGCAGTTACCATGGCAACGCTAGTCAAACATGGGCACTTCCTGAACACTTGCTGTTTTTTTAAAACCTTCAATTGCAAAATAATATTTGTTCTGTATCTCTTTCAGTCTCGTTGACCTTGATGTGAGATATTCACACTTCCTCTGGCACTGTGAATCCTTCCTCGCGTCTGTGAGCTTCTTGTGAATGGATTCGTCCTCCCACTGCAGAGAGTAGAAGGCCGAGCTCTCAACTCATCAAACCCAACACACCCACTGTACATCAGCTGCCATCGAACTCAGTGAATCACCCCTCACCTTCCCCACCCAATCCCCTCCCACTCTGACCTTCCCTCTCTCCTCTCTCATTGCCCTCACCCTCCTCCTCACCTCTCCTTCCACTCCTCCCCTCACCCTCCACCTCACCTCTCCTTCCACTCCTCCCCTCACCCTCCTCCTCTCCTTCTACTCTTCCCCTCACCCTCCCTCCTTCCTCTACCTCCCCCTTAGCTACATCCCTCCAATCCCCTGCGCTCCCTCCTTCCCTTCCTCACTCCTCTTCCCCCTGTAACTTTCACTCACTCATCTGTTTCCTCACCCATCATGCACCTCCATTCCTACGCTCCTCTCCCTTCTATTCCTTTCTCTAAACTTTACTCCTTCTCGTTTCTCTCCTGGTTCTTCTGGTTTCTTTCCCCTTTCCTGATATAAATAAGTCATGTTGTATGCTAAAGACTCATTATGTTTCCTCAAGATTCTCTGATATTCCTGGACTGTTGTCCATGGCTCTGAGTGTTCCTGCGTGACAGTGTGGGGTGTAATGTCTGAATTATTTCAGGAGTCGTGAGTTTTACACAAAAAGATAAAGATGTGGTTCGCACACAGATTTAAACAGATTTATTGTCGGAGTTGTTTCCTGTACAAAGGACAAATTGAAACTAAACAGCACCCTGGGAAACGTCCCAATGACATCACCATCAAATCATGTGACCTGCTGTTAGAGCAATCATGCAACCACTTAAATATATAATATCCCTCCCCCATTACTCCTATGATCATGATACCAAATTACTACAATGTTATACGTGTGATCACTAATACTCTAGACACAGCACTATGCATCATTATACACAGTCGGTAAGAAAGTGGATCAGGAGGATGTCTATCCCTCTTTGGTCGTATACGACATTCTGGCATTTGGCTGTCCTTGAGCATAGAAGTTTGATCTGGAACTTCAGGAGACATTTCTTCGCTTGGAACGAATTCTGCATCATTCTCACATGGTATAGTAGCTAAGACATAATCATTGGGCAACTCACTTTCCGTACTAGTATTCACAATATTAGGGACTAAAGCAGTTGGTATTTCTGGAGATGGTTCTGAGAAATCATTTGAAATGACACTAATTGGTCAGCATGGTGTCGCCAAACCAGCTCATCTCCGTGTGAGAAATTGGACCTGTTTTTGCCAAAACTAAGGATGGCACCCATTTCTCAGTCGTGGCATAATCACACGCTAACATTCAATTTCCCTGTTGAAATGAGTCTGTTTTTGCCCTTGTTTCCAGTCTAG
Source organism: Mustelus asterias (assembly GCF_964213995.1). Classification (NCBI taxonomy): domain Eukaryota; kingdom Metazoa; phylum Chordata; class Chondrichthyes; order Carcharhiniformes; family Triakidae; genus Mustelus; species Mustelus asterias. Next base: position 108,562,380 of record NC_135812.1, on the reverse strand, counting down.
CAACTTGAGGTTGTTGCTGGTACTCTACTATCTCTGAGGTTTCTGGAGGTAATAACAAATCAAAGGTAGTTCTCACCTTTCACTCCAAGAGGGAACGCAGGTGAACTTTGGGTAGCTGCATGAGTAGGATTTCTATAAGGTGCCAAAAAACTATTCACACAATGTGATAATGAATCTTGCTTTTTCGAAGCTTTTAAGGAAGGTTTGAAGGATTGTATGAATCCTTCAGCTGGTGCATTGGTTGGTGGATGATAATGTATGGATTTTATATGGGACAATCCTCAAATTCTTGTGAAGTGAACTGTGAACTGTCTTGGTTTACCAAATCTTGCAAAAGTTTCATCAAGTTTTTCAATGTTTCGTTGAGTTGTCGTAGATCTCATGATAGCAACTTTTGGCCACTTTGAGTGTATATCAATTATGACTAAGAACATGTAACCCTCAAATGGACCAGCAAAATCTACACACAATCATTGCATGGACATTTTAAGCCTCTCCCAGGTGTGTAAAGGAGCAAAGCTAGTTGGTGGCATCTGCTTAATAGGTGAAGGTGAGTGTGATAATGCATTAGCATTAGCATGGTGCTTTGATTGATGATACTTTATATCGTAGGAGTGTGCAGATAAGATCAGTGACCATCTTTGTAATTGGCTAGCAGTGAGTGTCGGTATGCCTTTATATGGCACAAAGGTAGTAGTGAAGGATCGATGATCAGTCAGTAATGTGAAATGGTGACCATATAAATAATGATGAAACATTTGCACGCCAAAAATGATCCTCATTGCTTCTTTTTCCAGTTAGATTCAGCACCAGTCAGAGTACACAAAGCAAAAGCTTTTGGTTGTTCTTCTCTCAAAGACATAATCTGTGAAAGGACTGCCCCGACTCAATGGGGCATGCAATGCAATGCAAGCATCTTTGGATTAAAATGAATCAATACTTCAGGCTTCAACAATGTAACTAAGTTAGGAACAAATTTGCCGTAATAATTTACTAATCACAGATTCAGATTCACAGATCACAGAATCACAGAATCCCACAGTGCAGAAGAGGCCCTTCAGCCCATCGAGTCTGCACCGATGCATGAAATGCCCTGACCTGCCCCCCTAATCCCACTTGCCAGCACTTGGCCCATAGCCTTGAATGTTATGATGTGCCAAGTGCTCATCCAAGTGCTCATTTTCAAGGATGTGAGGCATCCCGCCTCCACCACCCTCCCAGGCAGCGCATTCCAGACCGCCACCACCCTCTGAGTAAAAAAGTTTTTCCTCAAATCCCCCCAAAACCTCCCACCCCTCACTTTTAACTTGTGTCCCCTCGTAACTGATCCTTCAACTAAGGGGAACAGCTGCTCCTTATCCACTCTGTCCATGCCCCTCATAACCTTGAACACCTCGATCAGGTCACCCCTCAGTCTTCTCTGCTCCAACGGAAACAACCCAAGCCTATCCAACCTCTCTTCACAGCTTAAATGCTCCATCCCAGGCAGCATCCTGGTGAATCTCCTCTGCACCCCCTCCAGTGCAATCACATCCTTCCTATAATGTGGTGACCAGAACTGTACACAGTGCTCCAGCTGTGGCCTCACCAACGCTCTATCCAACTCCAACGTGACCTCTCTGCTTTTGTAATCTATTCCCCGATTGATAAAGGAGTGTGCTATCTGCATTTTTCACCGCCCTATTAACCTGTCTTTCCGCTTTCAGAGATCTATGGACAAACACGCCACGGTCCCTTTGTTCGTTGGAACTTCCCAGTGTCAGACCTTTCACGGTATACTTCCCTGTCAAATTACTCCTTCCAATGTGTATCACCTCACACTTTTCAGGGTTAAATTCCATCTGCCACTTATCCGCCCATTTGACCATCTCGTCGACATCTTCCTGTAACCCAGGAGACTCAACCTCACTGTTACCCACCCGCCCAATCTTTGTGTCATCAGCAAACTGACTGATCCTACCCCACATAGTCATCTATGTAACTTATATAAATGACGAACAATAGGGGGCCTAGCACGGATCCCTGTGGTACACCACTGGTCACTGGCCTCCAGTCACTAAAGCAGCCATCTGTCACCACCCTCTGTCTCCTACCGTTAAACCAATTATGAATCCACTTCATCAGATCACCCTGTATCCCATGTTCATTTGCCTTCTTAATAAGTCTTCCATGTGGGACTTTGTCAAAGGCTTTGCTGAAATCCATGTAAACTACATCAACCACACTACCCTCATCCACACACCTGGTTACATGCTCAAAAAATTCAATCAACTTTGTTAGGCATGACCTCCCTCTGACAAAACCATGCTGACTATCCCTGTTCAAACCTTGCCTCTCCAGATGGAGATAGATTCTCTCCTTCAGAATCTTCTTCAGTAGTTTCCCAACCACAGACGTGAGACTCACTGGTCTGTAATTCCCTGGCTTGTTGCTACAACCTTTCTTAAATAATGGGATCACATTAGCTGTTCTCCAGTCCTCTGGCACCTATCCGGTGGTCAGGGAGGAATTAAAAATTTGGGTCAGAGCCCCTGCAATCTCCTCCCTTGCCTCCCACAACAGCCTGGGACACAATTCATCCGGACCTGGAGATTTATCCACTTTTAAGCCCACCAATACCTTGTCACTCCCTATGATAATTTTCTCTAGAGCCTCACAGTCTCGCTCCCCAAGTTCTATAACAACCTCCTCATTCTCATGGGTGAAGACATGTGAAATATCCATTTAACACCCTACCAATGTCCTCTGCCTCCACCCACAGCGACATGGTGGCACAGTGGCTAACACTGCTGCCTTACAGCAGCATGGTGGCACAATGGTTAGCACTACTGTCTCACAGCAGCACAGTGGCACAGTGGTTAACACTGCTGCCTCACAGTGACACGGTGGCACAGTGGTTAACACTGCTGCCTCACAGCACCAGGGACCCGGGTTCATTAAAAGCAAATTCCAACTGAGCGTAGTTAGATTCAGCGGATGCCGGAATCTGAAACCAAAAGAGAAAATGCTGGAAAATCTCAGCAGGTCTGGCAGCATTTTTAGCTTTGATAAAGGGTCATCTGGACTTGAAATGTCAGCTCTTTTCTCTCCTTACAGATGCTGCCAGACCTGCTGAGAGTTTCCAGCATTTTCTCTTTTGGGCCCGGGTTCGATTCCTGGCTTCGGTCACTGTCTGTGTGGAGTCTGCACATTCTCCCCGTGTCTGCATGGGTTTCCTCCGGGTGCTCTGGTTTCCTCCCACAGTCTGAAAGATGTGCTGGTTAGGTGGATTGGCCATGCTAAATTCTCCCTCAGTGTATCCGAACAGGCGCCGGAATGTGGCGACTAGGCGATTTTCACAGTAACTTCATTGCAGTGTTAATGTAAACCTACTTGTGACAAATAAATAAACTATAAATAAATTGTGAAGCCTCTTTAACAGCCAGTTCCATCTACACTGTGATTTCTAACGCTGTCTTTAAAGTCAGTATGTTCAGTGAGCAATCTTCTTTGGATAGCCTCATTTTGGAGACCACAAACTAGACGATCTCGAAGAGTGTCTCCTAATGCCTCAAATACTCACCATGTTGTGCAGCCTTTTTAAGATTGCCACAAACTGAGCCATGCTTTCACCTTCCACTTGATTCCTTCAGTGGAACCTGAACCGTCCCGCGATGATCAGTGGGTTTGGAGATTAATGCTCTTCAAGGATCTTTGTCAAGTCAGTGTAAGTTTTGGTTCCTGGCTTTGCTGGATGAACCAAGTTCCCGAGCAAATTGTAGGTTTTACTTCCTATTGTACTGAGAAAAGCTGGCACAGGCAACTCGTTGGCAATTTTATTCACGTCTACAAATTGGTGAAAATGTTCGGCATGGAAACTCCATGATTCATTGTCTTAATTTGAAGGGCTCCTGGGTCCTAGTTAACTGTCAATCCTCTTGCAGGCACGAGTGACTCGAGACACAGTATATATTTTTTATTTTACTGTCTTCCCAGCACTCCCCGTTTTACCCTGGAGAATCTTGACTTGATAAATCCCTTTTCAAATGGCCCACGGTAGAGCTTCCATTCTTTCCAAATATGCCAGAAACTGCCTGGAATCTCACCCTTCTCTGCTTGGAAAAACCCCCTCCTTTAAAACCACACAGAAAGCTTCCCTCATTTATCAGCAGCGCACTGAGTCCCTGCTCTGCCACTACACACTGCAACACATGCACCGACCATGCAGCTTGGAGGAGTCTACCCGGTTTTTTCCAGTAAAAAAATTGCTATTTTATTTTCTTGCCTGGTCTTCTTTCACTGGCGATTCAATCCTTAATCCCATACGACCATAAGACCATAAGACATAGGAGCGGAAGTAAGGCCATTCGGCCCATCGAGTCCACTCCACCATTCAATCATGGTTGATTTCAACTCCATTTACCCGCTCTCTCCCCATAGCCCTTAATTCCTCGAGAAATCAAGAATTTATCAATTTCTGTCTTGAAGACGCTCAACGTCTCGGCCTCCACAGCCGTCTGTGGCAATGAATTCCACAGACCCACTACTCTCTGGCTGAAGAAATTTCTCCTCATCTCTGTTCTAAAGTGACTCCCTTTTAGTCTAAGGCTGTGCCCCCGCGTCCTAGTCTCCCCTGTTAATGGAAACAACTTCCCTACGTCCATCCTATCTAAGCCGTTCATTATCTTGTAAGTTTCTATCAGATCTCCCCTCAACCTCCTAAACTCCAATGAATATAATCCCACGATCCTCAGACGTTCATCGTATGTCAGGCCTACCATTCCTGGGATCATCCGTGTGAATCTCCGTTGGACCCGCTCCAGTGCCAGTATGTCCTTCCTGAGGTGTGGGGCCCAAAATTGCTCACAGTACTCCAAATGGGGCCTAACCAGTGCTTTATAAAGCCTCAGAAGTACATCCCTGCTTTTGTATTCCAAGCCTCTTGAGATAAATGACAACATTACATTGTTGATTTTCCAGCAGCCTTCCAATATTCGGAGAGTGAGGACCCACAATTCTTTTTTTAAACTCCGGATGTTTGCTCGATGTACCCGACAAAACAAAATTCTGACTCGTCGCTAATTTGCTTTATGTAATGTCCGAACGATGTTAGCGGCTCTGGGTATTAAGAAAAAGATGTAGTTTGCACACATAGGGCCCGATTTTACCATCAGGTTGCGCCCGTTTTCAGGCGCGAAAACTTGGTAAAGTCAGGTGTGAGGCGAGTAGCGTGATCCGCGTCTGCCTCTGCACTGGTTCCCCCTTTATCAAGGTCCATAAATGGCCACCAACGGGACCGCACCCAAAACGGGCACGATGTCAATTTAATGCATTTGCATGCATTTAAATTGACTTATTGAGCTGGACGCCCAAACTTACCGGCACATCCCCCTTTACCACCGCGTTCGCGTGTCCAGATTCAGCGCGAAATGTACATGGTCCGCAAAGGTCCAATTGGGGCACTCCAGCTTCTGAGGAGGTAAGTTCAGAGCTTTCGGCAGCTCTCTGACTCAGATCGGTGGTGGGGGGAGGGGGGGGGGCAGGTCAGATGGCTCTCTGGTGGGGGGAGGGGAGGTCTGCTGCTACTCTGTGTGCGATCAGTGGAGGGGAAGGGGGGTCCGCTGCCACTCTGTGCGTGATCGGTGGGGGGGAAGGGGGGCAGGGGGCTGCGATCAGTCTGGGTAGCGGTGTTGTGGGGGGGATAAGGGGGATAGTTATCTTGTGGGGGTGAGGCAATGTCTGCGGTGGCTGGGGGAGGCATTATCTGGCCCGGGAGCGATGTGGCAGGGGGGGGGGCTTTTCTATTATTTTTACTGCGCATGTGCAGTTGGAGGCTCCGATCGGAGCTGCAGTGTTTTGGGCACGATAAGCCCCGCCTACAGGCTTCTGCAGCGCGATTCAGAATCGCTGATTTTTTTCAGGCAGAGTGCGTATGGGGGCGCCTGAGAACGGGTCTAAAAGTCGGATCTGGAACACTCAAAGATTCAGCACTTAGAATCAAAATGGTAAAATCGGCCCCGTAGAGTCACACGACCAAGGACAAATTGACTGCAGAAGCTGTTCCCTGTACAGGGTAGAAAATGAAACCAAACAGCAACCTGTGAAACACCCCAATGACATCACCATCAAATCATGTGACTGCTCTTAAAGCAATCATGCAACCACTTAAATATATAACATGGAGGAACCGGATTAACATCAGTAGAGTACAGTCAGTAACACAGGGTGCTGGGGGAGAGGGGTTACTGAGTGGCAGTGTGAGGGAGCTGGATTAACATCAGTACAGATACAGTCAGTAACACAGGGTGCTGGGGGAGCGGGGTTACTGAGTGACAGTGTGAGGGAGCTGGATTAATATCAGTAGAGATACAGCCAGTAACACAGGGCCCTGGTGGGAGAGGGGTTACTGAGTGACAGTGTGAGGGAGCTGGATTAACATCAGTACAGATACAGTCAGTAACACGGTGCTGGGGGAGAGGGGTTACTGAGTGACAGTGTGAGGGAGCTGGATTAACATCAGTACAGATACAGTCAGTAACACGGTGCTGGGGGAGAGAGGTTACTGAGTGACAGTGTGAGGGAGCTGGATTAACATCAGTACAGATACAGTCAGTAACACGGTGCTGGGCGAGAGGGGTTACTGAGTGACAGCGTGAGGGAGCTGGATTAACATCAATAGAGACACAGTCAGTAACACAGGGTGCTGGGGGGAGAGGGGTTACTGAGTGACAGCGTGAGGGAGCTGGATTAACATCAGTACAGATACAGTCAGTAACACAGGGTGCTGGGGGAGAGGGGTTACTGAGTGACAGCGTGAGGGAGCTGGATTAACATCAGTAGAGATAGTCAGTAACAGGGTGCTGGGGGAGAGGGGTTACTGAGTGACAGTGTGAGGGAGCTGGATTAACATCAGTACAGATACAGTCAGTAACACAGGGTGCTGGGGGGAGAGGGGTTACTGAGTGACAGCGTGAGGGAGCTGGATTAACATCAGTACAGATACAGTCAGTAACACAGGGTGCTGGGGGGAGAGGGGTTACTGAGTGACAGTGTGAGGGAGCTGGATTAACATCAGTACAGATACAGTCAGTAACACAGGGTGCTGGGGGGAGAGGGGTTACTGAGTGACAGCGTGAGGGAGCTGGATTAACATCAGTACAGATACAGTCAGTAACACAGAGTGCTGGGGGAGAGGGGTTACTGAGAGTTCGGGAAAGAGTCTCTGATGGATAGGCCAATTTCCATTTCTGTTTGACTTTTCACGGCATCAGGACTTTCCAAATGACTTTAAGCCAATGAAATACTTTAAAAATACAGCCGCTGTCTAATGTCGGAAACTGCAATTTGTACACAGCAAGATCCCACAAACAGCAATGTGATAGTGACCAGATAATTTATGTTTTGTGCTGTCAATTAAGGTATAACTATTTCCCAAAATCCCTGCGAGAATTCCCTGATAATTCCTCACAATAGGAACAGTGAGAACTTTGTATCCGCCTGGGAAAATGGATGCAAATACAATTGTTTGACAATCTGGAAGGTAGTTGCACTGATAGTGTGGCACTCTGTCAGTACCGCAGTGTCAGACAGGAAGGCTGTGACAAGTTTCTACATCACACGCAACATTGTGAATGTGTCTGCGAAGAATGTCATCCCCGCAGATCCGACACTGTGAGTTTCAGATGTAGCTCTGATTTGAATGATTTACACAAATAAAACTGATAAAAGCTGTGAATGGAATCTTTGTCGGCTTGTTTCCCCAATTACACTGCGTGTCTTACAAGAGCAGCTGTAATGAATTTGTGTTCAACCCCCGGCAACACAGAACTGCCTGAGTGTGTGAAATCTTCACATTCAAATTAATGACTTCTCCTCCCAGAGCGCTGTGTGTCAGCAAACTGCCGATAAAAATATTCCACTCCAATCATCAGACACTTGGCAACGATCAATCCCAGGAGTGAGTTACAGACTGGAATCTAATCGAGGGGTTCAGGGTGGTTTATATATAGAATAACAGATACCCGGGAGTGAGTTACAGACTGGAATCTAATTGTAGGGTTCGGGGTGGTTTATATATTGAATAACAGATACCCGGGAGTGAGTTACAGACTGGAATCTAATCGAGGGGTTCGGGGTGGTTTATATATCGAATAACAGATACCCGGGAGTGAGTTACAGACTGGAATCTAATCGAGGAGTTCGGGGTGGGATATGTACAGAATAACAGATACCCGGGATTGAGTTACAGACTGGAATCAAATCGAGGGGTTCGGGATGGTTTATATATAGAATAACAGATACTGGGAGTGAGTTACAGACTGGAATCTAATCGAGGAGTTCGGGGTGGTTTATATATAGAATAACAGATACCCGGGAGCGAGTTACAGATTGGAATCTAATCGAGGGGTTCAGGGTGGTTTATATATAAATAACAGATACCCGGCAGTGAGTTACAGACTGAAATCTAATCGAGGGGTTCAGGGTGGTTTATATAGAGAATAACAGATACCCGGAGTGAGTTACAGACTGGAATCTAATCGAGGGGTTCGGGGTGGTTTAAATATATAATAACAGATACATAAGAACATAAGAAATAGGAGCAGGAGTAGGCCATCTAGCCCCTCGAGCCTGCCCCGCCATTCAATAAGATCATGGCTGATCTGACGTGGATCAGTTCCACATACCCGCCTGATCCCCATAACCCTTAATTCCCTTACCGATCAGGAATCCATCCATCCGCGCTTTAAACATATTCAGCGAGGTAGCCTCCACCACCTCAGTGGGCAGAGAATTCCAGAGATTCACCACCCTCTGGGAGAAGAAGTTCCTCCTCAACTCTGTCTTAAACCGACCCCCCTTTATTTTGAGGCTGTGTCCTCTAGTTTTAACTTCCTTACTAAGTGGAAAGAATCTCTCCGCCTCCACCCTATCCAGCCCCCGCATTATCTTATAAGTCTCCATAAGATCCCCCCTCATCCTTCTAAACTCCAACGAGTACAAACCCAATCTCCTCAGCCTCTCCTCATAATCCAAACCCCCCATCTCCGGTATCAACCTGGTGAACCTTCTCTGCACTCCCTCCAATGACAATATATCCTTCCTCATATAAGGGGACCAATACTGCACACAGTATTCCAGCTGCGGCCTCACCAATGCCCTGTACAGGTGCATCAAGACATCCCTGCTTTTATATTCTATCCCCCTCGCGATATAGGCCAACATCCCATTTGCCTTCTTGATCACCTGTTGTACCTGCAGACTGGGCTTTTGCGTCTCATGCACAAGGACCCCCAGGTCCCTTTGCACGGTAGCATGTTTTAATTTGTTTCCATTGAGATAGTAATCCCATTTGTTATTATTTCCTCCAAAGTGTATAACCTCGCATTTATCAACGTTATACTCCATTTGCCATATCCTCGCCCACTCACTCAGCCTGTCCAAATCTCTCTGCAGATCTTCTCCGTCCTCCACACGATTCACTTTTCCACTTATCTTTGTGTCGGGAGTGAGTTCCAGACTGGAATCTAATCGAGGAGTTCAGGGTGGTTTATATATAGAATAACAGATACCCGGGAGTGAGTTACAGACTGGAATCTAATCGAGGGGTTCAGGGTGGTTTATATAGAGAATAACAGATACCCGGGAGTGAGTTACAGAGTGGAATCTAATCGAGGGGTTCGGGATGGTTTATATATAGAATAACAGATACCCGGGAGTGAGTTACAGACTGGAATCTAATCGAGGAGTTCGGGGTGGTTTATATATAGAATAACAGATACCTGGGAGTGAGTTACAGACTGGAATCTAATCGAGGTGAACAAAGAGCAGGTTGTGGGGTGTGAGATTATTTTGTTTCTGGGGAAGATGAAGATATGAGTCCTGAGAATAGACAGTTGTGACAAAGCATTCCCAGCATTTCCCGAGCCTCTCCTGTCCTCTACCCATCTGTTCCCTTCCTTAAGTTTCAGCTAATTTTAAAACTGCACAGAGTGTCTGAACTCACGGCCAGTCCCAAATCCTCCCCACGCAGACACAGGGAGAAGGAGCAAACTCCACACAGGCACTGACCCAAGGTCAGGAATGAACCTGGGTCCCTGGCGCAGTGAGGCAGCAGTGCTAACCCCTGTGCCATCATGCCACCCCTTTAGATGTGACGTCTGCCATTTGCTAATGTGGTTGGGTGTTAACTGCTGTTCGCTGGCCCTCTTGTGAGGCTGCTTAGGCTGTTTTGATCCATTAAATGTGCTAAATAAATGCGAGTTGTTGTTATTTTGAGACCAAATTGAAAATTTGTTCTGCTTTGTTTAAAATCCCAAATCTCACTCATGTTAATGAGATCATCCAGTAAAGAGGCAAATCCTTCCCCAATGCATTTCCAGTTTGATTAATTCTGTGTCAATTTCTGTCTGATAACTCATTGCTCCAAACAATCATTGATTATTAATTCTCTCCCCAGGGAGCACAGTTTATCTCATTTTCACGTTTCTTAATGTTGTAAATCATCCTCACCAGCTTCAGATTTCACATCTCTGCTCATTTTATGAAAAATTTTATTGCTCACCAGTGTGAGGGATGTGAGCACAGGAGAACCGTAAGATACAGAGTAAAGCTCCCTCTACACTGACCCTGTCAAACACTCCCAGGACAGGTACAGCACGGGGTTAGATACAGAGTAAAGCTCCTCTGCACTGTCCTCATCAAACGCTCCCAGGACAGGTACAGCACAGGGTTAGATACAGAGTAAAGTTCCCTCTACACTGACCCTGTCAAACACTCCCAGGACAGGTACAGCACGGGGTTAGATACAGAGTAAAGTTCCCTCTACACTGTCCCTGTCAAACACTCCCAGGACAGGTAGAGCACGGGGTTAGATACAGAGTAAAGCTCCCTCTACACTGACCCTGTCAAACACTCCCAGGACAGGTAGAACACGGGGTTAGATACAGAGTAAAGCTCCCTCTACACTGACCCTGTCAAACACTCCCAGGACAGGTAGAGCACGGGGTTAGATACAGAGTAAAGCTCCCTCTACACTGTCCCCATCAAACAATCACAGGACAGGTATAGCACAGTGTTAGATACAGAGTAAAGCTCCCTCTACACTGTCCCCATCAAACACTCCCAGGACAGGAACAGCATGGGGTTAGATACAGAGTAAAGCTCCCTCTACACTGTCCCCATCAAACACTCCCAGGATATGTACAGTACAGGGTTAGATACAGATATTTTAGTTATTATTTGAGGGATAAATTCTGGTTCAGGTACCAGACTGAATTGTGTTCTTTTTCTGATTAGTTGCCTTGAGATCTTTCCCATTCGCCTGGTACAGCGGATGGAGCAATGGTTTTTGGTCTGATCTGAAAGATAGATGCTGCAGCCTCACAGAGGCACTCGGAGTGTCACCCTGGTTACCTTTCTGGAGTACGATTTGAACCTCGAACACTCTGATTAAGAGGTGAGTCAGTTACTCCCTCGCCAGTTGGAGCTGATGTTCTTACAGCCTGTGTTTTCAACTTTGAATGTATTTGATATTGTTGCTGGATCCAATAATTTTCTTCCCTGCTGCCAGGATAAAAGTTTGTTTAGACTCCCGGTGGTTTTTTGAAGTGTTAATTAGTAATTCTTCATGTTCACTTTTTCTCACATCACCGGCTGTCGGCATCAAAACAAGAAGCTGTTTGATTGCTTCATCCTCGGCTCATATTTGGCCTCTTCTCTTTCCAACACTGTAAGTTTGTGATTGATCCAGCCCAGGCACTTGCTGTACAATCTCCAACCATTGATGAAACATCTCAGTAATGAGGAATTTTGAATAATTCTCTCATTAATGAAACAGACAATGAATGTTCTTGCGCCAGCTGATAGGTATGAGGTCACTCAAATCTGTTTCTATTCTGATTGTACTTCAAGGAGCTTCAGACATTTCTCTGAGGAATTGAACTGTTTGAAAAGTCTTCCTTTGTCTGCACAAATGCAAGTTAACCATGTGGGGACCCCCGCTGTGGTTTCCATCTCTCTCTCCCTCTCCGGCACAGGGTCTGGAGGTGTCGGTTAGTATCAGGATCAGACAGTGTGAGGGTGGAGGAGACACCCCCCCCCCCCAACCCCACACCCTGAACACACCAGGGCCTCGGATCCACCGGGATCAGTCGATCTAATCAACCTCAAAGCCCCTCCCCCCCGACACGCAAAGCTCAGCTGCAGTCCTGAATTTGTTCATGGGGGGGGCAGGGTGGGGGTGTCTCTGGTTAGTCCAGCATTCATTGCCCATCCCTAATTGCCCCTTGAGAAGATGGTGGTGAGCTGCCTTCTTGAACCACTGCAGTCTCTGAGGTGTAGGTACACCCACAGTGCTGTTAGGGAGGGAGTTCCAGGAGTTTGACCCAGCCACAGTGAAGGAATGGCGATATATTTCCAAGTCAGGATGGTGAGTGGCTTGGAAGGAAACTTGCAGGTGGTGATGTTCCCAGGTATCTGTTGCCCTTGTCCTTCCAGATGGTTGGGTAGCTCAGTTGGTTGGATGGCTGGTTTATGATGCATAGCAACATGAACAGTGGGGGTTCAATTCCTGTACCGGCCCTCGAGGCCTTCTCAACCTTACCCCTCCCCTGAGGTGTGGTGATCCTCAGGTTAAATCACCACCAGTCAGCTCTCCCCCTCAAAGAACAGAGCAGCATCTGGAAATGTGATGACTTTACCTTGAGATGGCAGTGGTTGTGGGTTTGGAAGATTCTGCTGAAGGAGCCTTGATGAATTGCTGCAGTGCATCTTGTAGACAGTACACACTGCTGCTACTGAGCGTCGGTGGTGGAGGGAGTGGATGTTTGTGGATTGGTGCCAATCAAGCGGGGCTGCTTTGTCCTGGATGGTGTCGAGCTTCCTGAGTGTTGTTGGAGCTGCACCCATCCAGGCGAGTGGAGAGTATTCCATCACACTCCTGACTTGTGTCCTTGTGGTTCGGTTTTGGGAGTCAGGAGGTGAGTTACTGGCCGCAGATTCCCAGCCTCTGAACCGCTCCGATTGTCAGAGTTCCTTATTTGCTAAAATAAAAGCAAAATGCTGCAGATGCTAGAACTCTGAAATAAAAACAGAAAATGCTGGAAAAACTCAGCAGGTTTGGCAGCCTCTGTGGAGAGAGAAGTTCTGAATCCAATATGACTCTTGTTCAGACTCCGTGGACTTTAAGAGGAAACAAGTGTGAAGCGTGGGTTCCTTCCGGGTGCTCTGGTTTCCTCCCACACTCCAAAGATGTGTGGGTTCGGTGGATTGGCCGTGATCAATGCGCGGAGTTACGGAGATAAAGTGGGGGGAGGGCCTGGGTGATTTGCTCTTTCGGAGAGTCGCGCAGGCTGGATGGGCCGAATGGCCTCTTTCTGCACTGTAGGGATTGTAGGTTGGATGGTTCTATGGACAGAACCAACAGACTACGGACATTTTAACAGAACCTTACCAACTCAAATTGAAACTTGCTTCTGAACAAAGAACAAAGAAAATTACAGCACAGGAAGAGTCCATTCGGCCCTCCAAGCCTGCACTGACCATGCTGCCCGACTTAACTAAAACCCCCTACCCTTCCGGGGACCATATCCCTCTATTCCCATCCTATTCATGTACTTGTCAAGAGGCCCCTTAATAGTCACTACCGTTCTGGGGGTAGGGGGTGATTAACCCCTCCAGTAGCTTGGGTGCTGACACATTATGGAAGGGCTGAGGCAATGAGCATCATCTACTGGCCTGTTTGAAGTCCCGGTGGGATGGAGACCATGACAGGGAGGCAGTTCCACTCCTCTGATGGCGCTCCCTGGATTGGGTTGGGAATAATCTTCCGTAAACTTATCCAAAGCACAGCTGTCCGTGAATTAACTCACACCAAAGCTCACCGCGCCCCCTCCCCGCCACCCCCCCCCACACCACCGCCGCCCCCCCCCGCCACTCTCCCCCCGCCCCCCCCCCCCCCCCCCCCGCTCACTGACCTTTATTGGTTCCTGCTCGAGCAAAACCTCAATTTTAAAATTCTCATCCTTATTTTTAACTCCTCCCCCAATCTCTGTAATCTCTTCAAGTTCACAACCCTTTCAGATCTGCACTCCACTAATTCTGGCCTTTGCACATTCCCCAATCTTAATCGCTCCATCATTGGTGGCCGTGCCTTCAGCTGGCTGGAGCCTAAGCTCTGGAATTCTATCCTAAACCTCTCTGACTCTCCACCTCTCAATTCTTCTTCAACATGTTCCTTAAAATGTGTCTCTCTGCTATGTTACATCATAGGTTGTCGTATCTGTGTTACTGAAGCTATATAAATGCAAGTCATTGTTGTTGTTGGTCTCATCACTTTCACTGGGATGTTCTGTCCCTGCAGTTCTCCACCCTGACAGCAGATGGTGGTGTTGCTCTATGTAACTTGCTGAGTCACTGGGTAGAATGTTACGTTGCCCTTGCCAATGGCTTTGTCGGTGGGGAGTGAATGTAAAATTCCTTGGATGGGCTTCCCAATTTCCGACCAAACCTCCCTGCATTTTTACTCTGAGCAGGCCAAGCCCTGGCTGTAACTGAGGGGGGTGGTGGGGGGTGAGATGGGTGTCGGTGAGGGGGCTAGAGAGGTGGGGTGGGGTGGGGTGGGTACTGACTGAGTGGGGGTGGGGTGGGGTGGGGTGGGGGTGTTGTGCAGGGGGAGGGTTCTTTAATCCCGCCAATCGCAGCTACTCAACTGAACGGGACCATCCTGAAACATTGGCTTAAAGGTTTTCTTGAAGATGTGATTGGGCAGGAGGATTCTGTGTTTCTGTTTTGGATTTTGGGCAGTCTTGTTGGAAGCTGCACTGTCCCCCCCCGAGACACAATCCTGACTGATATTGCTCCCTGGAATCCGGTCCCAGCCTCCCCACCCCTCCTCCAGCCTCCCCACCCCTCCCCCAGCCTCCCCACCCCTCCCCTAGTCTCCCACCACTCCCCCAGTCTCCCCATCGCTCCCTCAACCTCCCCACCCCTCCCCCAGCCTCCCCATCCCTCCCCCAGCCTCCCCATCCCTCCCCCAGCCTCCCCATCCCTCCCCCAGTCTCCCCATACCTCCCAAAGCCTCCCCGTCCCTCCCCCAGTCTCCCCGTCCCTCCCCCAGTCTCCCCGTCCCTCCCCCAGCCTCCCCGTCCCTCCCCCAGCCTCCCCGTCCCTCCCCCAGCCTCCCCGTCCCTCCCCCAGCCTCCCCGTCCCTCCCCCAGCCTCCCCGTCCCTCCCCCAGTCTCCCCGTCCCTCCCCCAGCCTCCCCGTCCCTCCCCCAGCCTCCCCGTCCCTCCCCCAGCCTCCCCGTCCCTCCCCCAGCCTCCCCGTCCCTCCCCCAGCCTCCCCATCCCTCCCCCAGCCTCCCCATCTCTCCCCCAGCCTCCCCTTAGATCTCTCTCTCTCCTGTCTATGATTCTGCCTCTCACTTTCCCTTTCTCTCTTTCTCTCTGTGACTCACTCTAATACTCTCTTTCTCTCCTCTCTGTCTCTTTGCCTATCTCACATTTACAGTCTTGTTTCTCTCTGCTTCTCTCATTGTCTTTGACCATCTCTGTCTCTCTCTCTCTCTCTCCCTCCCGTCTCTCTCTCTCTCCGTCTCTCTCTCTCTCTCTCTCTCCCTGTCTCTCTCTCTCCCCCTGTCTCTCTCTCTCTCCCTGTCTCTCTCTCTCTCCCTGTCACTCTCTCTCTTTCCCTGTCTCTCTCTCTCTCTCTCCCTGTCTCTCTCTCTGTTCTCTCTCTCTCTCTCTCTCTCCCTGTCTCTCTCTCTCTCTGTTCTGTCTGTCTCTCTCTCTCTCCCTGTCTTTCTCTCTCTCTTTCTGTTCTGTCTCTCTCTCTCTCTGTTCTGTCTCTCTCTCTCTCTCCCTGTCTCTCTCTCTCTGTTCTGTCTCTCTCTCCCTGTCTCTCTCTCTCTCTCCCTGTCTCTCTCTCTCTCTCCCTGTCTCTCTCTCTCTCTGTTCTGTCTCTCTCTCTCTCTCTCCCTGTCTCTCTCTCTCTGTTCTGTCTCTCTCTCCCTGTCTCTCTCTCTCTCTGTTCTGTCTCTCTCCGTCTCTCTCTCTCTCTGTTCTGTCTCTCTCTCTCTCTCCCTGTCTTTCTCTCTCTCCCTGTCTCTCTCTCTCTCCCTGTCTCTCTCTCTCTCTCCCTGTCTCTCTCTCTCTCTCCCTGTCTCTCTCTCTCTCTCTCCCTGTCTCTCTCTCTCTCTCTCCCTGTCTCTCTCTCTCTCTCTCCCTGTCTCTCTCTCTCTCTCTCCCTGTCTCTCTCTCTCTCTCTCTCCCTGTCTCTCTCTCTCTCTCTCTGCTTCCTTGCCTTCCTCTGTCTGATGTTGGATTGTTCTCTTAATCCAGTTCAGGTTGATCCTTATTGAATATTACTTTGTGTTTTCCTCTCCCTGAGGGAAGGACATTGTTTCCAATCTCCCGAGAGTGAGGCCTGAGCCTGGGCTCCAGTCAGCACCCGGGACCCTGACCCTGGGGGAGTTACTCAAACCTTTCACACCGACAGTTAGGATAGAGACACAGATCGCAGGACAGACATTAAAACACACTCCGCTCTTCCGCTCCTTGACACCGGAGATTACAGCGCAGACACTCTGAGATCAGACACATCCCCGAACCCAGCGTGGAAAATCCTGAGTGATTCAAATGCAGGAATTCAATCTTGGGAGCAGAGAATGAATGAAGGTCATTGGAAAGGTCACAGAATCTGGAACTAGATGTGAAACAGGGACAGTCCCGACTCACCCTCGTTTCATAAAACATCAAACACCAGCAGGGAGGCAGAGAATTGGAGTTCGACTGACATTGGATAAAAGTTTTAAAAATTAACTTCACAGGAAGTGAGCGTCACTGGCTGGGCCGACATTGATTTCCCTCTCCCCCTAACTCCCCTCCATTTCAGAGAGCATCAAAAAGTCAACCACATTGCTGTGGCTCTGGAGTCACGTGTCGGCCAGACCGGGTAAGGACGGCAGATTTCCTTCCCTAAAGGACATTAGTGAACCAGATGGGTTTTTCCGACAATGGTTTCATGGTCGTCAGTAGATTCTTAATTCCAGATATTGTTTATTGAATTCAAATTCCACCATCTGCCGTGGCGGGATTCGAACCCGGGATTGGACTCGGGTCTTCAGATCTTGTTCAGGGTCTCTGGATTACTCGTTCAGTGACAATACCACCAAGACATCACCTCCCCTCAAAACGATTCGCTCTGTAGCGCTAATTCCTCCCGTGTTTATGAACAAACTATCCATTGGCAGACACAGTTGAGATATTTAGAGCTGAGTGACCGCGTGGAGCTGGTGACTTTATCACTGAACATGTTTAAGGCTGGGATAGACAGAGTTTGAGTCTCTCAGGAAGTTCTGTGATGTGGGGAGTGGACAGGAAGGTCAAGATCAGCCATGATTATGTTGAATGGTAGAATAAGTTCGACAGGCTGAAGGGTCTACTCCTGCTCCTGTTTCTTATGTTAGAACCATAGAATTCCTACAGTGCATAAGGAGGACATTCGGCCCATCGAGTCTTCACTGACTCTCCAACACCCCCCACCCCCACTCCCACCCCCCTCACCCCATTCCTGTAACCCCATGCATTTACTCTGCTAACCCCACTAACCGACATGTCCTGGGACACTAAGTGTCAATTTACCATTGACCAATCCACCTAAACTGCACATCTTTCGGACTGTGGGAGAAAACCGGAGTACTGGGAGGAAACTCACGCAGACACGGGGAGAACGTGCAAACTCCACACAGACGATGACCCAAGGCTGGAATTGAATCCAGGTCCCTGGCGCTGTGAAGCAGCAGTGCTAACCGCTGCGCCGCCATTATTTTCTTTCCAGCATTCATACACAAATCTTTGGAGATAGATGGACAATTTGTGAAGCAAATTGAGATACTGAATGGACGAACTTACTAAAAAAATTAAGTCCCAAATGAGCATGAAAATGGGAAAGTTTCAGATTTTTTTTTGGTGAGGCCACAAGCCCAGTCTTATGCCACTCTGCGCAAAGAATATTGCTAAATCTGTTTCCTGCCAGCAAGGGGAGGGGCCTAAGCTCACTGGAAAGCCAGCAGCTGACAGCGGAGGGCGCAATCGCACATGCGCAGAGTCACATATCACTGCTTCCCCCCACCGAAGATCATCAGTTCCCCCTCCACCCCCATTGGTGACTGGCCTCCGTGGCAATCACTGCACCTGCACGGACCAGCCAATCGCCATCCCCACCACACGGTCAGGTCGACTCTCCCCCCCCCCCCCCCCCTCCCCTCCCTGTCCTGGCCCGGATGATCACTCCCCTCCTCCTGGCCCGGCCAATTGCCAGTTACAGTGCACAATGTCACTCTGCATGCCTCCCCTCAGGCTCCGCCCCCTTCAGACCCCAACCCCTCTCGGTAGGCCTCGCCCCTTCAGTGCCCCTTAGGCACTGCCCGTTGTTGTCTAGTGGGCACTGCTAGTGTGCCAGGCTGGTACTGCCTGGTAGGCGAAGCCAATTCGACAGGTCCCCATTGAAGGGGTGTGACAATTCTGTGCCTTTAAGAAATGTATTTTGATCATGTTTCAAGCCGGCCTCCTTTTTGTTTTTGCCACCGAGCTGTCTGAGACGATGTTCTTTTATTGTTGCTAAAGGCATAGAATGGGCCTAATGCAGTATCCTGGAGTTTTATGACCCTTTTGGGAATTGTTGATTTGCGACTGATTGGCAGATCAGGTGGTGACTTTGGATAGTTTTTTTCACAGGAGAAATCCCCTTTCAGTTTGGCAGCAGCTGCAGGCAATGTGCTTCCGTGTCTCTCCCTGGTACTGGAAATGTAGCTCTTGGTGGCTGGCTAGCTGGTAACGAGAGGTAAGGTGTACGTCTGTCTCGCGAAGTGTGCTGAAAGGTCCAGCGTCAGAAGGCCTCAGCGTTTTTAACTCACTGTCCAAAGGAGTCAACCACAGAGGGGAATTTATGGGGAAAAGGCAGGAAAATGGGGATGAGAAAAATATCAGTCATGATTGAATGGCAGAGCAGACCCAACGGGCCGAGTGGCCTAATTCTACTCCTATGTCTTATGGTCTGAGGGGGTTGGAAAGTTGCAAAGTCTAGCATCACCTGAGCATTCTGATTTTCTGTGCTAAACCTGGGACGGGGGTGTGTTTGTAGGGGTTTATTTGTGTTGGAACATTATTCATAGGTGTTAAGGTATATACATTTTTGTAGTTGCATTTTTGTAATTGGTAAAAGTTATTGCTGATTGTCTTATTATCTGTGAACTTTGTTCTTAAATAAACTTAGTTTGATAAAAGCTCCCCAGTGTGTTGTTTGAATCAGACCTGCAGTGAAGCATCTCATGCTCATCAGTGCAAAACTTAGGATCCTGGCTGGCTTCATAAAACACCTTGGAGTTTCTGACCTCTACATGATCCTCACCGGTGAACCCCTTCGGATGATTGCGTCCCGGGCTCAGTGATAATATTTCAATTCTAGTTAAAATAGAATTTAAATATTGAGATCAGCCTTTGAGGATCTTGCCAGATATCCGGGCCTGGTAAGATTGTGATAGGCGGGAAATCAGGCACGAACCTGGTTTTACGCCTATCTCAAGATCTTACTGTCCCGCCCATCGATAGCTGGACGAGAGGGTGACATTGCCCCCTGGAGTATTTAAGCAAGGAAGTTCTGTTAAAATGGTTATAAATCACCGTAAAGACCTGAGCTGGAGTTCTGAGTCTCATTCGGGGCACCAGACTTTGGAAAGGATGGTAAGGCCTTGGGGAGGGGCAGAGGGGGCAGTGGGATGGTCCCTTGGGGAGGGGCAGAGGGGGCAGTGGGATGGTACCTTGGGGAGGGGCAGAGGGGGCAGTGGGATGGTCCCTTGGGGAGGGGCAGAGGGGGCAGTGGGATGGTCCCTTGGGGAGGGGCAGAGGGGGCAGTGGGATGGTGCCTTGGGGAGGGGCAGAGGGGGCAGTGGGATGGTACCTTGGGGAGGGGCAGAGGGGGCAGTGGGATGGTCCCTTGGGGAGGGGCAGAGGGGGCAGTGGGATGGTCCCTTGGGGAGGGGCAGAGGGGGCAGTGGGATGGTCCCTTGGGGAGGGGCAGAGGGGGCAGTGGGATGGTGCCTTGGGGAGGGGCAGAGGGGGCAGTGGGATGGTCCCTTGGGGAGGGGCAGAGGGGGCAGTGGGATGGTCCCTTGGGGAGGGGCAGAGGGGGCAGTGGGATGGTACCAGGGATGAGGTACCTCATTCATTCCGTTAATGTGGAGAGGCTGGAGATTCCGCGATTGTTCTCCTTTGAGCAGGAAAGATTTGATAGCGATAATGAAAATCATGAAGCACATTGACAGAATAAACCAGGAGAAACTCTTCCAGCAACAGGAGGGCCCGAAAGCAGAGGGACCAGTCATTGACCCAGTGGGGAAGAGGAGGGCAGTGGGTTGTTGTGACTGGAGTGAGGCAGTGCGAACAGATTCAATGGCGAGTTTCAAAAGAGAATGAATGCTCGAAGGGGAGAATATTGCAGGACTGTGGGGAATGAGCAGCGGGGAGTGGGACTAATTGGATTTCAAAGAGCTAGAACAGGCACAATGGGCTGAATGGCCTCATTCTGCACTGTCTCACTTTGTCATTCTTTAACTCCTCATTTTTGTCTTAAGTACAAAATGAAAGAACATGAGGATATTACCTTCCCAGCACACGCACACATACACTCCCAGCAAGCAGTGTTAAAACAAGCGCATCTACGGCCCCACAGACTAAAAGTTATTCATCAGCTCTGAGAATCAGCATTATGAAAATATTTGGTGATCTAAGACTTAATCACAGTATTAAACTCTAGTTCATCTAATTAAAAAGGTATTCAGATAGTAATGGCTTTTCATTACATGCTCATTATGTACAGGAATATATAATTAGAGGGCTAGCTGTAAGTCAAAATGAGTGAGAATGTTATTGTAGGAGAGACACTGCCAGAGAGGGAGAGGAACAGAGGTTCACCAATCTAACATCAAACATGTGAATTAGGAGCAGGAGGGAATGGAGGGATTGTCTGAGAACCAGGTTAATTAGACGCGGTCTTTATTCTCTGGAGTTTAGAAGAATGAGAGGTGGTCTCATACAAAATTCCGACAGAACTCGACATGATGCAGGAAGGATGTTCCCCCTGGCTGGGGGAATCCAGGACCTGGGGACGCAGTCTCAGGATAAAGGGCAGGCTGAGATGAGGAGGAATTTCTTCACTCAGAGGGTGGTGAACCTTTGGAGTTCTCTTCCCGCGGCCTGTGGAGACCCAGTTATTGAGTACGTTCAAGACTGATAGATTTCTACATGTTAGAAATATGAAGGGATACGGGGATAGTGCAGGGGAATGGTATTGAAATTAATCAGCTGTGGTCTCATCAAATGGCGGGGCAGGCTCGAAGGGCTGAATGGCCCACTCCCATTCCGAGTTCTCGGATTCTTGTGTAATCTCACTGCCATACAAGCCACAAATCCAATTCCCGACAATAATGACTAACCCTCAATCACCTTCAGGAACATAACCATGGCTAATCTCGCCCTAGTCTCAAATCCACCTGTTCCCCATATCCCTTTATCCCTTTTTTTGTTGGCACTCTATCTATCTCCTTCCTGAAACCATTCACCGATTCACCCTATTCAATTCTTCAGTCGCTCTGATGTGGATTAGAAACTGGGGAAGTTCATTCACTTCCTCGAAGCTGCCCAGCAGTTGAATCGGACACGACTGATCCTGTATCTGACCCTCCGTCCACCCATCCATGCTCCATAGCCTTTGCTGCCTCAAACTAATAAAGGTTATCGGCAAAAGTACTCGTTTTTAGGGGAACGTCTCTCCCTTTGTGTGAGAAAGTATTTCCTGACATAATTCCTAAACATACCTGGGGGGTAGGCGGTGATGGCACGAGTTTCAATGTGTGCGTATCTGCTCCATGCCTCAGTTCTGGTTTCCAGGGGCGGGATTCTCCGGTTGCTCAACGCCAGCGGAATTCTCCACTCCCACTGCAGTGACCAGAGATTTGACAGAGTGCCAAATTTTCCATCCTTGCTGGTAGCAGTGGCAGGACGTGAACGAACGGAGACTTCCAGCCCAGAGCTTTACTGACTTCTCTCTGAGTCCACACCCAGGCTAAAACAATCAAGCACAGTGAACATCAATAGCAAACAGAGCCACAAAATCAAACACAGAACAATTGAACACTCCAGCTCAGGCTGACATTTTAAGGTTCTGCCCCTTTGTTCTGGACTCCCCCACCAGAGAAACAAGTTTCTTTCTGTCTACCCGATCAAACCTTCCAATCATTCTAAACACCTTAGTTAGATCAATGTTTAATCTTCCACATTCCGGGAAACACACGTTGTGGGACGGCACGGTGGTTCGCACCAGGGAGCAGGATTAGCAACAGCGCCAGGGTCCTGGGTTCGATTCCCGGCTCGGGTCACTGTCTGTGTGGAGTTTGCACATTCTCCCCGTGTCTGCGTGGGTTTCCTCCGGGTGCTCCGGTTTCCTCCCACAGTCTGAAAGACGTGCTGGTTAGGTGCATTGGCCGTGCTAAATTCTCCCTCAGTGTACCCGAACAGGAACCGGAATGTGGCGACCAGAAGATTTTCACAGTAACTTCATTGCAGTGTTAACGTAAGCCTACTTGTGACACTAATAAATAAATAAACTTTACTTTACTTTTTAGTCTGTGTGACCTGTCCTTATAGTTTAATGTTTTAAGCCCCAGTTATCATTAATTTAAACATCACATTTTTTGCTGCCTGAAGAAATTGATTAAGGGTCACTTTCTTGAACTGTTGCAATTTAAGTTCTGAACAATTTGATAACTAATTGGTTAGATCAGTGGTCAGATGAGAGACATAAACATTGCTGTGGCTCTGGAGTAATATGTGGGCCAGACCGGGTAAAGATGGCAGACTTCCTTCCCTAAAGGACACTGGTAAAACAGAAGGGGTTTTTACAACAATCCTGGAGTTTCAGGGTCACCATTATTGCGACCAGATTTAGATTCCAGTTTCTGAGAACTGTTCTGGTGGATTTGAACGGACGCTTCCTGCGTTATTATCCTGCATCGGAACAAAGACATCTCTGTCCCCATGTGAGGATTCAGATAGAAATAGGCCATTGACACAGCAGTGCTCCTCCCATCTCTACCACACATCCCTGTCACATTGACAGATGTGAGTGGAAAGTAATGAGAGTTCTTCTCAACAAATTTAATTTAATCTGATATTAAAAACATATCAGCCCCTCCACAGGGAACCCAAGAGATACAAACAGCCAGTTCAAACTGCTGTAAGTGTTTCAAACGGGGATTGCACACTCAGCCCATATAAACCAGGCAAGGTAACTTCCTAAACTGCAACATGGATACAGCACGGGGTTAGATACAGAGTGAAGCTCCCTCAACACTGTCCACATCAAACACTCCCAGGACAGGTATAGCACGGGGTTAGATACAGAGTGAAGCTCCCTCAACACTGTCCCCATCAAACACTCCCAGGACACGTACAGCATGGGGTTAGATACAGAGTAAAGTTCCCTCTACACTATCCCCATCAAACAGTCCCAGGACAGGTACGGCATGGGATTAGAAACAGAGTAAAGCTCCCTCTACACTGCCCCCATCAAACACTCCCAGGACAGGTACAGCACGGGGTTAGATACAGAGTAAAGCTCCCTCTGCACAGTCCCCATCAAACACTCCCAGGACAGGTACAGCACGGGGTTAGTATAGAGTAAAGCTCCCTCTACACTGTCCCCATCAAACACTCCCAGGATATTATTAAACTAGAAACAGTGCAGAAAAGATTTACTAGGATGCTACCGGGATTTGATGGTTTGAGTTATAAGGAGAGGCTGGATAGACTGGGACTTTTTTCTCTGGAGTGTAGGAGGCTGAGAGGTGATCTTATAGAGGTCTATAAAATAATGAGGGGCACAGATCAGCTCGATAGTCAATATCTTTTCCCAAAGGTAGGGGAGTCTAAAACTAGAGGGCATAGGTTTAAGGTGAGAGGGGAGAGATACAAAAGGTTACAGAGGGGCAAATTTTTCACTCAGAGAGTGGTGAGTGTCTGGAACGAGCTGCCAGAGGCAGTAGTAGAGGCGGGTACAATTTTGTCTTTTAAAAAGCATTTGGATAGTTACATGGGTATGATGGGTATAGAGGGATATGGGGCAAATGCGGGCAATTGGGACTAGCTTAGAGGCTTTTTAAAAAAAGGGGTGGCATGGACAAGTTGGGCCGAAGGGCCTGTTTCCATGCTGTAAACCTCTATGACTCTATGACAGGTATAGCACAGGGTTAGATACAAAGTAAAGCTCCCTTTACACTGTCCCCATTAAACGTTCCCAGGACAGGTACAGCATGGGGTTAGATGCTGAGTAAAGCTCCCTCTACACTGTCCCCCATCAAACACTCCCAGAGCAGGCACAGCATGGGGTTAGATCATAGAGTCATAGAAGTTTACAGCATGGAAACAGGCCCTTCGGCCCAACTTGTCCATGCCGCCCTTTTTTTTCAAACCCCTAAACTAATCCCAATTGCCCACATTTGGCCCATATCCCTCTATACCCATTCTACCCATGTAACTGTCTAAATGCTTTTTAAAAGGCAAAATTGTACCCGCCTCTACTACTGCCTCTGGCAGCTTGTTCCAAACACTCACCACCCTCTGTGTGAAAAAATTGCTCCCTGGACACTTTTGTATCTCTCCCCTCTCACCTTAAACCTATGCCCTCCAGTTTTAGACTCCCCTATCTTTGGGAAAAGATATTGACTATCTAGCTGATCTGTGCCCCTCATTATTTTATAGACCTCTGTAAGATCACCCCTCACCCTCCTACGCTCCAGAGAAAAAAATCCCAGTCCATCCAGCCTCTCCTTATAACTCAAACCATCAAGTCCCGGTAGCATCCGAGTAAATCTTTTCCGCAATCTTTCTAGTTTAATAATATCCTTTCTATAATACGGCAACCAGAACTGTACACAGTATTCCTCTCTCCCCCCTTCCCCCTCTCTCCCCCTTCCCCCTCTCTCCCCCCTCTCTCTCCTCCCCCATCCCTCCCCCCCTTCCCCCTCCCTCCCCCCCTTCCCCATCCCAGTATTCCAAGTGTGGCCTCAACAATGTCTTGTACAGATACAGACTGGAATTCACTAAACGCTGTTTTTGTGGTCAGAGTGCGGAGTCAGGGGACATAATTGTAAGGTTATAGACTGGCCAATCAGCATTGATGTCTGGAAGCACATTTTTACAATGGCTATTGATAGTGGCACAGAATACAAGAGCATTGAGGTTATGCTGAACTTATAAAATACGCTATAGTTAGGCCTCAGCTGGAGTATTGTGTACAGCTCTGGGTGCTATGGGAAGGATGTGAATGGATTGGAAAGAGTGCAGAAAATAACACAGATTTAAGGTGATTTGCAAAAGAAGCAAATGTGATGTGAGAAAATACATTTCCACACAGCGAGTGGTTGGGGTCTGGAATGCGCTGCCTGGGAGTGTGATGGAGGCAGGTTCAGTCTGAACAGGCGCCGGAATGTGGCGGCTTGGGGGATTTTCACAGTAACTTCATTGCAGTGTCAATGTAAGCCTACTTGTGACACTAATAAATAAAATTAAAATACACCAAGGGCTTCAAGAGGACATTAGATGATTATCTGAATGAAAAACAATGTGCAGGAGGACGGGGAAAAGGCAGGGGAATGGAGAACTGGTACAGAACGATGGGCTAAATGGCCTCCTTCTGCACTTCAACAATTCTGTGAATCTGTGGAAATTCCGGGAGTCTTTTGGAACTTTCCAGGTTGAAATGGAGTGATTTTGTTGGTAAGAATATGGGGCCAATGAAGCGAGCCAGCAAATGGAGCTGAGGGACAGGTCAGCCCAGGTCGGACGGGTTTAATGGGCTGAATGGCAGCTCCTGTCCCTGCAGGATGTGGAGTTGCTGCAGTCCCTGAGGTGAGAGGCTTCTGAAGAAACCTGGTGTATGAGGTTGTCGCTGGCAGCCTCAGAACAGCATTGCCGAGTTACCTAAACTCCGGTGTCGATTTCAAACAATAAACAGAAATAAACAAGAAATGGTGCCTGTCAGAATGATCAGGTCAAAAATGCGATTTGTGTTGTGACTGTAAGGAGCGGGAATAAATCAGATGTGACAAGTCACCGAGAGGGATTAGATCCAACTTCACAATCTGTACAAACACACACAGCTGTATTTGGCTCCAACACCACAACCTGTGGAATCCATTCTGCTCAAATGTTTCATTTCATAATCTTGAAGGTGAGGTCCTGGGGAAGGACATCAGGACAGGTGATGCTCACTGAGTTAGAATCCCAGATGAGGAAGGATTAGTTACCGCATGGCCAGGGAGGGTTCTGAAGCAGAGATCAGCAGAAATTAAATTGGAAGTTCAGAGCAGCTCAGTCAGGGTCCGACGGAGAGGTTTAATTGGAGAGTTTGTTCAGGTAATTTTCGGTACAGAGGAGACCTGATGGGAGTCATTAGCCGATTGCAACCGACTCAGAACCTAATAGTGTGGGCGGCACCACTGTGTATCTGTCCCTGTCCTGGGAGTGTTGGATGGGGACAGTGTAGAAGGAGCTTTACTCTGTATCTAACCCCATGTTGTACCTGTCCTGGGAGTGTTTGATGGGGACAGTGTAGAGGGAGCTTTACTCTGTATCTAACCCCGTGCTGTACCTGTCCTGGGAGTGTTTGATGGGGACAGTGTAGAGGGAGCTTTACTCTGTATCTAACCCCGTGCTGTACCTGTCCTGGGAGTGTTTGATGGGGACAGTGTAGAGGGAGCTTTACTCTGTACCTAACCCCGTGCTGTACCTGTCCTGGGAGTATTTGATGGGAACAGTGTAGAGGGAGCTTTACTCTGTATCTAACCCCGTGCTGTACCTGTCCTGGGAGTGTTTGATGGGGACAGTGTAGAGGGAGCTTTACTCTGTATCTAACCCCGTGCTGTATCTGTCCTGGGAGTGTTTGATGGGGACAGTGTAGAGGGAGCTTTACTCTGTATCTAACCCCATGCTGTACCTGTCCTGGGAGTGTTTGATGGGGACAGTGTAGAGGGAGCTTTACTCTGTATCTAACCCCGTGCTGTACCTGTCCTGGGAGTGTTTGATGGGGACAGTGTAGAGGGAGTTTTACTCTGTAGCTAACCCCACGTTGCACCTGTCCTGGGAGTATTTGATGGGCATGATGTGGAGATGCCGGCGTTGGACTGGGGTAAACACAGTAAGAAGTTTAACAACACCAGGTTAAAGTACAACAGCCCAACCTGTTGGACTTTAACCTGGTGTTGTTAAACTTCTTACTGTATTTGATGGGAACAGTGTAGAGGGAGCTTTACTCTGTATCTAACCCCATGCTGTACCTGTCCTGGGAGTGTTTGATGGGGACAGTGTAAAGGGAGCTTTACTCTGTATCTAACCCCGTGCTGTACCTCTCCTGGGAGTGTTTGATGGGGACAGTGTAGAGGGAGTTTTACTCTGTATCTAACCCGTGCTGTACCCGTCCTGGGAGTGTTTGATGGGGACAGTGTAGAGGGAGCTTTACTCAGTATCTAACCCCGTGCTGTACCTGTCCTGGGAGTGTTTGATGGGAACAGTGTAGAGAGAGCTTTACTCTATATCTAACCCCGTGCTCTACCTGTCCTGGGAGCGTTTGATGATGTGGAGATGCCGGCGTTGGACTGGGGTAAGCACAGTAAGAAGTCTCACAACACCAGGTTAAAGTCCAACAGGTTTATTTGGTAGCAAATACCATAAGCTTTCAGAGCTTGCTGCTCCAGAACAGAGACCACTCCATCTGACGAAGGAGCAGCAAACTCCGAAAGCTTATGGTATTTGCTACCAAATAAACCTGTTGGACTTTAACCTGGTGTTGTGAGACTTCTTACTGCGTTTGATGGGGACAGTGTAGAGAGAGCTTTACTGTGTATCTAACCCCGTGCTGTACCTGTCCCGGGAGTGTTTGATGGGGGACAGTGTAGAGGGAGCTTTACTCTGTATCTAACCCCGTGCTGTACCTGTCCCGGGAGTGTTTGATGGGGACAGTGTAGAGAGAGCTTTACTCTGTATCTAACCCCGTGCTGTACCTGTCCCGGGAGTGTTTGATGGGGGACAGTGTAGAGGGAGCTTTACTCTGTATCTAACCCCGTGCTGTACCTGTCCTGGGAGTGTTTGATGGGGACAGTGTAGAGGGAGCTTTACTCTGTATCTAACCCCGTGCTGTACCTGTCCTGGGAGTGTTTGATGGGGACAGTGTAGAGAGAGCTTTACTCTGTATCTAACCCCGTGCTTTGGGAGTGTTTGATGGGGACAGTGTCGTCAATTGTAAAAAAAATATTGTATTTGCGTTACTGAAATGGAAAGAAAAGTGAGATAAAGAGAAGGTTGATTTAAGAGTTGTGCTCACTTTTTGGAATGTGTCTTTCTCTGAATAGTTTAAATGCCTTTAGGCTACAATAGAATATTTTCGCAAAGTCCCTGAAATAATTCATCAGTAGTGATTACGGAGTCTGTCAGATGTTCTAGATCAGCACAGCGGGAGAACTATCTGCCACAAACTTCAGTCAGGAAAACTGGCAGCTGATCATACAGCATTGGTTAAACTAGTTAGCATCACTCGCCGCTGTCCTCACTCACACGACCCCTCTGCTCCTGGTTAGTTAACTTAATTCCACGGTAATAATTACACCCTGAACGGTGGATGATGAAAGAACGGGGGGATTAGAGTTTAAAGTTAAAAGGAGCACCTCAACTGGTTCAGAATGTGAAAAATAACTCACTGAACCCTGAGAGACAGACAGAGCTGTACATACCCGAGAGAGCGTGTGTCTGAGAGTGAGAGGAGAGACAGACAGAGCTGTACATACCTGAGAGAGCGTGTGTCTGAGAGTGAGAGGAGAGACAGACAGAGCTGTACATACCCGAGAGAGCGTGTGTCTGAGAGTGAGGAGAGACAGACAGAGCTGTACATACCCGAGAGAGCGTGTGTCTGAGAGTGAGGAGAGACAGACAGAGCTGTACATACCCGAGAGAGCGTGTGTCTGAGAGTGAGGAGAGACAGACAGAGCTGTACATACCTGAGAGAGCGTGTGTCTGAGAGTGAGAGGAGAGACAGACAGAGCTGTACATACCCGAGAGAGCGTGTGTCTGAGAGTGAGGAGAGACAGACAGAGCTGTACATACCTGAGAGAGCGTGTGTCTGAGAGTGAGAGGAGAGACAGACAGAGCTGTACATACCCGAGAGAGCGTGTGTCTGAGAGTGAGCGGCGGTGTGAAATACAAAGGTAGAGATGTCAGAGTGAATTAGTATTCAGCCTCTGTGTGACCATCGTTGCAGGAGTGTCTGCTCTTCTGGTCTGCAGACTGCACAGAGCCAGCACAAAGCCGGAATTCTCCAGACTCGCCCGCAGCTGCGGAATTTCCAGTCCCGCTGCAGTGAATGGGGAATTTGACTGAGCACTAAATTCTCCGTTCTCGCTGGCAGTGGGAGCGGGGGAGGCCGGGGGAGGCGGGGGGGGGGGGGGGGGGGCGAGGGGCGAGACCAGGGTATTCCAGCCACAGGATAATGAGGACAGTTGGCATTGGGATGGAGGGGTGGTTGGTCAGAGTTTTACTGACTCTGGGGCCCGATGTTGACACCGGAAAGCCGCTCCCTCTGGTGAAATGGAGGATGGGAAGACAGTGGCTACAATTTTACCACCAGCAGCCAATCAGAGGAAGCTACCGATGGCCATATTGGCTGCGCTGGTGAGATCAGAGGCCATTCCTGAAGTTGCAGCATTGATAGAGCGCCTCCCACTGTCAGAGGGTCAGTGCTGAGGGAGTGCCGCACTGTCAGAGGGTCAGTACTGAGGGAGTGCCGCACTGTCAGAGGGTCAGTGCTGAGGGAGTGCCGCACTGTCAGAGGGTCAGTACTGAGGGAGTGCCGCACTGTCAGAGGGTCAGTACTGAGGGAGTGCCGCACTGTCAGAGGGTCAGTACTGAGGGAGTGCCGCACTGTCAGAGGGTCAGTGCTGAGGGAGTGCTGCACTGTCAGAGGGTCGGTACTGAGGGAGTGCTGCACTGTCAGAGAGTCAGTGCTGAGGGAGTGCTGCGCTGTTGGAGGGTCAGTACTGAGGGAGTGCTGCTCTGTTGGAGTAACCTTCTTTCTGAATGTTTGAAATGAGGCCACTCTGTCCTCTCAGTTGGACGTTAAAGATCTCACGGCATTTATCTGGGGAAGTCCCGGGGGTTTATCCACACTGTCCTGGCCAGTGTTTATCCCTTAAACTACATCAACTAAACAGGTTAACTGCCTATTATCTGATTGGTGTTGTGAAAGTTTTCTGTGATCAAATGTCTGCCATGTTTCAAGATGGCAATCATAGAATCCTAGAATCCTACAGTGCAGAAGGAGGCCATTCAGCCCATCGAGTCTGGACCAACATTTATCCTAGCTAGTTCCCCTGACACTAAGGGGCAAGTTACCACAGCCAATCAACCTAACCCGCGCATCTTTGGACTGTGGGAGGAAACCGGAGCACCTGGAGGAAACCCACACAGACACGGGGAGAATGTACAAACTTTACCCAGACAGTGACCCAAGCCGGGAATCGAACCCGGGTCTCTGGTGCTGTGAGGCAGCAGTGCTAACCACTGTGCCACCCCGGGTCCCTGGTGCTGTGAGGCAGCAGTGCTAACCACTGTGCCACCCTGGGTCCCTGGTGCTGTGAGGCAGCAGTGCTAACCACTGTGCCACCCCGGGTCCCTGGTGCTGTGAGGCAGCAGTGCTAACTACTGTGCCACCCCGGGTCCCTGGTGCTGTGAGGCAGCAGTGCTAACCACTGTGCCACCCCAGGTCCCTGGTGCTGTGAGGCAGCAGTGCTAACCACTGTGCTACCGTGCTGCCCACCCATTTCAGACATACAAATTGTAAACTGCTGTGAGATGACCAGTAACTGGGAATTCTGAGGTCAAAATGGAAATTAGTCTGTTCTATTTATTGTTTTTCTCTGTTTCTCTTTTCTCTCTTTGTCAACTGAAAGAAGTTTCAAAGAAAAGTCTAAGAACATGTTTGTTGCTGTGGTTGTCTTGGGTTATGCAGCCATACAACACACTGAGCTCCTGCAGTCCAAACCATGAACTATCTCCACTCAGACTGCTACTCACGTAACTCCCTTTACATCATCATGTGGGAAATTCCTGTTTCCCCAGTCCCACATTAACCCTTTCAGTCCTGAACACTCTAATACTACCTCTGCCCCAGTTTTTATTCAAATATATTTACATGTATATTTCCACACTACCCCATCTACCCCCAGCCTCTGACTTCACAGAGTTAAAGCGTCTGGAGATTTGCTGCCTGTCCTGAGGTTTGGAGGGTTGTTAACTTTACTGTGGGTCTCTTTGTTCTGGCTTGACTGTTCTTACACCCAATCTGCAGTTTGCTTGTTTTAGATTCAACACTTTCCTCTCCTTCCTGTTGTTCCCTATCAATAATTTCTCTTTCACACTCAGGTGTTACGGGTGCGATCTTACCACCCGTTCACGCCACGCTCCCGCTGCAGCGAATTTGGAGAATGTGGCGGCCAGGCGAATCTCCATTCAGTGCGGCGGGATTGGAAAATCCCGCTGGTGTGAACAGTGGGAAGATTCTGTAGTTTGTTTTATCCCTTCTTTTATCTTGACTATGTTCCCTAACCTTGTTCAGTGAATTGACATTGGGGGGAATTTTCCCGTCCTGCCTGCCACGGGAATTGTAGTGGGCGGGGGGGGGGGGGGGGGGGGAGGGGGCGCGGAGCATGGAAAGGTCCATTGACCTCAGGTGGGATTTTCCAGTTTTGGGGCGAGTGCAGCTGGAAAATCCCACCGGAGGTCAACGGACCTTTCCATGGTCCCGGGACTTTTTAACTTTTACATCTGCTGTGCATTGCCTTCTGAGCCCCTGGTTTCTGGGGAATCTCGGATTGTGGCCTCCTGATGTAAGGAAGGCATTTGTTCCTGATAGTGGGGGAGTCCAGAACTAGGGGGGTCATAGTTTGAGGATAAGGGGTAAAACTTTTAGAACTGAGGTGAGGAGTAATTTCTTCACCCAGAGGGTGGTGAATGTGTGGAATTCACTCCCACAGAAAGTAGTTGAGGCCAAAACGTAGTCTGATTTCAAGAAGGAATTAGATATAGCTCTTGGGGCTAAAGGGATCAAGGGATATGGGGGGAAGGGGGGATCAGGATATTGAATTCGATGATCAGCCATGATGAAGATGAATGGTGGAGCAGGCTCGAAGGTCAAAAAGGCCTCCTCCTGCTTCTAGTTTCTATGTTTCAATATTGACAGATGTATACAGGATTATACCAGCAGTTCCTATCAGCTGGGGTTTGACTTCAATCCACTCTGAGAATAAATGATGAAGAGTGAGGGTTGCTCTCAGACTTGTTGATCCAGCTGCTCCCTTTCCTCTTCAGGCTGAAGAAGATTACCTTCATCTGATTGGAAAGGAGCAAGGTTCCCCTTTGGACAGGACTCATTCCTGTGTCAAATTTAAAATGAGCAATCTGCCCTTAGACCCAGATGTCCGCATTCCGGAAAGTACATCTGGGATCTGCTTGCCTCGGAAATGTTCCTATTCTTCATCCTGTAATTTGATGATGGCTTCTGGTGCTAAGGTTTTCTGTATATTTTAGGCTTTTAGATCTACATATTTTCCCAAAGTGTCCCACCATGTGGAACCATCATGTCCTGCTTGCAGTGCTCTTTGTGCCTGTGGGACTCTTTGGTGTCACAGTGCCGACATTATTTATCGCCATCTTGAGTTTTAATTACAAACAGTCACTTTTGCCCTGGAGCGTCTTTTGCATTTTGTTGTTTAATAAGCTGGAGTGTCATCGGGGCTGTCTTGTACCAGCTTTATCTTCCCCTCTTAATCCTGATTATCTGTATCACCTTCTCCAAAATTAAATCTCTTTTGGTTGAAGGAGGTCAGAAAGGGGATCATCAGTTACCCCAACTACTACGCAGTCTCACATCAGCTCAGAGTTAAGACTCCGATTCACAACCTTCAACCAACTGATCCTAATTATTTTTGGTTTGATTTGATTTGATTTATTATTGTCACATGTATTAACATACAGTGAAAAGTATTGTTTCTTGCGCGCTATACAGACAAAACATACCGTTCATAGAGAAGGAAAGGAGGGAGTGCAGAATGTAGTGTTACAGTCATAGCTAGGGTGTAGAGAAAGATTAACTTAATGCAAGGTAGGTCCATTCAAAGTCTGACAGCAGCAGGGAAGAAGCTGTTCTTGAGTCGGTTGGTACGTGACCTCAGACTTTTGTATCTTTTTCCCAACGGAAGAAGGTGGAAGAGGAAATGTCCGGGGTGTGTGGGGTCCTTAATTGTGCTGGCTGCTTTGCCGAGGCAGCGGGAAGTGTAGACAGAGTCAATGGATGGGAGGCTGTTATTAATTATTATTAATATTATTAATGAAGGGTCCTCAGGTTCTCCAGGAATATGGGGCCTTCGATTAAACTTTGCTTTTTCCAAAATTTTGTTACTCCAAATGTCAAAGTAACTGTCAAAGGATTTTGTCACCTCTTCAAATTTCAGATGATTCATCAATACCTTGTCCAGCTGTCACACCGTCAGTCATTGAACCAACTGAATACAATGGCATATTAACCTGCTCAGCCTCTGGGTTAGTTTTTGATCTTGATGCTGTTCTGTATCTTAACAATTTCCACCACCATATTGCCCAATTCTGAGCCTGCTCTGGCCCTTCCATCTGTCCAAATCGGCCTGACAAAGTAACTTTGAATCCGTCGCTGTTTCCAGCATTGCAGGAATCGAGTTTTCCCAACAGATTGAGCTTTTTTCAGGTAGTTGCCATGGTTACTGAGCTTGCCTCAAACCTTCCCCAAATCTCAGCAAAAATCGCTGAAACCATTACTAAGATTGGTTGGTTAGTTAGTCACTGGAGAATCGATTTGAATAGCCGATATTTCTTTACATATTCATGGGACGTGGGCATCACTGGCTGGGCCAGCATTTATTGCCCATCCCTAGTTGCCCTTGGAGGGCAGTCGAGAGTCAACCACATTGCTGTGGCCCTGGAGTCACATGTAGGCCAGACCGGGTAAGGACGGCTGATTTTTTTCCCTAAAGGGCATTAGTGAACCAGATGGGTTTTTCCGACAATCGACAATAATTTCATGGTCATCAGTAGATTCTTAATAATTCCAGATATTTTTTATTGAGTTCTAATTCCACCATCTGCCGTGGCGGGATTCAAACCCGGGTCCCCAGAACATTAGCTGAGTTTCTGGATTAATGGTCGAGCGATAATATCATAGGCCATGGCCTAGGGCCTCGATGGGCCAAATGCCTCTCCCTTTTACTTTTTGTTATGGTTCTGACTGATGGGGCGGCACGGTGGCACAGTGGTGAGCACTGCTGCCTCATAGTGCCAGGGACCCGAGTTTGATTCTGGCCTTGGGTCACTGTCTGTGTGGAGTTTGCACGTTCTCCCCGTGTCTGCTTGGGTTTCCTCCGAATGCTTTGGTTTCCTCCCACAATCCAAAGATGCGCACGTTAGGTGGTTCGGCTGTGCTAAATTGCCCCGAC